>NC_052632.1:77876874-78179905 GCF_016161935.1 Mauremys reevesii | reverse complement strand
CTCCTCTCCAAACGGTCTCTGAACTGGTTCGATCGGTTCATTATTGCAACATTCTCTTGGCCTCCCTCCCGTCACTAGCACCCCCCATCCAGCCCCCGCCTTTTTTTTTTTTTTATTCAAAAATGTTGGTGAACTGTGGTGCTGGCGGAGGTGAAAGGACTCGCCCTGGCAAGGTGTGAGCTCAGCGAGGTACTGTGTAAAGTTTCACCTTGCCAGAATCTGTCACGCCGATCTGCAGCAGCCTTCCTCCCTTAGCAAACGGGTTGGGTCTTGGTCTCCAGGAATAATGGAGCCAATGTTTAGGGAGCCGCTTCGTGGCGCAGACAAAAAATGTGCTAGGAACTTGAGTGCGAGACCACACTAGGAGCTAAGCTGAGACCACCCAACTCAGTTCAAAGGACTCCAGCCAAGCATCTAAAGGTGGAGAGATCCTGCCTCCCAGACGCAGTTTAAGGTCTTGTCCACTCGGGGATGGGAGCTTTGCTCACTACAGTCCTACTTAAACACAGCGGCTGCGAGCAGGGCTCTAGCACGGTTTACCTGACCACCGCAGACAGGAACTTTTTTTTATTGGAGAACCTGTCTAGCCAACCCACACGCCAAACGATCTGCCATGGTTCTAACACTGTTCTCAGGCCAAAGCTCCTTGTCCAGGGTGGTCTAGGAAACCATCATGGAACTATGTTTAACCAAGCATGAGTCTGCTCCTAGTGTGCAGATGGAGGCAGTGTGAATTACGCCCAGTGGTTCTCTGCTTTTTCCATGTTACAAAGGGAAAAGTGCCAGGATTCCCGTCCCAGCTAGCCACACGGAAAGGCTAGACCTCCACGTTGAGAACCAATCTACTGGCTAAAGCAGAGGACTTGGAGTCTGGAGAACCAGGTGTCTATCAATGGCTCCGGCACCGGCTCACGGTATAACATTATGCAAATCACTTTACCGCCCTGTGCCTCAGTTTACCTATCTGTAACATGAAGACACTACTAATTGACCTTTGTCTAGCTCTTTGAGATTCTCCGATGCAAGGTGCTAGCTGGGCCCGATCCTGCAAGGCACTCAGGCCCAGATCCTCAAAGGTATTTAGGCTGATGGGAGCTGGGTTCCTAAGTCCCTTTGTCCCTTGAAAGGAGCCGAGCGTGCGCCGCTCACATGGAAGGACTGGGCTCTAGAAGTGCAAAGGTCAAGTTCTGCAGCCTTCCATTGGCCCAAGCTCACGCTGGCATCAGTGGGCAACTGACTTGATTAAGGATTGCCTAATTCGGCTCGGCTTTCCTAGTACTACTGTCGTTAATAATAAATGCTTCCCGAGCAGAAACCGAGAGCCCGCCTGCCGTCCGTACTCCCTTCTGCTGCCTTTCACAGCCCCGGCTCCCCCGTGCCTGGCTCTGCACCATCTCCACAGATAGCAAACAAGGCTCATGCTATATGGTACAGTACCTGCTGTTTGAATGTCAACACCTCATTTGTATGTCTTGATTGGCCCTTATCAGCCATGCTGTGCTACACCTGATTGCTGGCTGTCATCAAGGGGTGTCGTGGCAGTCTTCAGATGATAATTTTATTTAATTGGCCCTCTAGTCAAAGCAAAAAAAAAAAACCCAAAAAACAAAACAACGCCCCCCCCAACCCTTTGTTTTAAAACATTAAAAGACAGCACATTATTAATAATAATACTAATAAGGCTGGTATGTCGGGAAGCCATCAGTGCCGCTGGGGGAGGAAATCCTTTTCCACAGCCTCATTAGGGAATGGCTGGCTAACCCTGCAATGGCTGTACCCTCCCATGAGTTATGAGATCGTTTGCCCACCTGTGGATTCAATAAATTCCCTCTCCCTCTCGGACCATTACGCAGCCCTCCGTTTATGTCATGCTTGCCTGGGCCTCTTCCCTCGCACGTTCTAGCAAGTCACCGAGGCTGAAATTTCAATTAAGAAAGAGAAATAATTACCCACCGCTCCATATTTTCCTCTAAAATGGTAGCCAATGCCAGGAGACCAAGTCATCACTTCCTGTTGCATCGTGGCATGTAAGAATGGGCTGGTACGCGTGACGTTTACAGGGAGATTTCCAGTCTACAGGCTGCTCGCCAGTGGCGACCACTTACAAAATAAATGAAACGAGGGGGGCAGAGCTATCTGGCTGTGGGAGGCACTTGGGGAAAAAAAGGCTGTTTGCTCTCTTTGAAAGAGCAGGAACAGCCTGAGCCAGAGTCCCCATCTTCCCCCCATTCCCATCACTTAAACTCGCCTTCTTCCCCGTTCCTGCCGCTCACGCCATAAGTTGCCCTTTTGGTCTCCTTGTCACAATCTCCCCAACTGCAGACTGCCACTGTTCTCACCGTTGTGGACTCCCTCTTGGTTGTGTGTCAGAGGCTCTCCTCTCACCTGAATGGCACTGCACGTTGAGATCTCTATAGTCCCGTGGCAGAATTACTCAAAGACACAGTCCCCAGGAGGCCGGGCAATGGGTTAGCACCCTGGCCTTTCCCATCTGAACACCCTGAGTTCTATGCCTGGGCTAGGTCACAAGCGATAACGAGTTGGCAGTTCTTATCCTAGTCCCTATTTAGTCACATCAGGGAATCTTCACACAATTTCCTATGACTGGCAGCTTCCGCTCATGAAAACTGGGAATTGTAGGGGGTTGCTGAAGGTCAAGATTGAGATGCACTGGCAGAGCCCAGCGCGGCTTTCAGGATTGGCGGCTCAGGGATGCTGCAGATTAGGATTGAGGCAGAATGGCGGTGCTTTGTGGGGGGGTGCGGGGAAAGATTAACGAGGGCTGTCACAGGTCAGGACGGAGGTGCACCGGCCAAGGTGGGAGACGTGTGTGAGGGGAAGACTCAGGCCAATGTGATTATCTGAAGAACTTTGTATTCACTCACCAATGTTTACACATTACCAATGTGTGTTCGCTGGAACGTGATATACCGCAGAATATTTTGCAGGAGCAAGAAATGAGGGACACCAAGAACAGGACAAGGCGGGCCTCCGGGAAGCTCCGAAGATCTTTTCTAACAGGTGCAAACCCCATCAGTCAAGATGGCTCACATCCCAGAATTTTTTCTTAACATTTCCCCCCAGTTCGGACCTTGAAACATACAAATGTACTTGTTCTACCTTAGAAACAGGCTGCGCACATCTTCAGTCTCCCACAAAACAAGCATTGTGGTTGGAGAGCACAATCATCTACCAAAGTGAAATGGTCCTCTAGGAACTGAGGGGCTGAACATGAGCTCCCAATGTGATCCTTGGATGCATAAACTGGGACCCTCAAGTAGGAACTGGTTATTTTACCTCTGTATTTAGCACTGGGGCGACCACTGCTGGAATACTGTGTCCAGTTCTGACGCCCTCCGTTCAAGAAGGAAGTTGAAAAATTGGAGAGGGTTCAGAGAAGCGCCACAAGAATGATTAGAGGATTAGAAAACCTGCCTTATAATGATAGACCTAAGGAACTCAATCTATAGTTTACCAAAGAGAAGGTTAAAGAGTGACCTGATCCCAGTCTTTGGTTAAACAACTGCAAAACAACGGTTACTAACCTTTCTGTAACTGTTGTTCTTCGGGATGTGTCGCACACGTCCATTTCGGTGTAGGTGTGCGCGCCCCAAGCACAGTCACCAGGATTTTTCCCCTTAGTGGCATCCATTGGGTCAGCTCCAGCGCCCTCTGATAGTGCGCGCTCATAGCGCCGGTATAAAGGGCCCTGCCAACCCCGCTCCCCTTCAGTTTCTGCTTGCTAACTGCCTCTGAAAAGAGGGGATGGAGGAGGGGTTTTGGAATGGACATGTCACGTGTAACACATCTTGAAGAACAACAGTTACAGAAAAGCTAGTAGCCGTTTTTCTTCTTCAAGTGCTTGCACATGTCCAGTCCAATGGAGGTGACTCGCAAGCGGTGGTCCAGGAGGTGGGTTCAGAGTTCAAGGACAGGCTGACAGCAAGGCTGCGCAGCTGAAACCGGCCTTGTCTCTATCCTGCTGTGTAATGGTCTAGTGAGTTGTGGATGGGTGAACCGAAGACCAGGTTGCTGCTCTGCAGATGTCCTGAATCGGGACTTGTGCTAGGAAAGCGGCGGAGGAAGAGGCTTGAGACGTCGTGGAGAGAGCCGTTAGATTAGCTGGGAGCGAGAGGCTCGCGAGTATGTAACATGCCCGGATACAAGAAGTAAGCCATGAAGAGATTCTTTGTGCAGAGCTACGGAGACCTTTCATTCTTTCCACTATCGCTAGGAAGAGCTGAGCGGGTCTGCAGGAAGGTCTGGTTCTTTATCAGTAGAAAGCCAGGGCCTGCCTCACATCCAACAAATAGAGGCGCTGCTCCTCTCCATTCCCGTGCGGTTTAGGGTAGAATACTGGCAGGGAGACTGCTTGGCCGCAGTGGAATTGTGATACCACCCTTGGGAGGAATGACAGGTGAGGTTGTAACTAGACTTTGTCCTTGAAGAACACCATATATTGGGGCAGGCCGAAGTGATGGCTACCAGGAAGGCCACTTTCCAGGAAAGGTGTAGCAGTGAACACGTTGCTAGCGGCTCGACCAGGGACCCCGTAAGCTTTGCCAGGACAAGGTTCAGGTTCCAGGGGAGAATGGGATCGCTAATTTGCTGGTACACTCTCTCCAGTCCTTTGAGAAAAAGCCACTAGGAGAAAGATTGCCTGAGCAATGCGGGATTCCAGCAACCGTCACGGGCGGTAAGAAGGAACTGAAGGGGAGCAGCGTTGGCAGGGCCCTTTATACTGGCTGTATGAGCGCGCAGCCCAAGAGGGCACTGGAGGCGACCCAACAGATACCACTAGGGAGAAAAAAATCCTGCAACTGTGCTCGGGATGAGCACACACCTACATTGGAATGGACATGCACAAGCAGTAGAAGAACAAAGAGTAACTATTAATGGAAGGATGTCGGACTGGAGGGAGGTCTCAAGTGGGGTTTCACAGGGATCTGTTCTGGGTCCGGTGTCATTTAACATCTTTATTAATGACCTGGATGTAGGAATAGAGAGAATCCTAATCAAATCTGCAGATGGCACAAAGCTGGGGGACGGGGGAAGGTTTGCCAACACTTTGGAGGATAGAGCTAAAATTCAAGGGGATCTTGATACATTGAAGAACTGGGCTATAAACAACAAAATAAAATTCAACCAAGACAAACATATGGACCTACACTTAGGGAAGAAAAACCAAATGCACAAATACAGAATGGGGGGACACTGGCTTGGCAGCAACACTGCTGAGAAAGATCTGGGAGTTGTAGTGGATCACAACCTCAGTGTGAGTCAGCAATGTGATGTTGCTGCAAAAAAAAAAAGCAAATACAATTTTGGGTTGCATTAACAGAGGCATAGTGTGCAAGTCATGGGAGGTGATAGTACCGCTCTACTCGGCGCTGGTTAGGCCTCCACCAGAGTACTGTGTCCAATTTTGGTCACCAATGTATAGAAAGGATGTAGGCAAACTGGAAAGGATCCAGAGGCGAGCGACAAAGGGGAGGGAATGCAGCCATACAAGCAAAGGCTGAAGGAACTGTGAAAAGAGGAGATGCAGTCTTCAAATACTTGAAAGGCTGCCATAACAAAGGTGTGGAAAAGTTGTTCTCTCTTGCCACAGAAGGCAGGGCAAGAGGCAATGGATTCAAACTACAGCAGAGCAGATTTAGATGAAATCTCAGCAAAAACGTCCTAACAGAACAGTAGGACAATGGAACAGACTGCCTAGGGAGGCTGTGGAAGCTCCTTCACTGGAGGTTTTCAAAAGGAGGCTGGAGGGCCACTTGTCTTTGGTGGTTTAGACACAACAAATCCTGCATCCTGGCAGCGGACTGGAACAGATGACTTTTGAGGTCTCTTCTAACCCTATGATTCCAAGTATCTAACTGAGGAACAAATATTTGCTAATGGGCTCGTCCATCTAGCAGCGAAAGGGAGCTGGAAGATGAAGCTAGACCAATTCAGACTGGAAATAAGGTGTCAAGTTTTCACAGTGAGAGTAATTAACTATTGGAACAACTTACCAAGGGTCATGGTAGCTTCTCCATCACTGGCAACTCTTAAATCAAGATGGAATCTGCTCTAAGAATTATTTTGGGGAAGTTTTACGGCCTGTGTTATGCAGCAGGTCAGACTGGATGGTCTCTTCTGGCTTTGGAATCTATGAATTTATAACAAAAAAACAAAAAACTCTCCCTTATGGAAGACAATTGCCATGGTGGTGGAATGCTGAAAACAGCTGTCATTTGCCCCATCACACATTTCCCTCCCCCCTCTTCTGAACTGCTACATGTTGCTGTCCCAAAAGACCTACCGCCGCCAAAGAAAAAAAACTACACACACCCCTAGGTAACCTAAGCTATACGACGTGCATACAGAAGAGAACTAAAACGAAGCCTCGTATGATGATCTTTATTTTTAATCACCCAGAGAGTCGCACGCAACCGAAGTTCCACCAACACTGGTCCTGATTCTCATCACACTGACATCAAAACGTCAATGGCACAGGACCCAGCACTGAAAAAGCAATTAACACGAACTGGCTTAGCCCACACACTGTGATGATGGCTGCTCTAGAGACATGCCAGACAGATAGATATAGATATGTTAGTGCTTGGCAACGTCACTGAAATCTGCCTGTGACATCCTGTACTACAGTAGCTGTTACCTGAGTGAATAATAATTACACTTTGCACTTCTACATCTGAGGATCTCAACACGATTTGCAAATATTCATGTTGCCGCACTATCATCTCAGTATCACCAACCCCAAGCCTTCAAAAATCATGAGTCAGGCCCAAAGCCAAAAGACAAGATTGGCTCAAAAATCATGAGATTTTATTACAATATAATAAACGTGGTGTTCTTTTTATTTGTCTTCTGGTTTTTGAGCTCCTGAGGGTTTCCACCTTTTTCCTGCAACCTTAAGGGCTAGAAAAAAAATTTTAAATGAAAGCTGAGATCTAATGTAATCACCTGACTCCCGGAGCTGGGGATTTAATAAAAATATTGTGAGATCTCATGAGACTGCAATAAAATCATGAGAGTTGGCAACAGTGTTAAGGCCTATGATGCAGATTATCCCCATTTTACAGCCAGGAAAACTGAAGCACGGAACGGTTAAGTCTCTGTCCAAGACCACCCAAAACATTTCTGCGGGAAAGCCAGGGATAGTACGTAGGGCTCCTGTCTGCTCTAAACCACATCATCATCCTTCCTTCCCTGGGAAGAGAGACCAAGTCAAGACCACAAGTCTCTCAGGAATTCCTGTAACGTTAGACCCCAGCATGTGACTTCATGGCTCACACACGCTGGAATTATTTTGCAAACGATTCCGTGTGCATTATGTGTACAGGGTATGCATTCAAAATTATAATACAGTGGCTTTTAAAGCCCCATCTAAATGCAAATCTAATTACGTTTTCCCCTGTCTGTTTGGCCAGCCAAACTGCAGAAACTAGTTTAACCAAAACACTGTTTAACTGAGTTTAAATACGGTTCCTTAACACCAGTTAAAACATGTAGGAGACTTAAATTGCATGGCAGCCGCAGCATACAGCCATTCATGTCCCTACAAATAGATACGTTCCTTTCCTTACCACTGCAGCTAAGTGCCGCACAGTCTTTACCCACCCTTCAAATGATAATTTATGACCCCTGACCACTTACCCCTTCTAAATCAACCTGATCAATAGAGAAATCAGACAATCCTTTTAAGAAACGAGCCCATCTGATCCTTCCAGCTAATGATCTCTGCTCTTCTTACAGCTGTTTGCAGATATGTGGCATAGGCTGCTGAGGAGGGAAAAAAGGAAAAGGTTCTGAAAGCCATGGGGCAAAATGCTGCTCTCATTTACATCCAGAGAAAACTGGAAGTGACGCCACTGAAATCAACTGAATCATTTCTGATTTACATGGGTGTAACTGAGGAGAAACTAGCCTGTTCCTTCATGAAAATGAGCACATAAGCTCCTCTCCCTGATCTATTAGGTGCTGTTCTGAACACTCCTGCAAACCTTATCTCAAATGCCAACTGCTGAGCTGCAGATTGCCTGAAAACGCTTGCTCCTAAAATGTGCCTCCTAATCAATCTCTCAGTCCCTCCTGCAAACAGTTGTGAACTTTCCCTTCCAAGACCCACAAATGTCTCTTATCTTGGACTCATTCATCCCTGCTCCTCCTGCAAATTGAAATCTCTCCTGATGGTTTTGCATCATGTTCCCTGCAAAACCCAGCGAAACAAAAACAAACCAACATCAACAGAATCCCGTCACCAGCTGGGCTTCAGCTGCTTGCTCTTGGTGTCTACAGCTGCACCTTAAAGACCTCCCAGAGGGCCTGGCTCTATGACTTTCTGCTTTGGATTTTATAAAGGGAGATCTAATAGGAGAGCATCTCTTTCGGAGTAAGACCACTGGCATGCTATGTCCTCACAGCCCAAATTACGGTGACTGCAAAACCCTCTTCCCTCCCGGGGCCCCTTTATATCTCTTTGTCTCTTTACCAAAAGGTTACAAGAACATCTACATTCTGCCCACATATTAACTAAAGCAGTTTGTTAAAGGGGAAAAAATGTACAGTGCACTACATCCACTTCAGAACATTAAAAAAAAAAAGGCAAATTTATACAACAGAGCCTCTGTATGGCTTCACTGTCCACCCTGATGTTTATATTTAAGGAGTAGGGTCAACCAGCTAATATGGATGCATCACAGAACCCTTTACATCTTCACAGTAAATCAGCTCCTGAAACGACCGCACTGAGCATGGCCCCTACTTCTTTACATGCATGGGGTTATTTTTACATTTATTGCACCGCTAGAAAACCAGCCAGAGGAATTCCCCCCCCCCCCCCCCGCCCCCTTTCTTTCTATCGAATACATACTCCATCCATTTCTCTGCCTGAGGCGTTGGGTAGGGATTTCACTTATAATGCAGGCAATATATGCAAACACAAGAGAGCCCAGTTAATCTGTGAACCTCCTATAATTCATCTTTCAAATGCTGCAGATGGAGCTTGAACCTGCTGGGTGCTGGATACTCATTCAGGGTTTGATCTGGCTCCATTGAAGTCAGTGGGGGTTTGCCACGCACTTAAATGGGAACTCGTCCCTATCCACCCCCAAGAATCACTGCTGCAAGGTGCTAAAGGCTCTCAATCCTTACTGAAATCAGCTGGAGTTGAGGGAGTGACGCAGCAGTCAGTATCTTCCAGGACTGAGCGCAGAATGTACATTCAGAGCCCAAGCCACTACCGACTTGACCTAAATCCTGCCCCTAGTTTCAATGGGGTATACAGCTTTTCACTTCCTGTTTTGTTTAGCAGTGTTGTTATGAGCTTTTAAACAGTGTCTGTTTCCACTCAAGAAGCAGATGCATTTAAGCACTGGGGTAACTGTCTCTTGCACACAAAAAGTTTCAGAAGTGGTCCTTTGGTGTGAAAGGTGCTGTCTAAATGTTACAGCAGCATATAGCTGAAGGAAACAGACACGTTCACAACATCCTACAGGGTGTCACTTTGGTGTACTGTATCCTGCGAGCGCAAGGAGCAAAGATAAAGGGAGAGAAGTATTATTACAGGGCTTGCTATGAAACAGCAATAAAACCACTTAAATGCCTCACTTTGGCCTCTACTGTGATTAATCTATGATTCCTTGGTCCTCTGCTTTGCTTCTTAGATCGTAACCTGTCTGGGTCCGGGCACTTTGTACGTGTTTGTGCAGTACCTGGCACAATGCGGCCCCCATCCTCACTGGGACCTCACAGCACTGCCGCAACAGCACAACAATAACAAACGGCACCAATGCACAGATGAGGCGTCTACAACTACCCATAGTGAATAGCAGTGATTATACCCTTTCTCTGGCTTTAGAAGGGAGACGACTCCATCGGACCATGTTATTAACATCTGCAGGGGAAAATTTATTTTCACTATAGAGTAGGTGTCCAGATTGATTTCAGGTAGATCAATCACTACACACCCACTGAAGCCTTAAAGATCTCCTCACTTAACTCAAATTTACACCCCCACCTCCAAAATTCAGCATCATCGTATCTGAGCTGGACAAGACTGGGGTCTCTCCATGGGCATCAGTTCTGCAAGGCCTTCCCTTCTCTTTTCCTTCCCTTTCAGTGATTGCTTTACTTCTCCCTACTTTCTTTCATCCATCTTCTCTTGGTCTTCTCCCTTTGCCTGTATCCACTCTTATCTCTTGTCCCATTTTCTCTTCAGCTCCTTGCTTGGTTTCACATTTTTTCCCCCAGTGGCATTAGTCCTGGCTCAGAAGCCAGACAACAGATAGAGAGGATGCTAACGCCAAACAGTCTTAAAATCTGACACAACATAATACAGGGCAGGACTGTTCTGTGGATCACATCACAATAGTCACAGTGAATTACAAGGTATTAGAGGACTCTACTGTTGTGTGTCTCATATAGCAATAGTCACGCTGAAGGACATGGTATTATAGGACTATACTTTTCTCAAGCGCATACAGCAACAGTCCTGGTGACGGGCCATAGTATTACAGACTATACTGTTCTAGAGATCATCTAGCAATAGTCATGGTGAAGGACATGGTTTTATAGGACTATGCAGTTCTGTAGCCTATATAGTAAGAGCCATGGCGAAGGTCACGCTATTTGGTGAATACAGTGTTCTGTGGCTCATCTCTCAACAGTCATGGGGAGGGATACAGTATTACAGGACTAAATCATGACCCTTCCCCCCCCACCCCGTCTCAGCAATAAACCAGGTATTAGAACATTAGCGATGCATTCATTTTAGCAGTCAATAGGCAGAACCATTTTTAAAACAATTGTTCTTGTCTGCTGAATGCAGTGTAAACTTTTCATTTGCATGAACGCCTTGTCTACATGGGGACAGGGACTGGAATGGCTCTTTCAGATCAGCTCCCCACACTGACCTTCTATTGCGGATAGCGTCCACACGCGGCCTCACAAGGAGCTAGTCCGGAATAGCTTATTCCGCCATAGGGATTCTGGCCAATTTCCCTGTGTAGATAAGGCCTACGGGCACTGCCCTGCCAGTGTGATTTACACTCCCTTTAAGGTAGTGAGCACAACAGCAAGTTTTAGCCATTACCATAAATGCAGCAAAAAAGGTATCCCCTGGTGAGACATCAAGCCGTGACTAACAATAGAGATGCAGTTAAAGCGAAGAAAGCAAAGTCTGACTGTAAGAAAGTAAAAAATAACCCCCAAAACTCATGGGGTTTTACTGAAGATGATATTCCAAATTAAAATGAAACCAGCCCTGTTTCATCTGAGCTTAAAACCTGGGGCCAACCAGAGTTTAGCCTCTTTGCACCAGGACTGAATTTGAACCACATTTATAAGGCATGACCCCACACTCCTGAAAAAACCACAAAGCTCCCATTGAACTCAATGGGAGTTCTTTTTGCATCAGGACTGCAAAGCCAGGTCCCTTAATGGAACAAAGTTTACACACACACACACACACACACACACACACACACACACACACACACACACACACACACACACACACACACACACACACACACACACACACACACACACACACACACACACACACACACACTCTCTCTCTCTCTCTCTCTCTCTCTCTCTCCCCTGTTACAACATTCTCATTGGCAGGTGTGGTGTAAATCATGCACGGCTTGACATATTTATGCATATTTACACTGCTTTAGCCCCAGTGACATAACCATTCGTGATTTTTGCTTTCCCCATCCACTTGGGTATAATGCAGCCACCACAAATGGAGCTGAATAACTCTTGTCTCAAATAAGTCAGCCCTACAGCATATTCCCTACATACCAAACACTACACAATGGGCCAAATTAATCTCCAATGTATCTCCACTGACTTCAACAGAAGGATTGGGCTCGTTCTTTTAAATATGGCACCCTCCATTTTTTTATTTCTTTTATGCTTGTGAGTAGATTAAATAGATAATCTATTTTCTATATCCATCCATCTAGATACACCGCTATCTCGATATAACGCCACCCGATATAACACAAATTTGGATACAACGCGGTAAAGCAGCGCTCCGGGGGGGCAGGGCTGCGCACTCCGGTGGATCAAAGCAAGTTCAATATAACACGGTTTCACCTATAACGTGGTAAGATTTTTTGGCTCCCAAGGACAGCGTTATATCGAGGCAGAGGGGTATATGATAGGAATTTCTCTGTCCACTCTCTAACTTCTTGTAGGCAAGTGGGATATACGCAAGAATGTCTCAATCAAGACATAATAATTTTAATTAGCGGGTGAATCATTTTCTGGGCTGATCTCCTTGGGGACAAAAAGGAAAGAATCTCCTTCAAGATTTCCATTTGCCTCGCTGCTCTGGTCCCCCCCTTTCCACTAGTGTATCTTCAATCTCAAACGCTGCATAAAAGGAAAAACGCCTTGATATTTTGCCTTGACTTTTGCTAAGACTGGGACACATAAGAGGGACTTGAGGTGTTTTGTTTGGTTTTTTAAACATTCAAGATCACCTTTTCCACAGGGGCGGGGGGAGGTAGAGGGCAGAAAGGAGAAACATTTTTTCCCCAGCTGCGATGCAAAGGCTGTTGACACCTTCCTTGCAGCCTGGCTGTTCCCCAAGGGCAGGGAGTTGAAAGGTTCACCTACATCAAGTCATAAGTAATGCAGCAGGAAGCTCAAGCATATTGTAGGCAGGGAGGACCCGTAGCTAGAGACCAGCATCACATCCTTTGCAATTGGTGCTTATCCTGCATCCTCCTCCTATTCCACGGATCCCGAGCACAGGACAACGTCTCTCTCTCTCTAAGTGAAAGTGTGATGCGGGAACTTCACAGGCACTGACTGACTGCAATTATTGACTGCCTGCTGCAAAGGCTCTCTCTTTCCTTCCCACTCTTCTCACTTGTTTTCGTCTGTGCAGCAGAGTGTGAGCCTTCAGAGAGTACTGCTGCTGTAAAAGGCTGGGACTCACGGAACGCTGGCTTTTAGCGATCACTTTCATGGGGGGAGCGGAGGGTGACCAGACAGCAAGTGTGAAAAATTGGGACAGCAGGTGTGTGGGGGGGTGTAAATAGGAGCCTATATAAGAAAAAGACCCAAAAATCGGGACATCTGGTCACCCTGAGGGAGCAGTACGTGTCCTGGTCCAGTGACAGAAGCTTGATATCTCCAACACCCCCACCCCAGCCCGTTTCAATCAGGGAGATGCACTTAAGCCACAAGAAGCCTTCTCCTCTCGGCCTCAGCCTGCTTGTGCTTTTCTGACGCTCTCAAGATGCTAGGGGAGAGGAGAGAGTGGAAAGTAGCAAAAGGGGAAAGGATTCTTCTTATCTGAACAGTCCACCCTTCTGTGGGATTTTCCTCAAAAGTTCTCGAAGGGTTTGACAAATGTGTATTGCCTACCTCAGGCCTAATTAGGTGTCACAAAGCCCATTTGATAGATGGGGAAACTGAGATGCAGAGCGACCAAGCGAGTTCCTCAAGATCACCCAGAGAGTCAGTGGCCTGGCCAGGAACAGAAGGTCTGAGTTCAGACGCCCCCTCTCCCTGCATTAACCACAAGAGACACTGGGGCCAAACACTGGACTCATTAAAGTCAACAGGAGTTTAGCCATTGACTCAAATTTGGCCTTAATCAAAAGACAATTAAAAGCTGAAGAGCTGTTGAAGGACAGGTTCTTGTAGCTCACGTGCCTATGCAATTCCCACAGGTGACGTCAGGTGCCCAACTAGAGGTTGTCCTATACTGGAGATCTATAGAGATGACACAAAAGTGGAGTTCCCGCTTCCGTGTCAAAGGAGAAGAACTCTAATAGGGAGGCTGAGAGACTCAAGGCACGTCTACAGATCCAGTGCTGCAGTACACCTGGTGAAGATGCTCTGTGCTTACGGGAGACAGCTCTCCCATCGGCATAATAAAAGCCCCTCCATGAGAGGCGTAGCCATGTTGGTGGGAGAAGCACGGTCCACACCAGCATTTATGTCGGTGTAACTTGTCTCTCTCAGGGAGGTGGTTTATTCGCACCCCTGAGCAACATAAATTAAGCCAACATAAGCTGCAGTGTAGACACAGCTTTAGTCTTTGAAAAATGCTTTGAGATTGTCACATGATAGGCGCTAAGTAGTATTATTTTGTACAGCAGTGCCTGAAATTAAACCCAACTCCACGTCTGTGACACCCTGTAATGGAAGGACAGGGACCAATGATATAGAATCTGTAGCTTCTGATGCATCACTGTGAATGTCAATATGCAATTCTTTAAGTGAGCTGAAGTCTAGGTTAACTGCTTCCCTTCATTCTAAACCTACCTATTGATGGTATTTCTAAGGAAGCGTTTAAGCACCAACCTTTCCCCTTCTCCCTGTATTATGTAAGTCTGCAGCCTTGCAAACTGCAAATACCACAGAGCAAGAGCCGATTGCTCTCCTGATTTTTAAAGCTACATCTTAATTGTAGCTACAAAAGGTTTCTAGCGGTGGGAGAGGAACAAAAGTGGAGTGAGTCAGTGGGGCTTAAGAACTGGCACACCTAGGAGTCGTATCAGGCAAGCCTCTCTGCCGCACAAAACCCGACCAGCCTAGTCATTGCGTTCTGCATTGCTGGTTCAGGAGATGCCAGCTCAGCTCCCAGGTTCGGCCCTGTTTTTACCCAGAGTGGCAAAGGGGATGCAAATGCTATGGACACTCAGTAGCAATCTCTAGCTGATTAAGGAGCAGCGTTACTAGGCATCTTAGTGGATCCCACTGTTGGGATACTCCTCGTTGGCCAAGTTGGCTGTCAAGCAGTGACTGGGTGAGGGACACCAGGAGCACGGGGGGAAAGGACAGAATCACACTGGCGGTGACAAGGACACTCTCAGAAGACCCCTTAAATTAATCCAAACAAATATATGACCACTCAGCAAAAGAGATCCGACGTGCTCACAGCAGGGGCAGGAGTGGTGTCTATGGTTCTTCAAGAGGTCCTCCAATCCCCTAGAGAAAACTCCCCCCAAAAGGGGCAGATATTATTATATGGGAGGAAGCGATCACAGTGAGAAAGGAAACAGTGAACCGAGTCCTACATTATGGACTAGATCCCCCTCGCCCCAGCTGTGACTGAGCTCTGCTCAGTGCAGAACCTGAGAAGGGGGCAAAGGGAGCTGTACCCCAACTTTTTGCTCCCCCTTCCAATCCCGGGGCTGGCCCAGGGCCAGTTTGGCTGTTGACGCAACTTAGAGCAGTCTCAGGGCTGCTACAGTTTGCTTGCAGCCGTAGCAGCCCCCGGGATGGCGGCACAACTCCGGCCTCACTCCCATTCCCCAGTCGCACCCCTGGCCCGCCTCCTACGCTGGCAGTTGGCCGTGCCAGCTCTATGCCACTGGTGAATTCCTGACCGCAAGGGGAATCCTCAGCTGGCTGCTTAGGAGAACTTTAAGTCTGCTTTGCACTGCTCCACTGGGGAAAAGCAGACTTGGTGAGGCTGAGGATCTGAGCCTATGTACCCAATAGAAGCTTTGCTATGACTTGGGTCCCAGCTCCTACGGTCACCTCCCCTGCTCCGTCTCAGAAAGGGTGCGTGCCTATAGCAGGGGCCCATGTAAATTTCACTCTCAGTCTGACCTCAGTGACGATCCTCTGCATTTACACCACTATAACGGAGATCAGAACCTGGCCCTTAGTGTCCCACGGAGCCTGAAGGACACTCAGGCACGGAGATCGCCTATTTTTAACCCTTTGAATCCCAGAGTTATTTTACCAGGGTGTCTCTCAGCTGACCGTGGTGCATCCATCAGAAAACGCCAAGCCTACCCAACCTGAAAATAGCCTGCGTACTGGGCCACTTACACTGAGACGATGCCCTGGCTGTGTACGGGGGCACCTTGCCTGCCAGGGGCCAAAGTGGAGGGTTTAAAAATAGCGCGTCTCTCTCACACACACCAAAAAAACCCCAAACCCAGACCGAGGCAGGAATAACAAAAGCAGTGATCAGTAAAGAATATCCCAAGAGGCTGTAAGTTCTTCAATTAGAGCTCTCATTATAGGCCGAGAAACTCCACTCTCTTCTGTACGGCTAACACATTTTTTTTCTTTTTAAAGAAAAAAAGGGGGGAGGGGAAAGAGGAGGAACGCTGCATCTTTAATGCAACAGACAGGTCTGCTGAGATTCACTTTGGCTCTTATTTTGACTTTCATCTAAAAGAGCTGCCCTGGGAATCCATTAAGTCCAATTTAAATCGACTCTCCGCCCCCATGCTTTCTCCCCGCCCTGCCCAACCCCCCGACTCTTCTCCCCTTGGAAACAAACAAACAAAACGAGCGGGGGGTGGGGGGGTGGGGTGGGGAGGCAGAGCCTTGCAGGAATGGGGTTTTTTTTATTTTGAAAGACGTGCTCCAAGGAGTTCACCCCTCCCAAGGCACTTAACAGATTTTTATTGCTGCACAAAAATAAAATCCAGAACAGTGGCCACACTTGGATACGGTCTCAGTATTAGTATCTCAATCACCACCTTTCTCTGGCTGATAAGGTTTCAAAGTCCATGGGCTCACGCTGTACTTTTGGTTTCTAATTTTCACGTGTTTTTCCTCTTCTAGCTTTTTTTTAATTACTATTAGCTGGCTTTGTAACAATATCAGACAGTAAAGTTTGAATGGATCTGATTTCATGTATCACTTCAGTTCTGGTTTTCCTCTGCTAGTTCGACAGTTGCAAAAATCATTCTTTGCATTCAAAAAAATCAAATTCCATTCCACACACACGCAAGCCCCTGTGAGCTGCTCAGTAATGATAGAGAATGGACAGCCCCCCTTGGCTGTCATGTACTACACGGTCATTCAAGCGCTGCTTCTGTAGTATAAGCACTTTTCCAACCCCCCGCTCTCCCCCTGCGCCATACACACACATTCTGCATTGCATCCTATTCATATGTTTTCAATCATTGCCATTTCTTTATTTAAAACAAAAGCTTGCTCGCTCTGTCTCTCGCACACACACACATTCTGAAAAGTGAAATCTCTGTAAGGGGGCTGTGAGTTGGTTGTTTGGGTTGTTTTTTAATGACAATGGACGGGTTTTGTATAAATTTGCCATGGGAAAGGAGGAGCAGGAGAGCATGTGAAAGTCTCACAGAGGGGGTTTCCGAACACCCAGCCAGATGTGCAAATCCTGGGATTACTCAGATCTCGGCTAGAACAATTTTTTCTGGCAGGCGCGCCTGATACACACCAAATCAACGAAAGACAACAAATCAAAACAGGGTTCTCACACAAAGACAACAGCAATGATTATGGGACGCTGGGGCTCATCAGTGCTGGAACTTTTTAAAGTAGAAAAACATGCACATGAATAACTCAACCACTAAAAAAACCCTCCTTGACAGACCTCATTCCCATATTTATCTATAAACCCCGGGTTTTATTATTATTTCAACTTCCAAAAAGTGGGGGGCGTGACTAGCGACATGAAGAAATCTCTGTCGTACACACACACACACACACACACACATATTCGGAGTCTCAGCTGTATCTCTGTTCAGATGCCCATTACCAATAAAGTCACTACAAATTTGCAACAAATTCAAACCCCTTTTTTAATTACAGAAAAAAAAACACAACAAAAAACCCCCAAATATTGGAAGCAGGACACAGACAAACTCGGCAATGCCAGAAACGTACGGTGTCGTCTCAATTGGAAAGGGCAGCAAGTTGCACAAGAGAAAAATAAATCAGGAAAAAGGGCTAGAAATTCCCAAAGAACATTCTGCAGACCCTCCAGTAAAAAAAAGGCACAAAGATGCAGCTGGTAACAATACCTGCAATGTTTCTTGTGCTCCTCTCTCTCTCTCTCACTCTCTCGTGCTGTCTTTCTCTCTCCTCCTCCTCTTCCAGAACACAGTAGCCAGATTAGATCCTTAGGAAAAAAAAATGTGAGAAATAGCACAATTTTTTTTTTTTTGCTTTCCTTCTCAGCAACCCCTCTAAGCTCCTTCAGTAGCCATTATTCATGGACCACTAGGGGATATAAGGTAATTAGAAACGGCCCTATAGCATCCAGCCTGAAAATTTAATGCCAGTGGTAGGAGTGGTTGGGGGGTTTGGCTGCAGGCTGCTACACCAGACAGGAGGGTGCTTTGGTGGAGCTAGGGAAGAGGTGAGGGTTGGGGGTGGAGGGGAAGGAAAGGAAGAGAGCGTGGTTTGTCCGATCTCTCAATAGAGCTGTCAGGTCATTGGGCAGGATGGCCAGAGATGCAGAGGGGCTAGTGACAGTGTGTGTCTTTTTATTATTATTAATTATTATTATTATTATTATTGAGTGGGTAGCAGGCTTGCCTTGCCTGTGTGAGCTATGCTAGGTTTGTGTGTGTGTGAGTGTGTGTGCGCGTGTTTGTGCCAGGAATAGCAATCAGCAGCAGAAGCAGCACACAGAGCACAAAAATGCCATCATGCAGGGTCAACAGAAAGCTGCAGACATTTTTTTTTGGCTTAATCCTCTAGAGGGGGAAGAGAGAAAAGGAGGAAGGAGGTTGCTGGTTCCTTTATAGTTTTTCATTTTTCTTTCCTCAGTCTCAAGTGGTCACATTAACAACAACAATAAAAAACAAAACCACCCACCCACCAAAACATCCCAGCTCTGAACTAAGCCTGCATCAGAGAGATACAGAACAGTCTTGGGGTCTGAGGCTGTGTTTCATTTTTGAATGCAATGATCAGATAGGTGGACGCGTAAGGTAGCTGGGAAAAGAAAGAGCGCAGCAGAGAGGGGGGCGGAGAAATGAGAACAAATCACACCTGCAGCTTTCTCTGTTCTGCGTAGCCAGCTGCAGCCAAGGCAGTGACTGACAGGAAAAATACAGAAGCTCGGACTCCAAGCTTTGTGCATCTGTTGGGATTTAGGTAGACGGTGGCTGGCAAATTAGATCTGACGGCAGCTAATCTCCTTGCATGGTGGTTTTAGGTTTTGTGTTTGAAACGAGGGATGGGGAGCATTAACAAAGAGCAATCCTTCCCCATGCACCTCTTCTAAATGAAAAATCATGAGAGAAACAAGGACGTTAGGCACTGCCAGGTTAAAGGAAATCAACGGCCCTATGAAAAGTTTCAAAACCAGAGGAATCACCATGACACTGCAGACCATTGGTCCCTAAAGCCAGGTGTCCTGCTTCCAAGTGTCCCATGCTGGCTGCCCCAGAGGAAGTTGTAAAACCCTCTCACTACAGTTCTTTGGGTCATACTCGCCCATGGGGAGAGTGGGAACTTTTGCCTGACCCCAGCTGGTGATCAGACGATGCCCTGAAGTATGAGGATTGATATCCCCTTCTGCAAGGGCTACTCTTATTTTTTTAACCTTACTAAGTTATTTGCCTCAATGATCTCCCATGGCAGCAAGTTTCAGGGTTTAATCGTACATTGTGAAAAAGAGAATTCACTGGGATCCATTTCCAGTCTGTTGGCTTTTAATTTCACATGGAACCCCCTGTTGATGAATTATGGGGTAGAGCACATGGGAGCCTTCTTTTCACTATTAGTTTTTGTATATATTCAGAGGTCAAACAATAAATAGAGATCAATCCTCATAAGGCGGCAAAGGTTTGACTATTAGTCTTCCATGAAGTCCAGAGTCATTCAAAATATCTCCTCCTTCACCCAATTTCCCACTCCTCCAAGCTCTCTCCTAGCTCCAGACCCAGTTGGGCTGGTTTATTCTCTAACATAATATACTATAACAAATCCGTGATCACTTAGGACTTCACACGTGTCACTTTGCTGTACACCCCAGCCAGTCAGAACTTCAAGGCAGTAGTGGGGCTAGCACTCAGATCCTCTTCATCCAAAAAACACAGATCCCTTTCTACCACTTGACCTGAAAGAAAATCTCCTTTAGCACTTAGCAGCAGAGGGGCTATGACCCATAGCTGGACATTTTTGATTCCATAAAGCAGACGGGAGACACACACTAGTTAATTCATCACCAAAATATTCTTTCTAGTACCGATATACAGCTCCTTGGTCTATAGTTTTTATGTCACCTTTGAGTCCCATAAAATATGCAGTATTGTCAACTCTATCATGCTATCTTAAATCCCCAGCTCCTGGAATCATGTGATTGCATGAGAATCTCAGCTTTTGTAGTTGTTAAGTTTCTAGCCCTCACACTTTCAGAGAAAAGCTTGACTATGTGAACCTTAAAAGTCCAAAAGTCAGAAGGCAAATTAAAACAATTCAAAATGTACTATTTTTAAAATCTCATGATTTCAGAGGTGTCTGCCTCATGATTTTGGGATGTTTTGGATTGGCAATGCTGACTATGGTTCAACATTGCTTACCCGTTGGTGTACTGGTACAGTAGCTATTTTAATGATACGTTACAGCTGTCTCAGCCTGATCCAATGGAAGTTTTGCTTGAGTAACGACTATATCTCACGCCTCTGCTTATCAGATTAATTACTTTATTCTTTAGCTCCTTCAGCTCCTTCAGCGACCGTCCAGTTGCAAGGAATGGGAGGTTGGGGTCCACCTTTGTTCCTGGAGTACTGCTCAAGCAGCACACGGAGATATCAAACAAAGCCCATTCTTCATTTTCAAGATCTTGCAACAGTGGGTGACAGTTCTCTTGCTTAGCACGGTCAGTGACCAGCACCAAGCAAATGATCGCCATTGCCAAGGTACCATGAATACAGGGAACGATAAGACACTCTAGCGCATGGTACAGAAAGAACCGCCCCCCTGCTTCACCACTTATCACGGCCCCTTGTTCCACACCCAGCTCTAGAGGGCAGAGTTCACCAGGCTAATAAGAGGCAAGGGCTTCCCTTCAAGTAACACATCCCCGTTGCACCATCACTTCTCAAGCTGTTAGAACAACGCCACCCGAATTCTGTCAGCGTCTCACCTTTGCCACCTACAAACAGTAACTGCCCCGGTTGTGATCTGCTGGGCTGGGAGCTCCACCGAGTCTCCCAGGGGGCTTTCTATTTCCCAGATATTGAATTCATTTCTTGTCATTTCTCTTTAAGACATAGGCTCTTCGTTCTGCACATTTCCTCTTCAACTCCAGTTTACGCCTAACCTCACAAAGTTTACGTTCTGTTCTATCATCATTACTCAGTCTGGATTTCCATTTTCTCAGGGATACTTGGCTTGAAACAACCCTCGTACTTTGCCATCTCGCTGTACTGTTTACTTCTTGTCCTTTGATTCCTTATTTGTAGGGAATATTCAGCCCTTCTCTGACTCCAGTAAAGTATCTTATGCAGTCTCCAAGCTGAGCCGATGGATTTTCATTTCCTAACTTTGTCCTTCAGGCTGTTTTCTACTAGCTTCCTCATTCTGAAAAAAAATCCTCACAGCATTAACTCTCAGTGTGATTGCATCTGCAAGGATGTTGGACCTTAATTATCTGTGGTCACTGTTATCTGTGGCCAGTCACACCTTACTTCTTGGCCCAACTCCTGTGCATGAGTCAGAATTAGGTCACGAGTCACCTCTCCTCTTCCAGAACAAGCTGTTCCATGAACCAATGGCTCATGATCTTGAGAAATTTTTTCTCCAAATCATGTCCTCATGTGACGTTCAGTTTATATTCAGGTAGCTAAAGCCACCCATTTTTACTGTTTTGACTAGAGTTTGTTCCCTCCCTGACTTCTCACAGCACTCGGTATTCACCACCCATGTTCTGATGCAGAAATTGACAGCACAACTCACTGTTTTCATGACCTGCAAATTATATCTACAGGGATTCAGCCTCATGACTACACATCCCCTCCCCCCACCCCACTACGTGGATGCATTTGTGTAGCTAGGAATTACATCAGCCCAATGGTTATTCTCATCACAGATTTCAGAAATGCCAGTTAACGTCCAAGCCTTCTTCCAGTGCAGGGTGGTATAACTTCCCCTTTTGCTTTTAAGCTTCTCACACTGTGACAAATAAGGATGACAAATGGTGACAGAGCAATCTGCCCATTTTCCATAACTCTTTTTGCCAAACTGTTACCTTATTGGACGGCTCCTCCTGGACCCCCTCCTCCAACCATAGTCACTGCCTTATTCTCTGCCATCCAGAGCAGATTTCCTTGTCCAGCATGAGTGCGCCTCGGCACCTGCTTCTCATTTAAATAACTTTAATTTTCTTCATTTGTCAGCCGTCAAGCTCTCAGCTGATTCCAGTGGAGACTTTCTGTGCAACCTGTCCCTTCCTCAAAGGCGTTCCTCTATGTCTAATCAACTCAAATCCTACACTCCAGCGTCAGCCTAGCTGGGGCTACATGGAACCAGAAGCACGTCAGAGGAAGCCACTGTAGAGGCTTTGGATTTCAACAGTCACCATCAGAATGATCTAAATTTAGTTTCCAGGACTTCCTTTCTGCAGCTCCTTACGCCACTGCTGCTGACGTACACTGTGATCGCAGGCTCCTCCCCAGTCCTAAGGGACGGAGCCTGCACCTACACACGTCAGCAGGAATTTTGTCATTCACTTGAGTGTGCGTAGGATGGGATGTAAAAGGCTATGAGCCTGACGCTCCTCTCACTTACGCCGGTTGTACACCACTGACTTGAATGGGGTTACTCCAGATTTACACCATAAGTGAGCGGTGCATCAGGCCCCATCTATACACCTTGTGAGAGCAGACACCCTTACATATGGTAATCGGCTGTCTCTATGAGCCATACAATCTTTGTCACACACTCAGCTAATGATCCAACCCCCTGTGACCACAGCCTGTCCACTTAGCACAACCAGGTCCCCTGCTCCCCGAAGGGCTGCATTGGTGGGAGAGGAGTGATTATTTGTCTCAAAGGGTCTGTTATAATGGAAACCATCTCTCCATTCCTCCTTGGTCTCCTTCTGCCTTGACCCAGGCTTCCTTGAGTGGAGTTCTGTTCTGAGTCAGTACCTTGTTTCCATGGAAAGAATGAATAGCAGAGTTCTCCCAGTGGTTTATTAGAATTCCTTTTACTTCAATGGAGAGTCTAGAGTGGAGTAAAAGGCTTTAATGTGGGGCTAATGGAGCCCCTGGGAAGTCCAGGAAGGAAATCTCCCCTGGAGAAGAAGAGGCATGAGGGGAGGGAGGGGAACTGGACAGGTTGAAATTTTTGCAGAAGCCATCTCAGGCAGCGAGAAATGGAAATGAATGTTTGTTTTATTTTTAACAGATGTTACAAAAGACCTGCCAGTAATTCAGCGAACGATGCAAAACCTAGATCCCACTCACTTTTCCCCGCATGCCTCCCATCTCCTCCCTCTCCCTAGGCTGTGTGAATGCTTATTTGCATTTAGCAGATTTTTTTTTTTTTAAAGGTAAGCAATAAAATAATCTTAAGCCATTTCATTTCCCCTCTCCCCAAGGTTTTGGTTTAGATCCTTGGTCCTCGCAGCTATTAATTGTTTTTCATAAATTTCACTGTCTCCTCACATTTTACGAAACCATGTACTTCCCCGCTTTGGCAGTTCACTTCTTTTCCTTTCCCCGCGTCCGTTTCTATGTGCCATGTTCCCGGCACTGCAGCTTTCGAGTCAGCAAAGCATTATGATGATAATCACACCTATGCTGCTACCTGAGGATCTCAAAGCGTTTCACAAACACTAGTGAAATAAGACTCACAACACTCGGGGGCGGGGAATAAGGATTATTCACCCCATTTAAAAGACAGGGGAAGATGAAGTATAGGGAGATTATACCTAAAATAATACAGCAAGTCGGTGGCAGAGCCATGATTTGAAACCAGGGGTGAGCCTGTTCTAACCTCTTTACACCTCATAAAAGGGTCTGAAAGGCATAAAGGGGCCTTAAAAGACCTCTCTCCTGCAACAGGAGGATTCTCCTGGGGCAGGCACCGTGTAATATAGCCATAAGGCCCTCTGAAGAGCCCCCTCATAAGCCTTGGCCTAAGAGTACGTTGAGGGCAGGGCGGCAGCCCACAGTGCTGTGGAGATTCTGGGCAGACTCCTATAACAGACAGGCCCCTAGAGTGGTCTACGTTGTGCTGGCAGCCTCTCCAGAATCTCTCTCCCCCGGGCGCAGCACAGACTCTCAGCCCAAGGCTCCTGCCTCCCATTCCTGGGCTCTAACCACAAGACCATCCTCTACCCTAACTCTCCCTACAAAGCACTGGGTAAGAGAGTGCTTTATAGGAAACGTTCGCTCTCCCTCTCACGGGTACAATTATAACACACAGCACTTTGTTAGCACAGCTTCTAGGGGCTGCAGGTGCCTGGGCACTGAGCTCCTGAACATGAGAGTTTAATACCCAACACTCGCACACTGGAAAACCATGATGCAAAGCTAAGGACCTCCACTCCCAATATCCCGTACCAGAGCGTTACAGGAGAGAACAAACCACACACACAAAATCTGCCCCTACAAGGATGCCAAGAGACACTAATATTCCCAGCTCATCTGACCCCTCCCGAAGCCTTTTGCCGATTGCGATCTTTACCACACAGCAAGAATTACTCCCCGAATCAATGGCATGATGTACATTAAGAGTTGCACTGCAGTGTCTTGAGTAAGGCCCTGATTTGGAGCTGTGGTGGACACCAAGAAAACGGCTTCAGACCTTTCCAGTCGTGTACGGCCCTCTTTTCTAGTTCTGCAGGATTACGAGGTGTTGGGCCTTAAACCTGTCACTGACAGCACTGAATAGTGCCCATTCTGGTCCTTGGGCCTGCTAAATTTTCTGGGGAGGCAATTTTGAACCTGATTGTAAACTGAACAGAGTCCTGGTAGAGGCATTTGAGGATAGGTGTGACACAGTCATGGCTTTTGCTGCACGCAAGATGGCAAGAAACAGTATTGTGCACACAGTGGAGTCTGGAGTTCTGAGATCTAGAGAGGTTATGGAAGAGGGACCTCCAGAAATCATGGTCAGATGACATGAAGGCCTACATAGGAAAACAAGTTCTAATTGTGCTGTTGTTTACATGGGTGCCAGGTTCCTAGAAGCTTGGCAGCTAGCACTGAAACTATTTGTTAAAATTTGAAAATAAAAAATAAACCAGAATGCCAGGTTTTTTGGTTAACGTTTAAAAAAACAAACCAAAACCAAAACTATGACCCCTGTCCTCCCTTCGTGAATCCAGCCTTTAGCAAAGCAGGTTCTGAAATGACAGTATATACACCTACCAGCTTCTTTCCACCAAAGTTGATAAGCCCCATATCAACTTCACATATCCAGTGCATATATGGATAATGGATTTCAGCATTTCTCAGCATGTGTTAAACTCCCACATACTGCTGGGAAAAGCTCTGAGGACTTCTACAGATTTTAGTCACAGGGGGTGGGGGCTTGCTTTTCAAAGCAAGATTTGGTAGACAGAAGGGCAGAAAACCCAGAAGACAACTCTGTCTAACTCAGTTCTCATGAGTTTCAATGCTGAAGTTGCACTGGTATCCCACTGAATGTATGGGTTCACTATCTTCATTTGGGAACAGAGGGTCATCATAAAACTTAGCAATGAAAGGACCAACATTTTCCATTTCTAGCTAAATATAAAACCTCTGTATGTTGGATTTCTAGATGGAAAATGGAAATCATGTACATTCCCCAGGTGAAGTAGGAAAATTTGCTGCTATCTTTGTGCCTTCTCTCTGTCACCAACTTGGATTTTCCAGCCAGGTAGTGGTCCCGCAAAGGCTAATTGTAGCCAAGGTTTATATGTTCACTAAGTTCAATCCTTGTTACATTGCGGTGGGATACGTGTCCGTATTTTGTGAGTAGACTGTAGCTGCCTCACGCTTGGGTGGATCACAAAAGTTTGAGTTTATAAAAACAAAAATAAAAAGACAACCACCACACAGGAACATGTTTATTTCACAAGCTGGGTCAGCTCCACGTGTGCCTCAAATTCACATGTGGCTTACGGTTAAAGGGAAATCAGTTCATGTGATGTTGGTACAGCTGTCCTTTCACGGAAAGTGCTTTTAAGGGGTTAGGATTTTCTAGCTGGCCTGCTTTTAATGCATGGTAGAAGGCCCCATCACTAAATCTCTTGTTTGTATAGGGACTGATCATCTGAGGCACTGAACACTCACCTCCAGTTGGGTGTGAAGATCACTCCGCACCTCACAGGATCAGGCCTTCACAGAGTAAAGGGCTGAAACTAGCACTCAGCTACCTCATTTTGTTGTTGTTGATTTCAAACCGGAACAAACACCTGTCCTACAGCTTCTATTTCTGGACCCCTCCTGGGATGATCACCCTCCGTTCTCAGCCAGCCTCAGAATATAAATGGTTTTGCAAGATGCTTGAGTCCTTCTAAGGCGATGCAGCTGGTGCCGTGCAGGCTTTAGGGCTGCTGCTTCCACAAAACCCAGCAGCTTTCATCACGGGGAGAGAGAGGCAATTGTTGTTTTCCTTCACTTCTCCCTACAAAATGGAGAGGAATTGATTCTAGAAGGAAATCGCTTTTGTTCTAACCCCCTCACTGTAACCGGATCTCCTCACATTTCGGCGCGGGAGCCTGAGCTGATCACAGAGCGTTTATTTCTTCTCTTGGTGCCAGACTGTCATAGTCTCACAACGCTCCATGAGGGAAGGGGAGGTATTTCACATAAAGCTTGTTTACCTTGGAGCCAGTACCTTGTTAATGAGGAAAAGCTGTGAGGAACAGCTTTCAAATTTGCAGCATCATACCAACCCCTCCCCAAACTCTCAAGCTGCCCCTCATTGTCAAGGTGCCCCACGTGATCCCCCCATTTACCTCACTCTGGTACAGTCTTGCCATTATGGGTACATCAGTTTGTCTGCAGAAATGCTGACTCACAGCGCACAACTGGAAGCAAAGAAAACCACACAACCCCTCTAGGTGCAGTCGTCTACCTGATCAGTGTCTGAACCCGAGTAATCCCTTCTGAACCCCTTTCTCCCAGCCGCCCGGGCCTTCTCCAGGTGCTTTCACACTGGTGTTCGGCCACAATACTTGGATGTGAAGTTTCTGCAGATTCATCCACTTTGTGCTCATGTGACACCTTTTAGTCCAGGGGCTCATCATTCTTAGAAAGGTTTATTACATCACACAACCCCCCAGAGGGGTAGCTCAATAATTCTATCCTCATTTCCATAAAGGAAAAACTGAGGTTCAAAGATTTGCCCAAGATCACACAGCACAGGTCTGTTGCAAATCTAGGCCTAGCTGTCTCTGTTTCCCAGCTCTAGCCACTAGCCCATACTCCCTCCATCCTTCTCTTTCTTCTGCTGCAGAAGCAGCCCTACCCTGGCTTGGCATGTAAACTTCAGAAACATGTCACGGTCAACGCAATGTGATTGCAGTGGCTGTGGCAACATGATACGACTCATATCAGCTTCTTAATTCCACCACACCTACTTTATGATTTGCCTGGAGCCCAGTTCACCTGGCACTGTGCTCCTGTCAGATCTCACACGTTAAATGGCCTCAGTATTTGGATGGGAGGGTGGTGCAGGAAGTGGGCCTGGTGTTTCCATACAGTGGGAGGCTCTCTGCCCTCTGAGCATACAGCGAACCAGTTGTACGAGCTGCTGCCTTCTGGAAGGCCTGAGGATCTTGTTATCAAAGATCTGATGACAATTATCATATGAGGCGTGTTAACCTCAAGTCGTGGCTAAGTTCCAACTCAGGGATGTACATTCAACCCACTTAAATTCACCCTGCATTATCAATTGCGTGCAGTGTCATTCTGCCCTTCCTCCCCTTGGGCCTACACTTCACCCCAGAGTTGGCTGCATTTCAGAGATGGATGCAGTGACCCATATACGCTGACCGTAAAATGCTGTAGCACCTTGTGGGTTGAATGGCACTATGTAAATACAAGATATTACACACTCAGCTGTGCAACTTCTATATTGCACAAGTGCAGCCCTCTAAGCAGGGCTCTATCCAGGCTCGATCCCGCACACTGCAGGGGACGCAGTAATGCGCCCTCTGAGCAGAAGGCAAAAAGGGATGAGCAGGGCAGTGAACGCGGGGCACTGGATCCTGCTTTGGTGAAATTGCTGCTCTGCGGCAGCCTAGCTCCCCCTGCCTGATAACAGGCAGGGGGCTATAAAGGGAACTGCACACCTAAGCCCAAGGGCATTAATAATTTTTGGATAGGCCCCCAAGACAGCCTCCATTCTATAGGCATATTCTTGCGTTCCCATGATCATGCATCAGTGTGCGAATTCATGCATGCATGAGCCACGGTGCACACGCTCATTAACATATCCAGCCGTGCACATGCCGATGATCACGCATCTGGCCACGCACCTCCCCAGGCACTCACCCATTTAAGTCCCATTTATCCTGCAGCATGAAGGAATCTGCTGCCTCCGCTCTCCAGTTTCAACCCTCCTCCTGGCTCCCAGCACTGAAGAGGAGGAACCTGCAGGTGAGGGTGCAGAGGGAGGAGACCCTGACTGACCACTCAGCAGCAGGCCCTGGTATAGGAGGGAATGGAAGCAGCAGCAGTGGCTGGAGCTGATAAGCTGCCAGCAGGCCTGCCTGCCCCGGCTCAGCCAAAACCCAGAATAAATTTGAATAAATTTACATCTGCAAGTGTAAAATCCCCAAATGGGTAACCCCAAAGCCATCAGTGACCCACACACAAATGAATCAGCTTCCTACTAATACGCCGTCAATTCTCCATCTTCCCACTGCCATTATTCCTGCTCCACCTGGTCAATACACCTTTCTCCTTGCACTCCCTAGTTCTCCCCTTCCGCCCACCACTGATCCTCGTCCTCCTCCACTCACCCCAATCCCTTACACACCTGCTAAGCTGGCAGCTTTCCTTCCCTCCCTCCCTCTCTGCTTACCCTGCTAGTGCTCCCTCCTCCCTCCTCTGCTTCTCTGGCGGGACCTCAGGGCAGGGGTCTCCCTGGCTGGTGGGCAGAGGAAGGAGGAAAGGGAGTTTCAGCCACTGGCTGCACCCACCCTGGCCCCCAGCCAAAAGCCAGCGTCACAGCAGGGGGAACAGGGAAAGGAACCCACAAAAGCTGGAGGTTAGGCAGGTCTAGATGCCAGAGCACTGCTGCTGGGCACTGTGCCTGGAGGCCCTTGCACCCCAGTGCTTCATAACATCCGGAAGATTAAGCCAGCTCTGACACACCCACTGTCTGCCCACGCCCTGCCCCATCTTCACCCGTCGCTGAGCAGAGGTGTGGGCTGGCAGAGGGCTTGTGATTTATGCCTAGCGCTTAGCCCAGTCCCCACAGGCATCCTCCACTTACAAAGGCCATGCATGACCAAGGCCACGGTGTTCTTCCCCGGCGGCATCGCTAAAAGAAAATAGTCCTGCTAAAAACAGTGTGCAAAGGGCTCTCCAACAGCAGCAGATGCGGAGACAGAAAACAGAGCTGAAGTCTCTGCATTAATCCTATCAAATCTCCTCCTTTTTCATCCATTTCGAGTCAGGGCAAGACGAGGTTCATACGCTCGCCTAGCAAACCGCAGAGGACGACACGGGGCCTGTCTCTTGCATTGCGAGCAGAGCGTGTCAAGCAATTAGCAAGTAATCAGGAATTCAGACACAGTGGACAGGACTGGGTCCCTCCAAAGACAGAAGGCGGCAGCAGGAGCAAGCCCCATCAGGGAGCTTTCAGGTCAGGCAGGGAAGGCAGCAGAGAGAGAGCAGGAGCTGTTGGTGAGACATCTGCAGTGAGAGCAGACAGCTACAGTGGCAGTACAGTCTGCTAGCATAAACCATCTCATGTTTAGCTTGTGCTGTAGCTAAGAGGCCCCAGGCATTCAAGCATAGAATTTCCCTCACTCATTTCCAACGTCAACCAGGAGCTAGGCCAACTGCAAAGTGTAGGTCCTAAGGCTTTCTCCCAGACATTGCATTCTGGGACACCTGAGATTCCCAGGATATTCCCTCTCTCCACCCCTTAGCCGTACCCTGCACCTTTACACCAAAAACCAGTGTTACTGCCCGAGGCCCCCTACCCCAAACACACACTGGATTTCACTCAAAATCCTCACTCAGAGCCAAATCCTGCTCTCATTGAAGTCGGCTGCAAAATGTCGACTCATTTCCATGGGAGCAGGTTCTAAGCAGTGATGAAAACAGGACGATCCCAACTTCATGAGAATGATCCCATTTCAAACCTCCCGTTTCCCTGGTTGAGTCTCCTTATTTAGGCCTTGTCAAGTCTGGCCAAACAAACATTGGCATAGTGAGTAAATGCTGCCATTTTACGGTAATCTAGGGCTGGGCCCCAATCGCACCCCTTCGCTGGATTGGTAGAGCAGTTGTTCCTTACCACCCGGCCAGCGGGGGCAGGCTAGACCCACCCAAGAGAGGAGAGGAGGGGATGGAAGAAAGGTCAGTGTGACGCAAGACCTTTTGCTGTAGTTGAGAATTTGAGGATCTCAGTGGATCCTCCTGGAGGGGCCGGGGAGACCATGAATATTGTTTCCAATTGTACCTCTCCCAGCCCCAAACAGCGTGTCACCCTGTGAACACACCATGCAGCGGGGATGATGGGACACAGGCACAGACAGGGTAAGCGTCTTGGTTGAAGACCACACCAAGAGCGAGTGGCAAATCTGAGAACAGAACTCACCGCAGTCTCCAGCGAGGCTGCAATGCCGCTAATAGACATGGAGTGTCACATCATGCAAGGAAAGCAGCTGGCTTTGTGGGTGACTTTCAGAAGGGATGTCTAGTCTTCCACCCTCCCTTCCTCCATGAGTCGAAGGTGACCAGCCGCCGGAGCCCCACCCCGTCCAATGAAGGAACACACTGAGGTTGCATCTCGCACGTAGCATCCTATGAAGCTATCTGCTGGGTTGTCAGCCTGACACATTCCCTTCTTCCCCTTCCATCTGTCTCCACATGGGGATTTTTATCACTCCAGCCAAACTAATACAAAAATGGATCAACGATGCTTTGCTAACAAAACAATTTTTGTGTGTCGAGCCCTCTTCCTTGTGGTTTTTCTGAGTCCCCAGTGGGTCAGCTTTGTGTGGCGTCCTACATTTTTTTGTTTCTTTCACATTTTCAAGGCTCCATATTCTGGTACAAAAGGGGCCTGCGGAGCAGCTTTAATCTGGGAGGCGTGATTTGACACACGCGCATACCACAATTGCGGCAGGAGCTTTGTGATGCGGCGGTGAAGGCTGGTGTCAGGACCTTCCGAATGATTACACATTATTTTCAGAGATTTGTGCCTCTGGGATAAATATTAGTGCTGGGCTGATTCTGTATATTACGTATCTATGGGCTGCAGTCATGAAAGGGATAGGATAGATGAGGCAAAAGAAAGCTGGAGGAAGGGACGGACGGCTTGTCTTCCACCCTGAGACATTAAACCTTTGCAATGGTGTTTGCCTCCCTTTGTAAAGACCTTTGAGATCTGCTGATGAACAGCGCTACACAAGAGCTAGGTACTCAGTTAAGGGCAGCTGTGAGCCATTCCCCAAATCAGGGGCTTGAGCCCCTACGTGAGGAGCAGATGTCCCAAAAGCTATATAAGGGTGAGGGGTTTAAAACACGAAAACCAGACCTAAGGCTCTTACTCTGGGCAGCCATGGAGATCCTGTGACCTAAACCGCAAACCTTTCTTTTTTGTCCAGTAAGAACCCAATGGCGGCCTTGAAGCCTGAGCCCTCAATCCCGTAGGGTACGTCTACACAGCACTTTGGAGCGAATACCCGGCCCAGGATGACCAACTCTGAAGCTGCAGCTTGGGCTCTGAAGCCTAGGTATGGCTTTCTTACCGTCCCAGGTGACTTCCCCCCAGGGCAAAGCCCTGCTCACCTCTCTCCTTTCTCAGGTGAGCGGCAGCCAGGATAGGGAGCCCTCGGTGAGTTCTCAACAAGGGCTGGCCTGGCGTGGGAATAAGAACTTTTGGTTTTGTGTCCATCATTTTTCTGCTCTGTCCGTCTCCTGGGACTGGCCCCTGGCTCAGAAATCAAGAGGGAAGAGGCCCAGATGTCAGTCATGTCCTCTTCTCTCCAGCTAGGGCTCAGCTCCATCTGTGGCTCCCTCCAAAGCCACGTCCTATTGTTCTTCTACAGCTTTGTGCTGCCTCTTCCATGGCCTGTCTCTGAGACTGCTTTCCACCGCTGCTCCTTGCGGATTCCCCTCTCCCCTACAAAGCTGGGGTTGCACCCTTATCCTAGGGGCAGCATGGCACCCATTTCCACACAACCATGCTCAAAGAGCGCTTCTCCCATTGGGTCCCTTCAAACTTGGCCGCATCCTAGGAACATCTGAATTGCCACATGGGATCAGACCCGAGGTCCTTCTAGCCCCATATCCTGTCTCCAATATTGCCAGCACCTGATACTCAGAGGAAGGTTCACAAACCCCAAACGCTAGGCAGATGTAGGATAATCCGCCTCCTTGAATGTCACATCTTAATCCCATACAGTTCAAGATTGTCTTGAACCCTGCAGCACGAGATTTTATATCCCTTCCAAAGTTTTTGTTAGCACTCACTATTATAACTCTGAATATTCTTGTTATCCATGTAACTATCTGATCCTTCTTTGACCCCTGCTAGGTTCTTGGCCTCAGCTATTTCCTGTGAGTTCCACCGTTTAATTGCACGTTGCACGAAAAAGTATTTTCTTTTGTCGGTTTTGAATGTGCCACCTGTTTATTTCATTGATTTCCCTTGTTCTTGTGGTATGAGACCGGGAGAACAGTAACTCTTGATCCACCTTCTCTAGACCTTCATTATTACAGGCAAGACTGGTAGTGCTGTCTATTATTAAAGTTGCCCAACACGTCTCATTTTAAGACCTGGTTTTCAGTTGTGCATAACTTTGCCAAACTTTAACCATCTGGGTTGAAATTTTCCATGTCAGGTGTCAGTCTCAGGGTGAATTTTTTTTTGGAAAATTTCAGCCAAAACAGTTCAGCCATTTCCAAGAACAAGGGCAGGGAAAAAAGGGTTTTGCGCTTATAAAAAAAATTCTGGTGGCCTTTTCTTTGAACACTTTGAAGCACTCCCATGCTTTGGAGCAGGGACTTGAAATTCGGCGGGGGGTTGGCCTTTGTGTCAAGGATGTGCCTTTTGTTGTCCCTGGGAAAACCCACCCAAGTGTGGCCAAATTATAAGCCTTTGAGGAGAAAAAAACATCACAGTTTGCACATGGTAGGTAGAGAATAATTCAACTGTAGCAGCTAAAATGGCTCAAGATTCTGTCCTCACTGAGCATGCTCCATCCCCTCACAGACCCTACTGCTGACCAAACTGAGAGTCTGCCATCCCCACAGGGACAGGGGTGCTGAAAGAATATGCTTAACTCTATTACATTCACCCTTTTTTCTTGCACCTCATCCTAATCCTTTGCTGAACCACAGGCCAGGGCTCTCTCTTTTCAGGACTTTCAGAAAGCATTGCCCACAGCTAAACCTCAGGGCTATTTATGCAAAACCCTGAATGCAGCTGCTCCAGCCAGTTGAATGTCTTAGTATGACATAACTACTTGTTAGTAAACAATCACTTACTACACACAAAAACATGGTTAATGGTATTTGGACTATTTCGGAATACTTTTAAAACATAAGCTATTAGGCAGTAAATCTATGGTTCTTCTCCAGGCTTCCCTACTTTGCTGCTGTTACACATATTTAAATGCAAGGTTTTGAGGGAACATTTACGCTTCTGTACTTTAGCATACACTCTCCCATCATCTTCTCTCAGAGATGAATGCTTGGTCTCTATAGTGGGGCCGTAACAGGTATTGTGTCACCTGGATTCTTCAGGGCTTGAGAATAATGGCAGCATCTATGTTCTTTTCCAAACATTTCAGAGCCTCGGCAGCAAACAGAAGTCTGGGGACCCTTGCAGCCCTTGGGTTAGCAGCTGACTGCTCTCCTTCGCTGCTGGGCCCAAGTGGGATCAGCATATAAAGTATCCATCCCTGGATTTCTATAAGACTTTCACTCAACAGGCCACTCTCTTTTCCCCATAAGCCCAGCTCAAGCCAGGTAAGACTTTACATACCTTCACCTCACTGAGCTCTACCCTGTTCTCTCTTTAACTTGGACAAAATCCTAGTTTAAAGCAGTTAAATGCAAATTCTTTAGGCTCTGTAGCCTCGAGGAGTGAAAAACGCTCCCCTCCCAGCTCTCCATCTAGGTCCAGAAAACACACTCTGCTAGCCCACACCCTGTCTAAATGGAGGCTTTCCCTAGTAAGTAGATCTGGAATAGCACTCACCTAGATCCAGAATGATACGGATATTGTCCCCCCCCACAACAGACATCTCTTGGTCCTGCCTCCATCAGCAGCTGACTCCACAGGGCTTTCATTAACTCCGACATTTATAACCTTTTCCCTGAGCTCTAAAAGGCTCTGCTCTCGGATGGTGAATATATGTGGGGCCTGGAAGACTGCATGTCCCAAATGAAAACTTTTTATACAGCATCCGAAACAGATACCGAGTACGTCTCCTGACACCCGCATCCTAGCTCTGGGAATTGCTGGGCCTCTCTAGTTGATTGGCCTTCCCCCACACTCTGCATATGCGCAGAGACACAGAGTATTCCAACAAAAATCCATGGCCCCTGCCCACTGCTTCACTCCCTTTCTCTGGGTCAAAGAAATCAAATGCTGTGGTATAATGCATGTGGGTTACACACAGAATCAAAGGGTTAGAAGGGACCAGAGGGTCATCTAGTCTAACCCCACATCTGCCATCTCCACGACTAAGCATGTTCCAGCCCAGGGCTACAGGAGCAAAGCCGGGCTTCGCCTGTAATGGCTGATCCCAGCTGACCTGGGGCTGTGCAACCGAAATGAGAGCAGGGAGCCTGCCTTTCCTGTGCTCTCAGTGATCCCCCCTCCCAGTACCTGCTGGCGCCTGAGCAGAGTAGAAGAGGATTCAAATTCAGAGTGGCCAGATGCCAGATCAAGTGGAGGGAAGGGAGTAGATTGAGCCAAGGGTTCTGGTGAGACTTGGACTGGACAGATGGAGGGGGAGTGAAAGTGGGATGGGCTGCATATGGAGACCGGGACTGGGAGTTGGAGGGGAGAGGAGGCCAAGAAAGGAGACTGGGACGGAGTGCCATGGTATGGGGAGACCGGGACTGGAACTGGCAAGGGAAATGGGCACGGGGACCTGTTGGCTATGGGGGAAACACTCAGATTGGACGAGGAACTTGGGGGATGGAGTGGAGATGGGAACTTGCTGGACAAGGTGACTGGGAGTAGGAACCAGTGGCAGGGAGAAGGGAGGGGAGGTAAGAAGGTGCAGGGAGAGAACTGGGACTGGCTGGGCAGAGAGATTGGGAAGAGGAGCCAGGGAGCGGAGAACTGGGACAAGGAACTGGAGAGGGAGGACTGGGGAGATTAAGAGGAGCCTGGGGAGACTAGGACTGGGAGGCCAGAGACAGGTCTGACAAGAGCCAAGAGGAGGAGACTGGGGCTGATTAGGGACGAGATGTGGCCGGAGGGGAGAGCTGGAATTGGATGTGGGGAGGGGGGAGACTGGGCATGGCAGAGAGCGATTAGGGCTCGGAGTGAGCCTGAGGACTGGCTGCACGAGGAGACTGGGATGAAAAAGCTTGAGGAGTGGAGCCTGGGAGGGGCAGGCTAGGGGAATGGAACGGAGACAAGAGCCAAGAGTGGGGAAGGGGCAGGACTGGGCCAAGGACAGGTTGGAGGGGGTGAAGCAGAAGAGGTCAAGCTTGGGGGAAACAGGCAGAGAAGTCTGTGCCCGTTAGCACGCGTCCCTCCTGAGTCTCACCATTCCGCTGCTGTCAGTAAACATCTGTTAAACTCACTGGCAAAGGGTGTGTCTTATCCCCTTCTAGTGCAGGTCCACGTAGAAGATGACAACCTACTACTGCTATAAGTTACTCTGCTAGCACAAGTTGCAGAGGTCTGTGTGGTGGATCTAAACTCTGCTGATGACCCATGTGGGTGTCAATATAATGCCACATGATTGAATTTCTGGTTTTTTCCCCAGTTTGATTTTTTTTACATTATTAGGGTTGCAAAGTCAAAAACTCAAAAGTTAGGAAATGCCAAAATTAAGGGTGCCTTTGCAACCTTAATTTGGCACCCTTGTAAGCATGAGGAGTCTTTAATTACATGATTGCATACTATTTTTTCCACAGGACTTCTTCATTCAATGCCCAGGATGGATCTGCCCTGGGGATGAGTCAGGGTTGTGTAATGAAGGAGGCTGTTGTCTGTTGAATCCTGATTTATTTGCTGCAGAAGTGAAAAGGTCTGTAGTGACCGAGGCAGGGGACTGCAGGAAGAGAAAGGGAGGATCTCACGGTTAAGGCAGTTGAAAGCTGCCTTGGAGAACTGGATTCTATCCTTGTCTCTGCCACAGAATTTCTTTGTGATTCTGGGCAAGTCCCTTAAGCCAAACTTTTCAGAGGTGGTCACTGATTGTGTGCACTTCATTTTCTGGATGCCCAACTTGACACCCTGGGGTCTGATTTGCAGAGGTGCTGAGCGCTCACAACTGGAGCTGGGCTTTGAACACACAGAGCTAAGGACTCTGAAAAACCAGGGCTTAAGTGTCTCAAATTGGACACCCAAAATTAGTGGAAATTGTTTACCTTAATCTCTCTGTGCCTCAATTCCCCAGCTGTAAAATGGGTATAATACCATCCCCACGTCACAGGGATATTGTGAAGATAAATCCACTAACATCTAAAACACAGTCAGATACTACTGTGATGAGCATCAGAGAAAAGCCCATGAGAAAATGAATAATTCTGTCTTCAGAGCTGGGTCTGAATAGCATGCAGTATGTAAGGCCTGGGGCCAGATATTGAACAATAAGGAGAAAACCAAGTATTGATCAGCTGCTTATTAAGTGAGTACTGTCCATTCTGTGCACCGAATGAGGCAGGGGTCCTGTGGAAAAAAATAGTATGTGATCACGTATCATAATGCATATGCACAAAGGGGCTGGATTAAGGTTGCACAAGCAACTTTCATACTAGCATTTCCTTACTTTCGAGTGCTAGACTTTGCAATCTCAATAAGGGTTAACAACAAACAATCCCAGTCTTTTCAATCTCTCTTCATAGGAGAGTTTTTCCATGTCCCTAATCCTTCTCTGAACCCTTTCTAATTCTGCCATATCCTTATAAAGATGGGGTAACCAGTACGGCACCCAGATGAGGCCCTACCAACTTCCGCTTTGGTGCTCTCTTAAGACTCCCCTCAAAGGCCTTTTATCGGCCCAGCCAGCCCCTTGGTGGTCTTTCTGCCATGTCTTTTATGCAAATCGGCCTCTGACAATAATTGTATTATGCAAATAAACCCCCTTACACATAGGAGAGGGAAGGGGGGAGCAGGGACGGTTTGTAGAGTGGCAGTTAAACTGCCATAATGGATTTAACCCAAGGAAAATCACTATGGGGAGAGGGCGGGAGGGGGGTGTATTTGGAGGGATTTGAGCCCTGCCACTCATCTGAGCCCCGCTCAGCCACCATATCATACTACGCGATTCCTTTAGTTTCTAAAAACAGTCCTAGTGAGTTATGCCCATGTCTTTATTGCTATTAGTTAATGTCTGTAAAGCCTTAGGTAAGTGCTCAGATACCACTGTAATATGTGTGGGAGGGATGGACGGTTAGGCCAAGTCAGCAGTTCTCAGAAGGTGGCCCACAGAACAGTTAGCCGTGACCCTGTGGAGAGCTGATTTCACTGCCTAACCTTCCAGTTGGTTCTTTGGGCCTGCAGGCTCTTCCTTGTAAAGAGGAGCCTTGGTATCTATAGAAGGCGCTGGAAACAAAGAGGAGCAGCCAGCCTTGCAATCTTCGCTCGGGGCAGGTCTATACTTAAAATACTGCAGCTTTGCCCCTGCAGCACGTTAGTGAAGATATCAACTTAGTGCTGTCTACACCGGGGGGTTAGGTTAGGTTGATTTAACTGTGTTGCTCAGGGGGTGGATTTTTCACACCCCGGAGCAACATAATTATACCAATCTAATTTCCTAGTGTGGACCTGGCCTAAAAGTCGCCTCTACAGAATACAAGGAGGAGAGAAAACAGGAACCACCTTAAGGGACCAGAGCCACCAGCTGAACAGTTAAAGATGACTAAATACTTTCCTGACATATATTATTTTTCCATGTGAGCAATTGCTGTTATTGCCCCTGGGGTGTTGCACAATCACTGGGAGAGGAGGTTGTTCAGATGATTGTAAACGAGGGAGGAGGTGAACATGTCAGTGTGAAAAGAAGGCAGGTGTCCAAAAAAAGTCTCTGCCTCCAGTAAAATGTAGTCCACTCTATGAAAACACTTGGGAACCCTGTCGTGACACGGCCATGCTTTCCACTTCCCTTCCTCCAGATGGAGGACTGAATGGGAATCCCTTTAGGACCCATCCACACCACACGCCAGAGGAATGACAAGCGCACTCTCTCCCCAGCCCCTCGGGCTAAGCATGTTGCCTCCACAACTCTTCTAGCATCTGCTGCCTCAGGGGGCAAGAGAGCGAAACTAGGAACTGAACCCAGGTTATGCTTCATGGCAACAAAGATGTAAAGGCTGCCATTCAGCCTCTCTCTCTCTCTCTGGACGTTCGTTTCATGCAGAGCAGCTGGTCTTTGATGCAGCGGGAGCATCACACGGAAGACCGGGTGGTTAAATTCCCGAGCGCTTTTATTACTGACGCTCAGACCGGGGCATCAGACTCAACCCTGAGTCATTTTTAATGTGATGATCGATGGCAGGACACAAAACAGCACAGAACTAACATGGATCCTATTGTGCTTTCTATACCAGTCCAATGATATTGCGGATAAAACATTGGCCACTACAGACACCAGCTAATCTGCGAACGTGCTGGATCCAGGCTAGATGTTCAAAACCGTCAGCTCCCAAAGCAGCCTGCTGCTGCTTGAGCTAAAAAAGAATCTCTGTTAGATGTAGTGGCAGGTCTTAAAGCTTCTGTGGGCCATTAGACAGCAGTGCTAGTCAGACAGCGAGCAGGCATCCAGCAGAGAACAGTGCTGACGCATATGCACCTAGCCGCTATATAGCCATTCGTTAGCATTACCTAAATATATAGCACCATGCAAAGAGCAGGCTCCCTTTAGCAACATACCTCCTCCCCACCACACCCTGCCCTTAGAAGAATGACTTCAGCTCTTTTGCGGTATAACAGTGCTCGCATTCATTCAAGGCGCACTGATGGCACACGACGTTGCGAGGCGTAACTATACGCCGTATCTGGGACGCGTTCCTGTACTTTTGGGTGGCTCATCTTCATCGGGCCTCATGAATTCGTAAGGCAACCTCTGCCCATAGCTGCTTCTACAACCACAGTAAAATTCCCCTGCTCTCCTAACAGATAGGTAAAGAACAGTGTACCGGGGTGGTTCACACTGAGATCTCTCTTAAATCGCTTTCAGACAACTTATTTCGTGCCTTGGGATGAAAGGGGATGCATACAAAATGCCTTGTGCACCAGTGATCACCAGCTGTGTAATGCCCCGGGGGGTCCCTACCAGCCAGTGGGAATTAGAGCAGCCCCTAAGGCTGATTGTGTGTACTCTAAAGACTGAATTTTAAACCACCTTTGCCCTGCCCTCTCGGGCCAGACCCAAGGATCTGGGCCAGAGAGAGGAGGGGCACACATCTGGCACAATCCCCTAGGGCCACGGCTTATTTTACGCTCACACAGCACAGACAAGGACTTGGTTTTTAAGACATCACCCGAAAGACCTGCACACACAATAAACTTCCTGGAACTCACTTGATCTGTTTAAAAAAATTGGAAGGGTTCAGTCGATCCTCCTGGGATTCCAACCTGTGATTCCAGGAAATCTAGGTGCCTTCAGTGGAGCTATTTCCAATGAGCACCACTGTAATGAGAAAAGAATCGTGCCCTCTGAGGTATTCAATCGTAAGCCTTTGACCACTAAGCCTTCCCTCCAGTTCTGTCCGTTCTTTTATCTCCCTTCAGTCCCCCAAAGTCTGTCACTATTCCCTCCATTCCCGCACCAGCCTTATCTCATTCCCCTTTCCACTATGATCGGGTCTTTGATTGCGTGATCACACAACTATAATGAGACAAATATTTATTTTGCAGCTATCGCTTAATCAGGCTGCAGGTATAGAAATATTTCATATACTAATCAGAGTATCTTCAGTAATCAGTATAGTAAATAACTCGGGTAAATTAACACAGGAGAACTTCCCTATCAGGTTTTAGCCTTACACATATGAACATTAAGAACTAATTTCCTCCCAGATTTGGGCCTGATCCTAAAAGGTGCTGCGTCCTAGCTCCCATTGATGTTGGTGAGAGCTGCGAGTACTCAGCCCCGGACAGGATCAGACATTGGTGAGGCGTATTTAGTCATGCAGCCGTTATGCTTTGTTTTCTGTGCATCTCCAAGGACTGTGCTGTTTGCATTCGTTTCATTGCAGACTGTCACCGAAGACACACTGGGGCAGGTTCTGTCCCCTGCTCTGGTCTCCATATGCCACTCTGGCCGTGACTAGGGACCATATAGGAAACTAGCCAGAGGAAAAGTCCTCCTGCACTCGCATAGTGCAGGGCAGCCATATGCAGCCCTGTGCTGCACTCCTTGTAAGCCCTGGTGGAGGGGCCACACTGGAGGTGGGGTTGGGAGGGGACAGGTCCATAGCACATGGCACTACAGCCACTCAGGACGGGTTGACATAAGTTAGAGCAACTGGGGGTTCTCCATGAGAGCCAGGGAGTCTCTCCGCATTGAATCCTTCAGGTGAGACCTGAAACAGACAACCTGCCGGCTCCGCACGGACATTAATGATCCCAAATGACACTTTCTGTAAGTGTACGGGCTGCCCAGGTCAAAATGCACCCCACCTCCACCCCCAAAGTGTGCAGTTTGCTGTGAACAGGCTGAAGCCTTTTAAACCAGAAGTGGCTGCAGTCCTGAGGCGATTCCTATAACTACAGAGGGCTGTATTCTGCTGTTCTCACTCAGTCACGACTCCCACAGAGCACAAACCAGGCCGGGACTTCGGGATTTTGCCCCTAGTGTGTGAAATGTTTTGGGATCCTTGTGACTAAACAGTACTAGATGAATGGGGGATATTAGGATAATGATGACTATAAATGTAATTAGTGCAGGAAGCTCCTGAGTGGATTTCAAACGACGTCGCAAATCCTTGTGTGAAAACAAGCCTCTGCATTGTGGTCTGGTCTTGTTGGTCAACACATGAGTCCCCACTGAGCTATCTGACCAAAATCTTTAGTGCATTCTTTAGTGTGCCTCCTTTAGCCCGAATTTTCCCACACGCTGTCACATTCCCACTGTCTGGAAAACCTAACCATAGAGCTACAGATGTGCAACTGTCTGTCCAGAGTGTCATTCAAAAGAACCCTTCACTACAGCCCAGACACGCTATCCCGCAATCTTAACTAATACATCCTGGGGCCCTCAAGGAGTTGATAGATGTATACAGTTCCTCTTCCCTACAGCTGCAGCCCTTTAGAGTGGGTATCTAGACTCAACAATAGACCTGCTGTTGCTTTCAAGAAAGAACCTCTTCAGCCAGACTGAGCTAAATTCTGCCCTCGGTTACACCCGGGGGATTCTATGAAAGTTCAAGAGGGTTGCCAGGGTAGAACCGAAAGCAGAATCTGGCCCTTTGGAGACAGTGTCTGTAGTTTCACCTTGCGCAACAGCCTCAGAGAAGTCTGGGAAACTGGCTGGAATTGAACCACTTTGGGGACAAGGCAAGCAGAGAGGAGCAGGTAATAAGATTTCTAACTGGTGCCGGCAGAAAGGAAATATAACAGTTTAATTAATCTTTGCCTATTAGCGTTATTAAAGAAAACAGGGAGCGATTGGAGATTTACCTCCGAGAATATCATCAAATGGGGGAAACATCTGCAGGGAATTATGTGTCTCAGTGCCCAATTTAAATACCAGCATGGAAGTGTGGTGTTACTGACAGGTAGTGCTCAAATGCCACAGTGCTTAGAAGTCATTAGCTGGGGAAACAGGGAGAAAGAGAATGGAGGAGGGGGGCAAGGGAGAAACAGAGAAGGAAGGAAAGGAATTAATTTAATAATTTAATTAAAAATGATCTTTAGAGTCTGCTTCTTGATTGGTGTGGTTTTGGGGCTTGGCGGAGCTGCGGAGAATGGTACGGAAGGAAAATCAAGGTTGCTGGGGCTTTTTGAAGCTGATAAAAAAAATAAGCACACTTTTCATGTTCAGGAAGATAAATCCCCATTTTCTCAGTCTCAAGACAATCCAGTTATTTACTGACAGTTTTACTGTGAAATAAAAAGGGCTTTAAGCTTCTTTCTACTTGATGTCTCCATAGCCTGAATATTATTAGATCCCACCCTGGTGCAGACCGAGTTTTGGTTAATAAATTTAACGTCATTAGACAGGAAAGCCTTCTACTGAATGCTGCAATTTTTTATTTTTTTTTTCTGTTGTTGCAAGTCAGGCTGTAAGTAGGTGGCAAGAATCAAAAGAGAGGAAGTGTGCTTGGCAAACGGGGGAACTCAAAGAAAACATTTCAGTTGGGCTAGGGTTCAGCACGTGGAGGTTTGTTTTGCCAGGGTGATACTCAGCTGAATCACAATCTGGACAGACTGAGCGCCTCTCCCGTCCAGTAATGTCCCCCCAAAGCTGAGAGCTGGTGCCTACTCTCTCTAAAAATTGAGCATTTGTAGAGCTGGTGTAAAATTGTGGATCCCTCACTTAAAGCATCTTTCTATAAATGCTCCTGCTTTTTCTCAGAACCCAAAATCAAAATAGAGCTTTTTTTTCTGTTGCAAAGGTAACATCCTTCACTATAATCACCAGTGCACTGCCGCCCTAGGAACCCAGCCTAAACCACACCCAGCGACAACCGACAGCAGCAGTAACGGTGGAACTATTAACCAAGTTACGGCACTAAAGGTGTGACACAGCTGGGAAAAGAATGGTCTTTATTGCCTGGTGCTAGTCACATGACAAAGGACAGGGTTACCCACCGGACATGAATATCTATTGGCTCCAGAGGCAAAGGCACAGTTGGGACCAATCGCATCCTTTCTTACCGGCAGTCACTTAAACCAAGGCCCTGACCCTCGATAGTGAGATACATAACTATGATCTTTACTGATCGCATCTGCACCGCTTGGGCATCCACACAGCTACTGCTCATACAGTCTCTCTTCATGGCAGGGCCCGGCTTAGGGTACGAAATGGGATGGATTTTCTGGGGAAAAGTCTCCTCTTTAGCGGATCCAAAGTCTTCATCAGGAATGTTGAGAGATTGCACCCAGGACCTTATAGGGTGGGCCATTTAATATTAAGGATTTAAGAAACAAACACTCAGCTTGAGTGTATGGACCCGATTCTTGGATCCACGACAGCCCTTTGGGGCTGCAGAACTAGTGAATCTGGCCAGCCCTGCCATGGCTTTTCTCCTTAAACGGAGGTTTCATCTCCCACAACGCAACACTCCCTCTGCACGCAGGAAATGAATCAGCTGGTAGGCAGTACCGAAGGACTAGAACCCTCTTCCCCCTTGCCCCTCCGGAGACAAAACCCACTTCTTCCCATCAATATCATCTCCAGAAGCTGAGCACAATAGCATCTCCATGAGGCGAGCACTGCTGTTTCCCTTGAGAATCCAGGCCCTCCATGTGGCTTTCCCTGTCACTTACTCACCGATTTTTATAGTCTAGCCACTGTGCATTTGTATTATAACAGACAATCACGCAAGTGAACTAGAGGAGGTGAAATGCATCAAACCACTCAAAGTTAATTCAGGCAAGGGAGTTGGCCAAGAGCGGTATCAGTTGTTTGGGAGCAAGTGCTTGGTCAGTTACTGGGGGCATTCGCCTACCTGCTGCAGGAAAAAACAACTGGCAACTATACACACAGAGCTCTAATTCTGAGTCAAACCCTGATGCAACAGCAACAAACGTGTAAAAGAAGCCAAATCCCACAAATTTAGGGATTAAGGAAAGATCTTTAGATCTTTGGGATCTGGGCTCAGCTGAGTGTGGCAGCAAGTCCAGAAGAAACCAAGAATCAAATCCTGCCTTGACCTATACCCATGATTGTGATTTTAACTTGTGTAAAAAGCATAAGCGCCTCGGGCAAGCCTTTTTAAAAATAAATACTTAAAGCTGGAGGATGGGGAGAAGGATAGGAGCGGAAGATCAAGCCGTGACGGGGGGAAGAAGTGGAAAGGAGAGTCTGCTCAGTGAACAGGACTTGGGGAGGAAGTGAAAGGAGCCCATAGGTTAGGGGACTGGGAGGAAGTGACTGTCAGGAGTCGGGAACAGTCTGTTTTGGGACACTGGGGGAGAGATCAGGGAGGCCAACAGGAAGAAGAACTGGCTGGGAGGAAGTGTTCAGGGAGTAGGATTGAGAGGAAGGCTCCTTTGGGGGTGGGGAGGAAGAGTGCATGAGTAGCGGGGGACTGAAGAAGAGACTGTGCTAGGAGCGTCATCGTTTTTGGATGGCCCCTGCAATACTGCTGGGTTTGGGCCCTATCTGTTCTCTGCACAAAAAGTGCTAGCTTCCCCAAAGTGCCTTTTCTCTGGTGAATAAAAACAAAACGAATAATTGCACAAAGCGAGTCGCGTTAATTAGCAGCAGATGGCTTGCAGTGACGGGTACCTTCATACCTGTGCACCCCTACTTAACAGCCTTGCACTCGGAGGTGCTCCCAGATTCTGCCGCTTTCGCCAGCTGAACAATTGCAGACCTGCGAGACGCCCAGATACTGTAGCAGAGACAGCAGCTCCCCGAGCTGCTTTAGGGAAATCCAGTTTACAGCCAAGGCAAGGCATGCGGAGTCATTAATCTAGGTCTTCTGCCAACAGGGATGGCTTTGCATTAGCGCTGGGCCCCTTTGTAGTTCAGACAATCAGCCGTATTCAAACAGCGCGAGATAACACTGCAGAAAGCTGAGACCACTGCAGCTCATTCCTCTTGTAACTGGGGGGAGAGGATTTACAGGCGAAATAGCATTGCATTAATGGGACTGCTCAGTATTCTGCACAGACGCTGGCGGATAATGTCTTTGCAAACTAACTGCAATAAATTAATTAAATTAATCTACTATGCTGTGCTTTTCCCCACCCAACAGGAAATCCAAGGATGATCGGGGCTTGCCTTATTCTCCATAGCCTATGAAAGAATCTGATCTTACTTTCTCCGAGTTTCTGAGGCACTGAATTGCAAAGTACCACCTGCCTCACTAAACTAATCACCAGCCTGGTGGTTTAGATCACATCAGTTTTACATGTAATTAAGACTGTCCAGGAGGGCATGCAGCTGCTTACATGGTTGTTCCCTCTATACAGCAACCGTGCCTCCTGCTCAGATAGGTGCAATTAAACAAGCCTGTTCACAGTCATTAAGCATTAATGCACCTCATTAGCATAAGAACTGGAAGAAGCTTTGATGCAGGGAACCCCGCAGGAGAAAGCGATAGAGAGAGACGTACACATAGACAGAAAGGCAAAGGGCTGGCCCAGTATTTCCTTGTGGCACCGATCAGCCATTCTGGGTCCATTTCTCCAAAGCAATGAGCCATACCACGGCTCCCTCCCCAGAAATGCGACTGGGTTTTCTCCTCCCCTCCCCCTTTCTAAATTATACTGGTGGGGAAAAAATAACTGTTGGGATATTAACCGAGTGAATCCATTAATAAGCTGAACTCTCTGTTGGCTTTGACACTACACACTAAAGCTTTAAAGAGACAGTGCCCCAGACATTGGAGACAGGTCAGGGACAACGGTGCTAACAAAGAAGCACTGTTGCCATCAGGGAGTACAATCCCTGGCAGGTCCGGTTCTCTTTGGAGTTATGTTTTTCATACACAAAGAGCAGCTCTATATTTTCAGTCGGAATGACTTATTTGATGTTAAGGAAAATGAGAGGAAAGAAAGAACCAAAGCAAAGTTTTCATTGGAGAGAGCACAGTGTGCGCGCACCCTCAGTAACAAGCTGCGGAATTCGGAAGGCACAATGGCTGCTGTCTCTGCAACACAGGCGGCGTGCTCTGAAATTTACAGCAGTGACGGTATCAGTGTGAGCATAACATACACCTCTGAGAGTAAGGTACAGTTGGTGAGTGGGGACTTAGATTTACTTAGCTTACTTAAACTGCAAGTTCTCGTTATTATGTGTTTGTCCAGGGTCTAGCTAGCACAACAGGGCTCTGCTCTGCTCTCTAGGCACTACTGTGATACAATAATGAACAACAAAAACCTGCCTAAGTAGATTGGAATCTTCTTAAGGCAGCGACCATGTCTTCCTTTGCGTTTGAACAACACCTGGCACCAATGGAACCGCTCTGGACATAGGCGCCGACTCCATGGGTGCTCCAGGGCTGGAAAATCCACGGGGAAAAAATGGTGGGTGCTGAGCACCCACTAACAGCCAGCTCTTCCCCTCCCCCACCAGTGCCTCCTGCCCACCAACAGCCTCGCCGATCAGCACCTCTCTGTCCCTCCCAGCGCTTCCTGCCCGCTGCGGATCAGCTGTTCCGTGGCATGCAGGAGGCGCTGGGGGGAGGGAGGAGCGAGGGAGGGACGTGCTCAGGGGAGGAACAGGGTGGGAAGAGGCAGGGCAGGATGGGGGCTTGGGGGAAGAGGTGGAGTGGGGGCGGGGGGGGCTGAGCACCCCTCGGCAGATTAGAAAGTTGTTGCTGCTGGCTCTGGACGCCAGCACAATTCCAGTAAGTAATAACTCCTCAGCCACCAGCCACAGACACAGAGATTCCCAGTACAACTCCACAGGCGCTTGAACCAGAATCCCAAACTCAGTCTGGGAGGGACTGATCTCTCTACGGTGGTCGTAACTGGAAACCAAAACTGAACTCTGGCACAGGGCCGTGCAAAATCTAGACGCACAATTCAAAGGTCACACTCGGTGCCTTGATCCATCAAGGGATGAGTCCAATACACAGGCTGGGAGGTAAATTAGAGATCCAAATATCATGATTTCCCACCCCCCCACTGAATCTTTATCATGGGGCAAACCAGGACCCCACTTTGAAGTCGGACTTGAAATCCAGGTCTGCAATGTCCAGCTGCGGCTCCTATATTATAAAACCTTTGCACAGCACTGAATCATAGAAATTAAAGCTGAAACCTGTGAAATCACCTGTCCCATCTAGAGAACAGTGCAGGCTTGTTCCCTACAGAATATTCTCTGGCTCAGTTTTAAATGACCCAAGTGTCCACACATTCACCTCCTCCCTGGGAAGAGCGGCACACAGCTTAACCAGATCTCACCAGTGGACAATATTTCCTAAGACGCACCCTGTACTTTTCTTTCCTATTCCTCATTCCATTGCTGCTCGTCATGTCCCCTTGCACCAGTCTCTCCCTCCTTGGCATTTATATCCTCCAGCTCTAGACAGTTATCATATTTCTCTGAGTCACCTGGCCAAGCTATGCACATTGATAACAGCACCTTCCCTTCTCTAGCACCTCCTATCTCGGGGTCTCCAAGCATTTTGCAAACGTTAACTGAATCAGTCTCGCAACCCCCTCGTGCAGTAGGTTAGTATCTCATCATCCCCACGTTACAGACGGGAGATGCTCAGGCATGGACTGGTTACAGGCCGGATCCTGCTAAGTTCTGGGTCACCTCAACTCCCACTGGACACAATGTGAACTGAGGTCACTTTGCATTTTATAGGATCTGCTCTTAAGTCACCTGAGATCACACTGGGAGTGAGTGGCAGAGCCAGATCTGCACCTGAACCACAAGACCATCTCCTCTCCTTAAGAACCTGACCCACAACCCATCAAAATCACTGGCAAGGCTCCCATTGACTCCAGTGGATCAGATCAGGCCCTGACTTGGATTAATGTAGCTTTTTTGGGACTAATCAACCAGCGAGCTGGGCTTTTAACCAGCAGTGGGCTGGGAGAAGGACTGATGCTGAGGATGATCCTTGGTGAACCCAGCATAGCATTGCTCCCCAATCCCTCCCCACCTGCCTTTTTGTTATTGCAATTGGAAAATCACCCTCTCCGCCATTGTCTGGACCGAGGCTGGCTTGCATCTGAGCACTGCAGCGCCCAGCCCGCTGTACTGTTGAGAACGGGATAGGAGACGCTTCGGGTTTTATTGAAGGCAACTTCAATGGCACATGGAGGAAAAAGCCTTGAAAATCCACACCTCTCCTCCCCCCCCCGCCCCCCAAAAAGCAGAGACGGTCTTTGTTATTAAACCAATGCCTCCTTCCTATAGCTCTGCCCAAAGTGAGGAAATTTCTCGCCAGTAGCAGCCGTCCCAGGGCTGTGACATTGCTGTAATGCTTGGCGCTCAGCTCTCTCTCTCTGGCAGCAGCAGTGTCTTTTTGTCATTACTGGCTGTGATTGCAGGGGGTGCAAGCCAGCTCTGGCGCTGACACAGAGCTGCCTCCTCCTCTCCCCTCCCTCTGGACGACCTGCCCTCGGAGAGGGAGTCCGTCTGCCGCTACCTCCCCTCTGTGAGCTCCACATGCCCAAGCCCACATGGATAGGTAGGAGTCCCAAAGGGGCAGCTGGGACGCTCATTAGGAAAGTAGTGACAGATGCATTCGCTATTATTGGGGGGGGGGGAGTTTGCTATCAGAACTAAAAAAAAAAAAAAAGCCTCACAATTTTAACACTGTCAGATCCTTTTCGAAAGGGTGTTGTAAAGCGGGAGGGGTTGGGGAAATCTTTCTCGTGCCCATACTTTCTCCGTCTCACATAACTTGCAGTCCAGACCAGTATTTAGCATGTGCCCACCAGCAATGTATCCAGCATTGACCATCCACTGTGGAATACCACCAACCCTCACTGCTTGAGTTAGGTTTTTTAATGGGACTGTGTTGGGTCCCCAACCCCCACCCCTCCACATTGCCCCAGGTGCATCCAAGCTTCTCCCAAGCAAGGTCACTGGCACCTTGCTGGGAACCCAAAGACCAGCCATAAAAACAGAGATACCGAGGTGCAGCTCAGAGAGACGACAGGTCCCAGCATGAGACGCACCTTCTGGATCTCAGCAGAGGCTGCTGGGATTGCACAGGAGCATCGCGTGCTGAGACCTGTCGGCCGTACAGGCTCCAGCAATGTGTTATATAAGGGGATGGTCACAGGTCACATTGTATAACTTCAGAGTCTGTGCTTGGCCCGCTGCTGTGCTCTGGCCACCTCTGCATTGCCCAGAGCACGACTGAGAGAAGAGCCAGATCAGCCCCACCTAATGCTGTTAAGAGAACAGCTCTAGTGATAACCAGAGAACAACAGATGCTGCACCTGCAAGACAACTCCAACACAACACAAGGGTCGGAATTCACATCGCAACCGCAACAGCAAAGACCCTTCTACAAACAGCAGCAAGAAGCTGGGATCAAAACGCTGCTTCCCACAACTCTCTCCCAGCACATCTATTGCCTTCACAGATTTTATATTTAATTATTATTATTCTACGACACAGAGCGCTGCTAATACCTAATGCAAGAGGGGCTATTCACAGCTGCAATCATGTCTCCTGATCTTCTCTGCTCCTGCTTTTTAAAACAGGCTGAGATTTTCAAACCCAACTGTGGGGACTTTTCCCCTCCAACTCCCAACAGGAGCTGTGGGGCTAAATGCCCTTAGTTACCTTCAAATTGCAATCAGAATCTATAAACCTAGGTATAAAAAGCAAAAATCTCCCCACTGGTGAAATTCTAGCTGGCCCTCAGATGCCTTCCAACAACCCCAAATGAGCCAGGCCTATTGTGTGCATAAATCTTCGCACGGGGCCCACACGCCTCCGCGCTATTGATAAAGTGAAACGAGTCTTAAATATTTAATGAGCGAATAAACCTGTTAAGAGGATATGATTAACTGCATGCCACAGCTCTGCATTTAAGCTATCCCCACCGTACCTTTACAGGGGTCTTATTTTTAAGGGAAATCAGCAGCAGCAGCTGTTGGTAGCAAGAGGCCATGGAATGTGTGTGCTGTACCAACAAGAATGCTAACACAATGCTCCACTTTGGAGGCATAAATATGCCATGCCAGTGTATGTTATTAAGTGGGGGGAAGGGTGGGGCCTTACTGACTCACTCTGATACCAAAAGAGAAAAAAAATAAACCCTAGAACTGAAGAGATTCTACAAGAGGTGGCAGGAGCCAGCCTGCCGGTTAGAGAAAATGTCTGAACTCTGTGCACCATTTAGTTTTGATCTCTAAATGGGAGAAAGGAGGCTCTTGTGGTCAAAGCACCAGAGCAAGAATCAAGAGACCTTAGTTCCATTTCCAACTGTATCACAGATCTTCTGCGTGACCACAGGCGAGTCACTTGGGTCATAAACTGCCCTGACTCCAACTCTGTGAGAGACAGCTGGAGTCTTGTTTGCATAGGGTGTAAATCAGGGAAGTATTTGGTCCTTGATCTCTCTCTGCTTTACTTGCATCTTATTCTGCAATGAATGCCAAGGATCAGAATCTGCAGTATAAAATGGGATCACAACACGGACCAAACTCACAGAGGGCTTTGGCTCAACTAAACGGTGTTTGTAAAGCACAATAAGATCATGAGATGGAAGGGTTTATAAGCAAAGTATTGTTATTATCAATGTCTTTTTACAACATTATTTTTATGTATTAAGATTATTTTGATTATTATTATTACTGGAACTAGGGGAATTCTGCAAAAAAGTCTCCATAAACCTTCACTCGAATTTCTACATAAATGAAATTCGGCTGCACTTGTGCCACTTTTGTGTTTACATTCTCTGAATGTTGATGCCAATGCGTTTAGCAGCAGGAATATTCGCCAAAGCAGTTATTTTTTGAACAGGGATTGCAGGATATTTGGAGAAAGTGGATTTAAAATTCTTACCCGCAAGTACTCGCACCAGAAACCTGACTCTAAGAGTTACACTCATCCAATCAGGAAACAGAAACATAGCATGTGACCTAAGAAGCCAATTAAAACACCGCTAATTTCTGAAATTGCATATTCACAATGAACGCCTCACAAAAAAGCGAACATCAAGAATTATTTGCAGAAATTATCTGGAGAATAATTGTGAATAACGAATACAATTGGGGGAACTCAGAAAGTCATTTTGAATAATGAATGCAACTGGAGGAAAGCACAAATGACTTGTGAACAGAAAAGAAGTGAAATTCATTGAATAAATTGTTACGAATTATTCACGCAGCATTAATTATTATATGATACCAGTGCCCAGATGCTAAGATAGATAGATCGATCCCACAACATTCTTGGTACTGTACAAAACACAGAAGAAAACACACACTACAGCTTCAAGATGTATAGAATTTTTCATGCAAACTCTAATCCAAAACGCTTTCCAGAATTAACAGTAACAGCAAGATAAATTACGTATTGCAGGCAAGGGGGAAATTATTTGCAAACCAATGGCAAGTTAATGAAGCAACGAGATACAGGAAGGCTGCTCCAGGTGACAGATGCTCTTGCACCAAAAGCAGTTTGGTTGTGTGTAGGGACCAAATGTAGAGAAGCAGAGTGACGCTGAGGTCCCTGAGACAGGCTGGGCTGAGAGGGTTTAAAAACAAGGAAGACATTTCGGGACTGGGTCTTGAAATGAACAGGGCAGCCAATGCTGGCGTTTGAGATTGGGGTGATCTGACAGAGTCCTGGTTTTGCTTGAGAGAGCGGGTTACACCGTTCTGCATGTGCTGGAGGCTGGACAGTTGGAACTCAGGGCAGCCTCAGAATACAGAGTTGGACGAGTAAGAGGAGAGAAAGGTAAAAAGCGGAAGGCCAGTGTGACAGATTTAGCCATTTCCTGCAGTATCCCGGACAAACCTGATTGAATTAAGTTAAACCTTATCAAATTATGTTTAAGCATTTTAGGAGTGCACTGTATTGAAAATGCAAATATTTATGTACGATTGTGGGATTATCTAGAACGTCTCTGGGGGGGAGACATGACTAATGTAAACCCCGGGAAGTGTTCTGAGTCTTTTAACCAATGGTGCCAGACACGAATGAACCCTTTGCTGAGTGGGGTTCCTAGGAAATACATGGGAGGGGAATACAAATGCTCACTTCCAGACCAGGCATGCCAAACCCGTGAAAAAAAGAGAGAAATTGGGCTTGGTTTTGGGTTAATTGGCTTGTGCGTTGCTTGTTGGTTAGTTTTTGGCTTGTAGCTTGTTTGACTTGTAATTTGTTGGTTGCTGTAGCTTGTTGCATCTTTTTTTTTTATTGGCTCCCGGAAAGCAGAAGCAAGGGGGGAGAGAGAGTCAGGGGTGCACAGCGGGGCCCACCACAGTCCCAGACTGCATGCTGGGGGGGGCAGATCTAGTCACATAGAATGTTGGGGTTCTTAGGGACTGGCTTGTTTTGAACTGAGATTAGCTTAATTTTTGGCTTACTGTGAAAGTCGGGGTGCTTATTTACCATGTGAAAATTGGCAACTGTGCTCCAGACCCAACCTTTTGAAGCTATGTCCGGGGGAGTTAATCCATCGTCTGTTCCCAGGGTCCCAAGATCAAAGGCCCAACCTGTATAAAGCAGTGACTCTCAGATTCATGGGGGGGAGAGGGTGTTGTTCTGAGCAAAAGGTGTTGTGAACTTGTAACCACAGAAAAACCTCTGGGTGGGGTTTGAAGGACTGATCACCTGACAGAGACCACGTCAGCGTTAGGATGATCTCTGGTAAACTTATTAGCATGCGTGCAGGTTCTTGTATTGGTTTTAATATGTTTTCTCTGTAATGCTTTCACCTGCAGAATACATGTGCTTGCTTAGAGAGCACTGAGTGGTAACTGCTAACTGTGGGCAATTACGCTGCTTATAGTCTCTGGGGAGAAAGCGAAGCAGGCCTGTGTTGGCTGTCCGGCTCGCTGGGGACCTCAGTGTTGGCAGGGAGCTGTGCAGCCTGGAAAAACCCATCAGGAGGGAGAGAGACGCAGGTCTCTACACAAGAGAGGTGACAGCTTAGGAGCCGGGAGCCTAAAGTGGATGTCATTGCTGGACCATGGAGGGGAAGTACCTGTGTGACTGCCCTGACCTGTGACAGATGGCCAAGTGGGTAAGGCTTCAGCCTGGGACTTGGGAAACCAGGGTTCAATTCTCTGCTCTGCTACAGACTCCCTATGTGACCTCGGGCAAGTCACTTAGGCTTAGAGTTTCAGAGGTATTTTGGCACCTAACTCCAATTGATTTCAATAGGAGTAAGGCCCCTACATATCTCTGAGGAGCTGGGCCTTAGTCCTTCAGTTCCCTCATCTGCCTAATGGGGATAATAGCACTGACCTACCTCACAGGGCACGTGAAGATATATACATTAAAGACTGCAAGGCACTCAGATACTCTGGTGATGGGGGGGCATGGTAGTCAGATGAGATTTTGTCAGATCCTAGCACAGCTCTGTACTTCCCGCTGTACCAGGCTGAGTCAAATCCCCGGCCTCATCATGTAAGTGGTTAGAGCAGCCTTCCCACCTGTTTTAATGTGTCTGTAGTGGGGAAGGGCTGAGCAGCCAGAGGCAGGCAGCTTAGCCTGACGTGTCCTTTACGCTAGGACTGAAACGCTAGGGGCTCACTTTGATTTTATTACACGGTGGGTTTTGTACTGCCTTCGCCCGGCTTGGCTGCTGAATCCCCAAGGGGGCTGGTCTTGCGCTGATGGGGAGGTCGGCCTGAAATAGGGAGCAGGGCGGTAGAGGGGCGGTGTAAAGGCAGATGGAGCTGTGAGAAGGCAGGCGTTTCAGGGAGGCAGCTGAGGAAGGAAGATGGGATTGGAGCCTGCCGTTTGGGGACCAGCTGAGAGGAGAGGCACGGGGCATGAAGGGGGCCCTGGGCATGAGAGAGAGTTGGGACGAGCTGTTAGGGTTCACGGCTGCAGAGGACACGGTGTGAATACAGAGCTGCGGCTAGGTCAGGGAAGGCTGAGGGTGTGTAGAGAAAAGGGCAAAAGGAGAGGGGGGATGTTTGGAGGAAGGGGGCTGCACTCAGGAGCTGGGGGCGCTGTCACGACAGCCATGCCAAAGCTAGTCGGTTGGAACAGCTGACTGGCACCAGTGCGTCGCTAGGCTGATTGGAGAAACAGCATCTGTCAGTCACCAGCCAAGTGGATCCGTTAATTTGCACTGCCGCCTCCCATCTCTCCTTCTCTCGGTTTCTTTCATCACTGCTAGCTAGAGCCACTATAATGTGCCTTTCATTCCTTTGTGTTTCCCTTTCTTTTTCACCCCTTCTTCTGCGCTGCTCTGCTGGAAAAAATACCAGCGAGGGGTCCTGGCTTTAGACCAAAGGGCTGGTACATCCTCACTCAGAGCGGGGGATTGGAGAACAGCGGCCTAAGCTGACAGGGCTTGTCCATCCTGAAAAGGATTAAATGTCTTTTAAAGTTCTCCGTGGACCTCCCCAGCAGGTGGCAATGAACACCACTGAGCCTCACAAGGGCTGACAGCTCCATGCGGCTTGGTTAACGCCATCGATAATAGCGCTGGTGGCCTGTTTCCCTGGCAGGCAGAGTGAACCAAGAGCAGCCAAGATGGCAAGAAGTGACCAAAGCGTAGCCTGACAAGGCCCAGGCCCTTACGTTTAACATGGAGGTCTGGGCCTTGTAGACTACATGACCCAGCATGCAATGCTCCAACTGGATCCAAGTGAAAGTCCCCTGCCTCAAGATGGAGCACTGAATGCTTGGAGCCCCATTTTCTGTGTAGGAACCTCACTGCTGTGTCAAAGATGGGAATTCTGCAATTGGCGCCCTATTTTTGCAAAGCTCTTTGCTAGTGGTTCACTTTCCCTCTGCTGGGCAAAGCCTGTTGGTAGCGGGCGGATCACGGGTAACACTATGTGAGGATACGGACTTCGACAGGTATTACTGCTGTAATCAAGTGTGAGAACACGGGAGTGCTGGGCTGACAGGAGACTGGTTTTATTTCCAAGTGACATGAATGTCTTACCCCAGGTCACACGACAGGGGTTGGCTACCACTGCACCTTCCCTTTCTTGTGAAAAATCAAGTGCAACAAAAAAGTCAACCAAAACCACCCACCACAAACCAATGCTGGCAGTTACCAAGGGACACAAATAGAGACAGCCAGGGTGGAGGCCATCAAGAACTTTTGCACCATCTCTGAATCTCAGGGGTTTTCTGATCACGCAGACACTTCTTGACAGCCAAACAATTCCTCTGGCTGTGATCTGGCTGGCTGCGGCAGCAGGTCTGCCACCTGGGGCCTACCTTTGCTGTTTTTGTCATTGTCGGTAAACTAGAGGGGCAAGTATTACTTTGGTGAGTGCATGGGCACCTGCAGCACCATTCTGAACGTGCTAAGGAGAGAGCCCAGCTTTTTTTGGTTTGCTTCAACCGTCTTTTGTTCCTCCAGCAGCACCGACCCTCAGGGTGGGTTATCATGTATGACACTAATGTGGACAGTACAGTCGTTAGCTTGGCCGCTTGCCAGCCATTCTCTTCCACTTGCAAAAGGGGTTTCTCCTCCTCTAATTTCCTGGTGTATAGCTCTTTTGCAGCTACTTCAGGATACATGCTTGTTGGCTCTAGAAGCTTGCTACAGCAGATGCAGGCATTATGGTGTTTGTCCTCATAAGTCTGAACTGGTGATCCTAATAAGGCATTGTGAGATGCACTTTCATTGGAACTGGTGCAAGTATCTTCTATTTGTACCAATTTTTGATGAGTGTGCACAGAAAGGGCTTGGCATAATGTGCTTGGACTGATGCATCAAAAAGAACAGTTGAAATTCGCCATTCATGAATTGAGGGCCACTCATCTGGAATCCCATGGTGAGCAAACTACATTTTTGTAATGTGGTGTTGCTTTGTTACTTGATGTGTAGTGCAACAGACCAAATTTTTAAAAAGTTGAGTAGCCCACTAATAAGAGGTAATCTTTCCTATTTAGTTCCCAATGACACCAACCTTGGACTAAGGGCAATTAGGAATCTCACTGTGGCTTCAATGGCTCTTTTTGCATTCTCTTTTCTGTGTTTATTGCCGTTTCATATTTGGATACATTATCTGGTCACAGTAGGCCATCTCAGACTCTGTTCTTACACTTCTCCATACCCAAGTAGGTACTGGGATGACTCTTAGTATTTTCAGATTCACTTTTCACCTCTTTCGGGAGAGCCAAACAGTGTCCCCTGGAAGGAAAGTGATACTGCACCTGATCAAAGCTCACAGAAGATGCCGCATGGGGAAGGGGGGAAAAAAAATCAGCATCTTTTCCTTTTCTTTTCAAAGAAAAAAATCAATGGAAAAGCTTCCAAAGATGGGAAATCATGCCGGGGAGACGGAGAGCATCCCAAACTCAATGGGCTCTCCCGATGTCTCCTGCAGTAGGAATGCCCAAAGGGATTAACCTCAGCAACAGCTTGGTGGCTATGGTGTTTGCATAATAAAACAATTTTATGCTTCAAATAGTGCCTTTAATCCAAGGCTCTCAAACCTTACAATGGTGGGTAGCTATCATCATCCTTGGTTTGCTGATGGGGAAGCTGAGGCCTGGCACTGTTAACTGAGTGGTCCAACGTCACAGGAGTCAGCAGGAAAATCAGGGAGCAGAACCCTGGCATCCTGATGTTGTAACCATCAGACTAGGCTGCCCATGCTTTGAGTTCTCAGCAGATGATTGGCCGAATTTCCCCTCATTTCCCCTCTGGGAATCCAGCTCAGCTCCTCACAAAGCCTCATCTTCAGCCGGTCTCTCTCTCTAGACTGAGTCCTTGCTTTGCTACCAGACGGGCCCGCTTCCTCTCTGCCATTGCGTAGTGCCCCTCTCCTGCCCCAGCGCCAGTCAGCTGGGGAGGGCAGGCGGTCACCAGGACTGCCAGATTTCCCTCCGCATCCCACAGAACCCTTCTCCGTTGTGACACAAGCGGCTTGCGTCAGCTTCGCCGTGGCTGGAAACAGCAGGGCTGACAATGACATTTGCTGCCGAGCGCCTGACATTGAACTCAGCCAGTTAGAACATCGGGTGTCTCGCTGGCAGGAGCAACCGCTCGGCTTCGACACCGCCAGCCAGCGCGGGGACAGGGGAGGGAGGGGAATGAAAAAGCAGAAGCGGCAGCCAGACAGCTGCCTCCTCCTCCTCCTTTTGTGCAGAAATGTGTTTTTGTTTGTCAGTCAAACAGATTGTTTCCCCCTTCTTCACAGGCCAATTGTTTCTGCTGCCACGAGATAAGGGATTGAAAAGGGCTATATTTTGATGGTTCTGAATCTGGGACCTCAGAATTGGAGGGTAGACATTGAGGGGGAGGAGATTCATGTTCAAATTGTCCCTTTTTTCCCTGTCTCCCTCCTTCTCCTGCCTGGAAGCTGCTTCTCCCTCCCAGCTCTCCTGCTATTTAATCTCCGCGTCTCTGGTGCACTCAGGAGGTTTATGCAATTTCGTCCTCTTTGCACCAGCTGCCGAGAAGAGTCCTTCTGTCACCTCGCTGGTCTCTCGCCACAGCTCCTCCCTCCATTCTCCCACTGAAAAATACCAGCAGAACAGAGCTGGACCCTCTGCAGATGTACATCAAAGGGCGAGGCCTTGGTGAGGTTGTCCCCACCATGGTGAAGATTCTGTGCAGGAAGCTCCTAGGAGGGTCAATGCCCTCAATGGGCTTGGACAGTAAATGGAGATGTGGAAATAAACTAGTTGGTAGGAACAAGACTTCATCCCAAGAAGATCAGGACTGGCAAAAGGCCAGCCTAGGACAGGCCACCAAAACAGCGTTGACGTCCAAGTTCAGCTGGAGGGAGCGTCTTCTGCAATAACCCATCTTGGCTGCTTCCCCAAAAATTAATACTGGCGATATTTAGGCTGATTACACCAAGTTTCTGGGACTGTGGAGAGATGAGAGGCTGGGGCTGAGACCCCCCAAACTCTGTATTATTAGGATAAGTAAATTATTTATGTTCTGGGAGCACCCAAAAGACCCAATCGAGATCAGGGCTTGTGGTGCTGGACTCCGAACAGACACAGATAAAGAGAGTCCCTGTCCTAGAGGCCTTCCATCTAAGATATCAGGTCACACTGGAGCTTGGGGGGGATCAGTCACTGATGCGAAGGCCCAGAGCGAGAGCCCCTTTGCTCCTGTATACTGGTCACATCTTGTTTAATTATCCAGTGCTCAGGAGCAGAGGGAGGGGCTTTGCCTCCCATCCTCTGGGGATCACAGCCTGGAAGGGGCCAGCGCGGTTCATATCCAGCTCATAAGCCTCTCAGAGCTCAGGCTTGAGGAGTGAGATTCACTCAATTAATTTTGCTTTGGCAAAAAGTCCATTTTTATTGCTATTTCATGCCTTCAGTATAGATTTTCTCTGCTCGTCTCAAAGGGATAATAAAACCCGACTCGTTCTTTTTATAAGAAGTCTCACACTCCCTCTCACATCGGGCTGTCGTGTTCCCCACCTATACATGTAAATTTAAAGGCAAAGAGGTGTCACTTAAAGACAAAAAAATGACTCAGGGAGCCAATCTGTGAGCAAAACCCAGCATACCCTCAAACTAGGGCACCCAAACTTGGTGACATCAAGGGCTGCCCTGTCAACATCTAACTGGCCTAGAATGGAGCAGCCTGGAGCTGCCCGTCCTATTTATTAGGGTGGAGTGGCCTGGGAGACAAGTCCTAGCAGGCCATGCTCCATCTTGCTTCAAAACCACTAAGATCAAGATGGCCGAGGGCCTGCTGGGAGCTATAGTATTCATGGGCTGCACAACCACATTACAGGTGACGGCCACTTGGGCTGCATTCGGCTCCTTGGCCACACTTGGGCTGTCTTTGCTGTAAAAAGTTCCACCTGGATGTGCTAGACCTGATTCCCTTCTACCTTACACCTCGGGCCCTAGTGACCATTGCTGTGCAGTGCTGACACAAAGGGGTCACAGGGCAGGTGCCAGGGTTTCCCCGGGGGAAGATCCCTGGTGAACGTGTCCCCTATGCCAGGAACAGAGCTGGCTCCAGGAACAAGGAATGTTGCGGCGTGGGCTGAAGGAGAGGGGACAGGAACCCACCCCCCCCAAGCTATTCCACCCCCCTGCAAAATCTTACTGGGGCCACTGCAGCAGGGTTGCAATTCATTGTGACCTGCATTAGAGGTCACAATGAATAAGGGAGGTGCAAATTGTCTCTCCTCTGCTGCTGCCAGCACATGGATGATTCCTGGTGTTGTCACTTACATGAACAGAAAGTGGGTATAGGACTACACCATTCCGACGTGGCAGTGTTTTCACACTCAGGGTAAATGACAACCCAAGGTGCAGGGCAGTGGGGAGTCGGGTGGCAGCAGCTGATAGGAATAAGGAGAAGACTTCAGCTGAAACAAAGTCTGTGTTTCCCAGCTGTAACTGTATGTTTGATACAACAACCTGCATCTAGGGGCCTAACCCTGCAGCAGAGCCTACCTGAAAACACTGGTCCTGATTCTCCTGTCACTTACGCTGGCGTGAACCAGGAATAAACACCAATGGAGTTAATGAGGCAACATCTGTACAAAACCAGGCAAGGCCCTGACTTCATGGTGGCGTTTTGCAGAAATGTAGCTATATCAGCGTAGCTGCATAAATGCAAACCGTTAGCACAGATATGCTGCGCTGATTTGAAACAGGGCTTCTCTCTGTATGGACCAGGGTAAAGTGAGAGGCAAATCAAGCCCAGCTGGTGAGGATCTGACTGTTTACGGTAGATTATAAATGTGAAAGTTTGAGAGGAATAATTGTTTTGTCTTTTTTTCCACCTAACCTGCCCCCCGCACCTCCTTTCCCAACCCAGCCTATCAGCCATCCTGTCGGGTCGCTTTTCCACTTCGTTCTGTGAATGCAAAGCCTCCGTTGCCAGGCATGCAGCACCCGCAGCGAGAGGAAACCCACAGATGGGTCTGCTCCTGCAGGTGTGGCTGCAACTGACAAAAGTTTTAAAGGTGGCCTGCGCTGGAATGGGGGAAAACGATAAGAGGAAACCCGTGAGAATAAAACCCTGGTTAACTGAAACTCTCGGGGTCCGGAGGTCGGTTACTGGCATGTCGCCTAGGGCTCAGTTTCACGGTGCTTTCAGGAGTTCACGTATGTGAAGCTGCAGCCTGGTTCTACCAGTTAAACGAACCCTCTAGTATCCCAAAGGTTCGGGTGTTTCCACTGACCAGTGAATGAGCAGGATTCACAGCTCACCTTGTCTTTAACAGCCAAGCACTAGGTGGTTACAAAGATGTAATTTAACTAGGGATGGTCCTGAATGTAAAGCCTAGATCTAAGCAGGCCTGTATTTTGGAGAAGTTTGGGTGTGGAAACTTCATGGGTGAGCCCTATATGGAGTGGAACCAAAACCCAGATCTGAATATCCCCAGATAAGAACCTAACATTTGCAGCTCAGAAGGAGGTTTAATGCAAGAGAAAAGACTGGCTTTGAAGGGCTCTCAGTGAAGTAACAGGTGAGGTCCCATCTACAAGGATAAGCCTCTAGGCTGCCTTCTTCCAGCCTGTGGCTCCCCTTACTTGGGATCTGGCAACAGTTTGTGGGGGAAATCAAAATGGACCCAGTTACTCAATCTACAGAGTAGTAGTAGAGTGACTCAAAGACAATGGGTGGTGGGGACTTTTGGGAGAAGCAAACCATTTACCTGAGTGCAAGGTGTGTGTGTGACAGATGGGCCCCTTAAAATACATGTTTAGCAGCAGTTGCCCTGCCTAGATGAACCCAGAAACTCTTTGCTGAGAGCTGAAGAGGAACACTGTGGATTTCCAACTATACTGGGAGATACATCTTATGGGTGAGGCATTGGACACAGGTCCCCGGCATGGGTGGTCTTTTCATGAGACGAGGATGGTATCCGTAGTTGTCTTGTAACTAAATTCCCAATTTAGATCTATTCTACTTCTCTAAATTTCCCCATGTAGCTTTGAGCGGGTGTAGTATTCTTCCTCATTTCCTGTTCTGAACAACTCATGTCCCACCCTAGAGGAAGCTGCATTTGGTTGCTGAAGTGACCTCAGTGCAACCTGCAAAGCACTTTGCAGGCCTCCTGGACAAAAATTAAGTCATTGTCATTATATCATGCGGCTGCTATTTTTAAAGTCCTGTCTTAATGTAGTTGGGGACCTGGATCATCCTTATGTCAGTGGGAGATTCAGCAGGGTAGGAGTCCTTTTCTCCATTTTTACCGGCAGCTTAGTATCCTTTTCTAACCCATCCCCCAACATAGCTCAAGCTGCATTTTCATCCGCCATTGGGTGCAACGGCTGAGCGATTAAGTCATGACTACAATCCTGAAGGTTTGCATTTGAGTCTCGCTGGATCTCACACTGAAAGGTCACCTCCAGTTCACCCAGCTGCAAAATGCGTACCCAACCCATCAGGTTAGGGCAGTCCAAGGCAGTGGGATGTGATGCGGGCCACATCATCACTTCCTCCTGTCCCTTGGCTGGGACAAGGGACATGCTTCAACCACATCAGCCCAATGAGCCAATGGTTCAGGGGAACTTTGATTGGTATAAACGAGGGAAGTCCAGCGGATAGGACTGGGAAATCCAAACTTCTGGGGTTTAGACCTGTCTGCAACTGACCCCGGGGTGAGACCCTGGGCATAACCACTCCTGTCCCTCTGCTCTCCAGTCTTTAAAAGCAACCTTTTTATCCCCATTTGCAAAGTGTTTTTAGGAACAATGAAAATCCTTCCTGTTACAGTGCCCTGGGCATGGATCATTACGTGACCCAAGAGTTGAATACAACTCACAGACCATCCCCTCCATCACAACAGCAAGGCCGATGTCTCAGGTTCTAGCACTACATTGGTTCTGTTCAGATGTTGGGGGGGGGGGAGCAGAGCTGTATCCCTGGGGTGGGTAGGATCCCGCTCCTCACCATGTGCTGTCAGGGAGGCACTTTTACAGGTAGCGCCGAAGACACGCAGCATGAGGAAGCTGCCGGGCGCTGAAGCGTCTTTGCAGGCAGGAGCAATTGGATCTGCCTTGTGAGAGGCCCTGCACCTTTGGGGGCCCCAATGTGATCAAACACCGTGGCCATATGAGCCCAGCCCATCCTCTCCCAGGCCTCTGGGCCACTCCCCTAGCCGGAGTCCCCATCTCTGATTCAGGCTGAGTACATGGCTCCATTCTGAGCCGTCTCAAGAGGCCAGCTGGAGGGGCAGGTTGCTTGGCAGCAGCTGCACAGGGAGCAGGTAGGGCCCACTGGCCGCTGCAGGCTTTTGCAAAGAAGGGATTGATCGTGTCTCAGGGGCCGCTTGGTTTTCCTGTCCAGGCAGCAGGGAGCAAACAAACCCCCCAGCCGTTCTCCTGCTCTGACGTCAATTAAAGGCTCCGACAGGTCCGCGACGTCAGCCAAGATGTATTGCAAACAGATGGAAAGCCCTTGAAAAGTCTATTCCTCGCGGAAGGGAACTAATATACAGTGTCTCCTTCAGGCTGGCGCTCAGGCCGCCTGGTGCAGGGGGCTGTTTACTCGCCATGGAGAGGCCTCAGGGCTCCCACTGCCTTTTCTGTCTGAGGATTTCTATGCTCTAGCCAGCGCTGCACAAAATCAGGTCTGCGGCTGAAAAAAATCTGCTCCAGCAGACGAGGTAGACTGGGGCTGCCAGGGCTCCCAGGCCGGGGGTCCTCAAACTTTACTGTGAAATGCAAAGTTCTGCCTCGGTGCTAGAGGGTTTGGTTCGGGGGCTCCCTGCGCTTGGGAACTGCAGCAGGAGCGGAGGGAAAGAGCGGATCAGCTGCAGGGCTTGTCTTGTTCCTCTCCCCGGGAGCCAGGCACGGGCAGCTGCCGGGCTAGGCTCGCGGGGGTGGGTGCAAGGGAGAGAAGCGCAGCTCGAGGGCTCCCTGGGAAGTTGGCAGCAGGGCCCGGGCGGGGAGACGCCCCCGCAGTTTGGGAATCACGGGGGGCCCGGAGCACAAACCCCGCGCGCCCAGGGGCTGGGCTGCGGCCGGCCGGGCCGCTGCGACGTGGAGTCAATTGCCGCCAGGGGCTCTCGCCTCCCCGCGGGGCCCCGGATCGGTCTCCGGAGCCGGGCAGCGGAGACGCGCAGGGGCGCCGCCGGAGCCAGAGGAGCTGTCCCCGGCCCGGCCCCGGCGCCTTGTCCGCCAGCCCGGGCCGGAGCCCCAGGGCACGCTCGGGCCTCGCCTGCCCGGGGAGCCGCTGCTGTCGCAGCCCCGTGCGCTCCGCTCCGCTCCCCCCGCAGCCGGGCGAGGCTCCGCCGCTCTTACCTCGCTCCGCCGCCGCTCACCGCCGGCGCCAAGCGGGGTAGCCGGGCCAGGGACGCGGGGCGCGGAAGCTCCTCCGGTGCCCATCCATGGGAGCGCCCCCCGCGGCCGGATTTCCGCTCCGCTCCCGCGGGCAGGTCAGGGACTGCGGCCCCCGGCTTGGCCCCGCTCCGCCTGCAGCCGAGCGCGCTCCGGCGCGGGTGTCGATGGCAGCCCGATCCCACTTCGCACAGGAAGGGCGAGCGGGCGAGGAGGGGGGGAGAAGAAAGTTAGAGGCATGGCTGGATGCTGTCGGAAGTGCACGCTCATGTTTCCCTCCGGGGAAATCCAGGTGTTCTGCCCGGGCCGACAGCCCCATCTGCCGGCCGGCCGGCTCGCCCGCCTGGCCCTGCCCGCTGGGGTTGCAAAGCTGCCCCGCCGTGGGATGAGCCTGGCGGGGCGAACCTCCTCCCCGCCGCCGCCGGGCCAGCCGCTGGGGGTGTCCCGCACGCAGCCTCCCGCAGGACGCTTGTGGCAGGGAGCGATCAACTCAAGAGGGGGGTTGACTTAGGAAAGTCAAACTTCTAGCTGGAGACAGGGCACTGAGGCGTCTGGCTGAATGGAGGCGGCGTATTCCAGCGGTTTGGGAAGCTGCCTCTCAGTGGCAGTTTTGCTGTTAGAATTGAATAGGGCTTTCAGAGCCCAACCTAGGGGAAGGAGGGATGTATTTGGAGCTGAAAGCTCATGTGTGGGCAGATGAACCTCTCCTCCGATGGAAGTGCCCTGAGAGGTGATAAATCCACAGCCAGGTGGGGTCACCATGCTGCACACGCTGGCCACTTGGAGGGGATTTCATATACTCCGGCTCCAATCCTCCATCCAAAAGAATAGTGATGTGAAGGAGAATCTCCATTAGCAGGGCAGGGGCCTAGGAAATCCAGGCCAATAAAGAGCAGGTTTCTGTCTACACTTTAGCTTGAGTCCCAGAATTATAAACACATAAGGAAGTGGCAAGACAAAATGGTATTTATTTAGGTTGGCCTGGCAACTTGACAGTTGTGTATCTTTGCATGGAGTCAGCTTGAAGGAAATGGGGTGCGGTGGGGAGGCAGGGCAGAGGAAGCATATTAAGTGAAGAAAATTGGCTGTAGCCAGCTGTACTGACTAATGCTTATTTTGTATTTTCCTTACCACGGGGTACTTTGTTAGCCTCATAAGATCTTTGTTTCGTGTCTGCAGCTACTTAACTGTTTGCATGCCAGAGTGGGTGTAGCAATGTTCACCGAACGGACCTTATTTCTTTACATTAAGCCACATTGCTGCTAGGCCCATAGTAAACATCTGTGCTGTGTTAGGACTTCTCTGTTAACACCCCATGTTTGCATTAACCCTACTGGTAATTCCAGTAGGCCTCCGCAGAGCGCTCTCTGCTGCAGCGATGGTGCGTCTCTGTTTGTAGAGCACAACAGCCCGGGCCTCAGTCTTGACAAGCAATTTGGTGCTACAGTAACGTCAAGGTTTGATAATAATCATAACTGAGACACTGAAGGGGACTCCGAAGGAATTAGCAGGCCTTTGGGTGCTGTCCATTCTCCCCAGCCACGCTGCTACTTGTTGTGGTTTTACAATCACATTTGAACAAGTATTTTCCTCTCCCACGTTTTTGCAAAAGCCCCAAACAAAAATAGGGCAAAGTGCCTGTGCTCAGAGGGCTGTGAAATGTGTAGAGCAGGGGTAGGCAACCTATGGCACAGGTGCCGAAGGCGGCACTCACACTCCCCGGGTCCTGGCCACCGGTCCAGGGGCCTCTGCATTTTAGTTTAATTTTAAATGAAGCTTCTTAAACATTTTAAAAACCTTATTTACTTTACATACAACACTAGTTTAGTTCTATATTATAGACTTATAGAAAGAGACTTTCTAAAAACGTTAAAATGTATCACTGGCACATGAAACCTTAAATTAGAGTGAATAAATGAAGACTCGGCACAGCACTTCTGAAAGGTTACCGACCCCTGGTGTAGAGGAAACGAAGTGAAACACAGAGGCTGTTTTTCCTCTGTTTTCTTAGCGACAGCCGTTGTAGCCTTGGCTAGTAGCGATAGTGGGGGGAAACCATTTGTAGACAGATGTATGATTTTTAAGTTGACGATTTCCCTTTAATCACAGAGATGGCCATCATCTAATCTCCCCCCCCTTCCCCGTGCCTGCCTGCCAGCCAAGGCAAGTGATAGTGAGCAAGTGGTGTAGGGGTCCTGCAGGCCAAGGCCTTTGGCATGAATGTCCTGGCCGACTCACCAGTGCTGTCTGGCACTAGCCTGACAAGGAGAGGTTGTTTCTTTGGTTTGAGTTTTAACAGATCTTAGCAGCTGGGTGCATGTTGGGTTCAGCACGTCCCTTTTGAAACCAGCTAGACATGCAGATGGAGGCCAATAGCAGGAAGTACCTGCAGCTCTGCTGCTTCCCACTGCGAAAACCAAACAACAGCGAAAGTGTTAACAGGGCTTCTGCCCTCTTCTACGCTGCAGAATAGCAATCCCAGGCAGAAGGGGTCTCCAAACAGACAATACATGCCATTGTTTCTTCAACTCTTGGGATGCTAATTGAGGTCAGCCTGTCGTTTGACTCCAGTTGCTATTTAGACTGGTCTAATCCCAGGCTTTTAATAGGAACCTAGCAATTGCCATACAGGGATCCATCTAGTATAGTATCCTGCCTGTGACAGTAGCCCAGAACCTGTTATGGGATATTCTGCCCCCAGGAAAATTTTTCTGCCAGCCCCCAATAGTTAGAGCTTGGCTTATGCCTCGGGGCTTATATCTTTTCCAAAGCTCTTGTTTATATTTCTGGTGTTTACTGTTAGAATGCTGGATAATCTTGTTATCCATACACAGGCCAAATCCTTTTTTGAATCCTACTTAGCTCTTGGCCTCAGTGATACCATGTGGCAATGAGTTCCACTGGCTACTTGTGGGTTGCATGAAACAGTATTTCCTTTGATCAATGTAAAATTTGCCACCTCTCAATTTCCTCAAATGGCTCCTTGCATATATACCTTACATTTACATCACACCTGTTAGTCCCAAAGAGCCAAGAATTCTTTTTTTTTTAAAGCACCACATATGTGATATTGCAAACCATTTTGTACTCAAGTAGTTCCATAGAAGTCAATGGGCTTACTTGTGTGGAAAAAGTATTATTCCTGTGAGTGAGGGTTTCCAAGCTCTGCCCTATGTGTAGTCCAGAAACAACAAAAGACATTGAAAGAAATAATCAAGGTTGCCAAGTGCTAACAGTGTATTTCCCTATCACATCATCTAGAAGAGCAAGGAAATTAAAATCTAAGGACTTTGTGAATCTTAAATTGCCCACATAATAATAGTGGCTATCTTCTCTTAGTTCTGTGTTTTTACAGTGCCTAACCTAGCACAATGTGTCCCTGGTCCAGACTGGGGAACCCTGGGCCCTACCACAATGCAACATAAATAAGAATAATACATTTATTATAACATTATAAAATAATGGGAGATATAAGATAACATATTCTTGCCCCCTTTGGCCTGAGCGTTTAGCCAATTTTGGGGGCCTCGCTGCGTTTTTCTAGTGAGAGGAAAAATTGATGAGCTGAGTATTTATTTATAAATTGACAGTTGTTGTTTTTGGCCGACATAACTGCTGTTTCTTTAGAATAATGTTGAATATGTACAATATAACTCCCTGGTAAAATTGTGGAGATGTTCTGTATGGGCTTGTATTTGAAGTTGATCAATATGTGTTATTAATATGTACATACAAAATTTTGTATTTTGAGATTGCTGATGAAGGAATCATTTTTATTTTGGGTCAGAGATAAGGTTGTTGTATGTATATACGTATGTATATGCAATTCTAAGCCAGAACAACGTGTTTCTATTTATTATATAAGCTATGCTGGATTCATGGTGTCCTTAGCTATTCCTTTCCTTGCTTTTAAGAGCTTCTGCTTTTACAAATGATGTGAGAGTAAATACATTTCTGTCGCTTAGTGACCTTAACTGGTTCTTTAAACAAAGTTTTTTTGGTTTTGGAATTTCCCCAGTTTTTTATTTTTAAACATCTTTCATTTTTTCTTTTGTGTCACCAAAGCTGAAGAGATCATTTATAAATGTTAACTAAATGGAATGGAAGGGTCAGATAGTTAAATTAAAGAAGTGAGCAGAGCTGTCCGAGTTAATGAGGGCTGCCAACCTACCTCTAAAATCCCCTAGCAGCTTTGAAATTGGAATGAAATGACTCTATCAGTGAAAATGCCCTGTCCATAAGCAACTCACTACCCCAGTAGCTTTGCTTTGGTCACCGAAAGACCTTGTTTTAATAGGGGCCATCATCAAATATATTCTGTATTCTTTCTTTTCCCCGACTGCTTCAGAGGCAGAGAGCCTCGTCTAATCTTCCAGCACTAGCCATTTCTAAGACATTTTCCTACTCGTGCCCTTGGAAACGGCCTCTTTCACCAACCAGTATCAAAGTCTACCTCTGGCTCAAATGTTGCGGCCTAATGTGACCTTGTTAGGCAGATAGAGGGGTACAGTGTTAGGGTCTGTCTTTACCGCAGAGTTAGCCTAGACACTGCCTCAGGTGTTGTCCCAACTTGCCTCCTTTCCACACACCAAACCTTCTCACCCGATTTCATTGATGCTTTCAACCCAGGTGCCAATTCCCTGCGTACGCCTCACAGGACAGATAAGAGCTCCTACAATTTCCTGGAAAAAAATCCTAGCTCAGCTCAGTGTGCTGCAGCGCAGGGAGCCATCGGACACGCACCCCGAAATCCTAGCAACACACATGAGGGAGGAGAACAGCCCCAGTGCGGACACAGTAACTTGGGTCAGGCTGTGCCGTGGGCCTGTTCACCCGACAGCTAGGCCAACCCTGGTGCTGATCCGCTGGGCTAACTCTGCAGTGAAGACATCCCCTCAGGCGCTTTGCCAAGACTCTGTCGAGGAGCTCGGGGCAGCGTTTTGGGCCATTGCTGTCGTTTTGAAGAGAGGCTTTCCCAGCAAGGTGCATGGCAGGACTGGGCCCCGGCGGCAGCAGAACGCTAGCTAACCTCTCTCTCCTGCAATTGCTGTGGCCATTTGTGGGAAGAGAGTCGCTTCCAGATGGAGGCCCTTTGGCTGGTTTTGTTCAGAGTGTGAGGGGCGGAAGTGTCACTCACAAGGGGGCATCATCACCGACGTGGGGGCTGGGGGAATGAGGAGAGAGAATGGCATAGAAATGAGAGCAGCAGCAGATCTGGTAGATCCTATAGGAAAACAACCACCTCGCAACCATCTCATGCAGAGAGCTGGGGTCACATGTATTGTGTGGTGAAGACACTGTGTCCCAGGGCCAGCTTTGCAATTTGCAAGTCTCCACGCCCTAGTAGGGTCACAAGCTGCCAGAGGGGGTGGGTTTGGACAGGGAGCTCCCTCCTCCTTCTTCAAGGAGCAGGACAGAGCAATAACATAAGTCAAGGCTAGAGAGGGACCCAAGCCTGCATTTGTTTTAGGCTGCCCCTGCTGTGTAGCCAAGGGGATTTTCCCAGGCTTGGGAGGCTGAGCTCAGAGGGGAGGGAGACAGGAATCTGACAAGATTAGAGGGGTGAGGGCCCCAGCCGAGCCAGCGTGCATTTGAGTCTCAATAGATTTCAGAGGCTCCAAATATGTTTTCAGATGAAAGCTGCTCCAAGCCCCTCCCCCGCAAAGGCAGGTCAGTGCAGGAAGCTCCATGCATGGAGAGAGGCTGCAGGCGCCAGATTTGTTTGACTTTCTTGTTATTTTGCTTAAAAAAAAAAAAACAACACAAAAAAACCCCAAACCCACCACCACACCAAGAAAGGAAAGAGCTTTAATAAGCCCAGAAGATGTCACCATAGTAACAGAAATCAGAGCCACTCCAAGGATTCTGCCGCCTGGGAAGGAGATAAAATGTTTTCTATCGATCGCTGTCGGGAAAGTCACTGTTGATAAGCCATCCGAGGCGAAATGGGAGCAGACACAGGAAAACGGGAGCTCTTCAAATGAGTCTCCAGATGCTCCCACAATCTCCCCCGCTTTGCAGTTTGGGGTTGGAGGGAATCAATTGCTCCTTTGTAGCGAGAAGATTTCCAGTTCTCCCGCTTTGCTGTGTGTGTTTCTGTGTCCCTGGGTGGGTGTTTGTGAGAGTGTTTGTCTCTCTTGGGGTGAGGTTGAGAAGAAATCTGGGAGCGTGGGTGCAGATGTTTTATGGGTGTCTGTGCACGAGCCGTAATTAACACACAGTAGAAAGCCCTACATAATTCTCCCGTTTAGCAGCTTTTCAACGTGAAAAAGTGGCTAAATGCTCTGTTTTAGGACTGACCTAAATAAAGAGCCTGCAGGTGACTTTTCACCCACGCTTCCCCCTCTGCTGTTATCAGGCATGTCACTGCAGTGTGGGAGGAGAGAGAGAGAACATGGCTGTGTCCAAACGGAGGATATTTCCAAAATTACCCCACTCAGACCTCCTTTTACCACAGGGGTTAACAGCAGGTCAGTTGAATTGGTGCTAGCACTAGTGGGGAATTTTTGTTTGGTAAATTTCCCCTTTGCAGGCAAAGCGTGCATGACTCAGGCCTGTATCTCCTCCATATCACCCTCTCCTAGGTGTTTGGTTGTGGTGTGGGAGTTTGGTGAGGTTCAATCCAGCTTCATCTCCATCACAAAACCCATCCCCACGGCTAATACTAACTGTCCCCCTCCTTGCCGACCATCTCAGCCGAGAAGCCATGGATGGAACGGGTCATTGAGACTGACATAGCCTCTTGGCTTTGGAGCGGATCAGTTCAGGTTAGGTTTGAGGCACATCAGCGGGGCAGGTCTGGAGATAGATCCAAGATGTTGGTCTCTTTCCATTCCTCTTGGCTGTGATCACCCCTTTGATATCCATCCAATATGCCCATCACTGTCACTTGGGCTGGGCTGTTCTGTAGCTGTCTTATAAATACTACTACTATTTGACTGTCTCCTTCCCGTGGCAATGCCTGGCAAGCCCGCTAGCTGCCTGGTGGCTGTTTCTCAGCGCTCTGCTCAGCAACGGGGGCGGGGCTGGCCTGCGTGCCCTTTGAAGAAATGGAAAATCCTATTATCTGCTCATTCTTTTCACAGCATGAAGCCACAGAGCATTCACCAGGAATGGAGTGTGGTCTGCAGCTCAAAGCCCTGCACCGGCTTGGCTCCCACTGAGATGTGAAGGTGCCCGGGTCAGCACCAGAGGTTGGGCAGCCTCTCAGCTCTGCTATCCATATTCATGTAGCTGGAGTGGGAGCTCTGGGTGAGGGCAGGGGGACAGATGGGGGCGCAGACCAAGAGAGAGCAGCTGAACCTGGGAGCAGAGAGCAATCAGCCAGACTTTGTAGGTCTCTGGCCCTTGCAAATTCCTGATCATCCCCCTTCATTGGGTGGCAGCACTGCCTATGGGGATCCAAGGGAGCTTGTGTATGTATGGGGGGGCTGGGTCATTTCTTTAACCCCATTGAGCACTGCAGCTGAGCATGTTCTGCCCAGGTAGCAATGTGAGAAACCTGAAGTACCTGTAAGGCTGCAGACATCAGTAGGGCAGAGAAAGAGTTAATGTTACATTCTCTGCTGTTGGCAATTGGCAGCAATAAAACGGGCAGGGAATTTGGGTCTGCGTGGAACCAAGGCACATTCAGTTCTGCAATGAAAACCGCACTGGCAGCGGGGGGCATTGGAGGACTGCGCTCCCAGACATGATTTGCAGCCCTTGAGAGCTGGTCAGATGCCACAGAAGGCACTTGCTAGGGATCGTGTTAACGATGCAGGCACAAGCCTTATGCCCTGGCCTGTGCTAAAACCCTGGCTCGCAGAAGCTAAAGAAGTTTGGCTTGATCTTATTCCAGGTGTTTGTCTCTGGCTTGTAGAATACTTGTCTGTTATTGGGGTGGCTCCATCACGGAGATAAATAAATAAGAGGTTAGTGGGTAATTTAATTTGTTTTTAAACTGATACAGGACACTTACCTTAGTCATTTACTTCTGAATGTTAAAAACGAAGCCCAGTGACAATGACTGGATTTGTGTAACTATAGGAATGTGATATTTTGATAAATAGTGACATGTGCCATTCACCAAATACACTGGTTGTCTAGAGCAAGCCAGATCTGGTGACTCAGACCCATTGGTTGGAGTTGGAAAGTAGATGAAGAAGGAGTTAGGAAGGTCAGCTGAATTCCACTTCTGTGTTACTTGGATTATTAAAAACAAAAGGATTTATTTAAATTATCCAATTTCCTTTTCCACACTTGGCTCAGTGTGGACGGTGCAGAAGCCCTGGTCAGTGTTACCAGGGCTGGATTAAATTTTTGTGGGCCTGGCACCAAACATATTGGTGGGCCCCCCCTGGGGAATGATTGTAAAAGGGGCCGGGGGTAAAAGCACAGTGGGGCGGGAGCTAGGGTTGGTCTCTGGAGCAAGGGAGGGGTCAGGGGTAAACTGCAAGTGCAGCAGGGCTGGGGAGGGGGTAAAGAGGATCCCCCCGCCCCGCCCACACAGAGCGGGTACCTACCTGGTTCTAGCCCATTCTCTGCATCTCTCTCTGCACTGAGCTGCCCCTCCTCCCGCAGCAGCAGAACAGGTTCTCTTCCAGCCCTGGGTGGTGGTGGTGGTGGGGGGGTTGTTGGGAGTGGGAGGAGCAGAAGCTAATCTGGTTACTCCTATAACCAGACATTTAGTTTCCAGTCAGCACTGCTAACTGGACACTCAGGTCCTGTTTTCCACTGGGAGTTTCCAGGCTAAAACTGGATACCTGGCAACAGGGCTGCCAGAAAAGCCTGAGGCGGGGAGAGGGGGAAGCAATCATTTTTAAAAGTAAGAGGGCTAAGCCTTAAGGGGGGGGGGAAGTGGGGGGGTGGGCTAGGGAGTGGAGAGGAGCTAGTGGGCAGGGCTATGTCTGCTGTACTGCCCAGGTAGGTTGGAGACTGTGGGGATCAGCTGACACAGTATCCAGGGCCGGTGCAAGGATATTTTGCACCCTAGGTGAAACTTCCACCTTGTGCCTCCCCCCCCCCGGAACATCGCTTATTATAACTTTTCAAAAATGAATACAGTGGAGTCACATCTTACGCGGGGGTTAGGTTCTAAGGTCAGCGCATAAGAGGAAAATCACGTATAGTGAAAGGTGCAGTACACACAGTATACACTAGAACAGGGGTCCTCAGCCCACGGCACGCATGCCAAAGGTGGCACACGAGCTGATTTTTTTTTTTTTTAATGGCAGGCTGCGGGTCCCGGCCGCCGCTGAGCCTGCTGCCAGCCTGGGGTTCCGGTCACTCAGCTGCCAGCCGGGGTCCCAGCCGGCGGCTCAGCTCAGCCTCCTGCCATTCACTCAGTTCTAGTGTATACTGTACTTTATGGTAATTTTCACTATACACGATTTTCCACTTACATGGTGACTTTAGAACCTAACTCCCACATAAGATGTGACTCCACCGTAGTGTAAAAAAAAATTGGGAGGCACATGACAGCCAGTGGTGGATTTAGAGTTGATCAGCTACTAGACCAACAAATAAAAGGCCAGGTGTCCAATTGCTCCCCGAGTGGCTAATTCATGTTTTTCTGTGCCAGGTGTTTCTTTGGTGCAAATACAACAGGGATCAGATTAGAAGACTTGTGCCAAAACCAAAGAGGGAGCCAGCCAACGCCCAAGGGGCTGAACCAACCTGCCAGTCAGAGCAGTGAGAGTTGGGGAAGTGGAGGTGGGGGAAGGGAAGGCAGGATTCTAGCTCGAGTTGCATTAACCCTTGTTTCAAGAAAAAGTTCCCATGCAGCCCTGTACTCAGGAAAAGGACTAGCCAGCACAGGCAGACAATGGGCAGAGGAGTTGTTCCTAGCGCTCTGTGTCTTTTGCAAATGGAAAGTAACACGAAATAAAACAAAAAACTGCAGCGGCGGCTTCTGTCTCACGGGGATGGACCCAGCAACCCCTTCTGGGCGTTGTGACCTGGCACCACGGATCACAGAACTGCTCCGGTTAGGCCTGGCCACCCTTTGGTCATGGGGGGGAGGCCAAATTTGTGTGAGTGGCTTTGCAGCCTGGCGCAGAGAGTCACAGCACCATTCACTCAACTTTGGCCCTGCCATCCCTCCGTCATCATTGCTCTGCAACACCCCGCATCCATGGGGCTCCCATCCTGGGGGCAGGACCTAGCTCCCCCACCCCCTGAGATCTCCCACCCCTCAAGGGCAGGACCTGACTCCCTCCCCCCCATGATAAAATGAAATAACACAAAATCCCCCACCAAAAGGAAAAAAAAATAAAAAGAATTTGACAGTAGTGCTAGTGGTTTCCAACCGGCGCTTAAAGCACGTTTGTTTTCATCTTTCATTTCCAACAGAGCTCCTGTGAAGATATTTTGAACAGCTGCACAAGCCACTGTGATTGGAGTCACACGTTCGTGTCCCAAGTAGGTGGGGCCTAGCAGGTGGGCGGAGCCTGGCCACGAACCACTAGTCCTGTCTCTGCAATTCAAGCCCTCTGAATTCTACTAGGACTTTCTTATGTAACTAAGCACATTTATTGTTTCAGGGAAGATGTGGGGGAGAGGACTGGATTGAGACAGGAGGTGCCTAGATACTCTGGTGATGGGCAGAGACAGATAGATATTTGTTTTATCTGTAATGGTGTGTTTCTGTAAAATTACTGCAGTATTGTCACCCCAGTTGCTCCAGCTCTGGTGAAAGTTAATCTAGTCCACAAGCCATTCCAGTGTGGAGCAGACGCCTGGCACTCTGCAGTGTAAGGCTGGACAGTCTGAAAGGGTCAATGACAGAATATTCTACCAGCATCCTGGAAAAATTTTCTGCCCCTCCTGTTCCTAACCTTGTTGGTGACCAAAATATTCCTGTGTAAACAGAAACCTCTTTGGGGTGATAATCCCTGTCCTTCCATCTGACCTGACCCACTCATTAACACCACCATTCCGTGTTTATGACATCATAAAGGGTTCCATGACGGTTGCTTCCGAGGTCTCGGACACAGGATTCCATATCAAGCACCTGAATAGGGGTGGGGGAGCTGGTTATGAATGAGAACACATCTGTTCCAGGCAAAAGCTTTCTGGAGTCAGCTACATGAGGACAAAGGGAGAGAGTAAGAGAGAAAAAAGAGAGAGCGAGGAAACAAAGCTTTCCAGGATTCTGGAGACAATACAGGTGTAGGTTGGTGGATCAGGGCAGCTGCGTGCACTTCCCAGTATGATCTCATCTATTGATAAAGGTGACTACTAAAGGACAAATAAAGGGGTTGTGTCCCTTTTTGATGTACACAAAGGAGGCCTGGAAGTTTTTTTTAATCGAACTACTTGTTTTTTTGCATTAGAAATTCAGGTCTCATTGACCCCCGGAGACTCTATGGATGACTGGAGAACTAGCATGTTGATGACATCACAGATCCCAATGAAGTGAAACCACATTCGCTGAGAGGGGAAATTGGTTTTATTCAGCCTCTTTAACCCTGGCTCCGGTTTGGTTTTTGTATCGCCCGTTTAACTCAAACACCCAGCAAAAAGATAGAAGAGATGACAGTTTTGTTAAAGATTCATATTCCCCTGACCCTTCCATTAAAGACTGAGAAAATGGCCAACGCACATGTGAGACCTCGCCCCTCAGAAGGGTAAAGGCACAGTGCAGAGGAATAGCATCACCACTTCAAGCTGTATACACAGCAAAGGGCTGACAATTGTTCCCTCGTGGTGGTGGAAACGCTGCTCCCCCAGGAGCTGTGAAGTGTCTCCCAGGTGCCCTGTTTGCATCCTCTGTCCCCAGCATAGAGGTGTTGACCCGCAGGCTGCCAGGAGCTGGGGTGGGTTGATGGCTCTGATGCTGATGTAACTTCCCAGCTAGTGGACTTACTGTCCCTGGGGCTCAAAACTCACTGCCCCAAACTGAATTGAGCCCTAAGCCTTTATACAATCTACCACTCAGTTGCTGATAAATAAAAAAGACTCTGGGCTTTCTGTTGTCATTTACAACGGTGCAAAGTGAGTGTATAACGCCACCAAATCTTGGATGAGATTTTCAAAGCCCCCAAAGGACACCTATTTCCCATTCATGCAGTTGAATGGGAACCGGCTGTTCAAATCTCTTCGGTGCCTTTGAGGATGTTAGCCCTACTCTCTCTCAGAAGGCAAATGAAAAGAACCCATTATTATTATTTTTGTACTCCCCTCATTTTAAAGACAATCTTGAGATTTTGACCCCTTGAGGATGGAAATGCTGCAGTACAGCACTCGTGAAAGGGTTTCCTGCCACGTGACCACCCACCAACTGAGAACTGGGAGCGTTCATGTGATCTGTCAATGTTCAGTGCTATCAGATGATTATTTTTTTTGGACTCCCCAATTTCAGATAAGTTGTGTTTCCTTATTAGGCTGTCAGTGCATCGTTTGAACCTGGAACCTTGGTTACTTTCAGTGCCAGGGTGGCGTTAGTTCAGTGGCAGAGGGGCAGAGTTAGTGTAGTTCGGGGCGGGGGGTGTTAGAACCTGGGTTTGTTTCAGTGGCAGGGGGGCAGTGTTACCCCCAGGTTGATAAAGATTTTTCATGGAATTTGGGAGTGCAAAAGACCATTGTACCGCCAACGTAGTTCAGAAGCGTTTTGTTAGCTCAGAGGCAGAATTTCCAGACAAAATGTTTGTTGTTTATGTTAGAGATGGACAAAGCTCTGTGGGAGGAGTGGGCTTGGGTCTGGTTTCTGTATTTAGATGAAACCATAGCCCCCCCTCTCATGCCACAACCTTAGGAAAGTGGGAGCATTCAGGGAGATGGTTCAGGTGTTGCTCCAGCTGGTTTATTTATATATGGCTCTATCCCCATCTGTGCTGAATTACCAATCCTTTGAGTTGATTTATGTGTGTCCTTATTGCCTCATTCTCAATCAGCCTCATTCTTGCTTTCCTTTATTTTTCCAATCCTTCCTTCTGGGCTGCTGTGTTAATCACCTGAGATGAGAGAAGCTGTCTGTTGTCATGACGACTCCATCTCTGCTCTGGGCTTCCCGGTAAGTCACCTGCGGATGTTTGATTTGTGCTGAGTCCTTTTGGAGGCCAAAGTGCTAGGAAGTTTTTCTCTGTTAGAAAAGTTCAGTTGATTAACTACATCTTTTCCCAGCCATCAGCAAAAGCTCCAGAGAGCCATTTAAACGGGTCCAATCATGAAAGCCAAGAGGCCACTGGCATGGCCTCTGTGCTCCCGGTTGGGGCCTGGGGGTTAATGGCATTATTACTCTCAGTTTATTTTAAAATGTGGCTATTTGGACCCAGGAAAGTGAGGGGTTATGTCTGGAGCCAGGCCAGGTGCAGCCAGACACTGCAAGCCCCCTGCACACAGCTCTCCCAAGCCCAGCCCCACCCCCGCTCTGCCTATACCCCTCAATTCCAACCTGCAGCCCCCACCTTCCCACAGAGCTCTACCAATGCCCCTGAACCCCAACCCACAGGCCTCCTGCTATTCTAGTCCTGCATTCTCCTCACAGCTCTGCTAATGCCAGTCAAGCCTGATCCATGGCTCCTCTGTTACTCCAAACCTGGGCCTTTTTGTGGTGTGGGCAAATAGCCGCTTGAGATTAGGCTGACAGTGATAGATCTGCCCAAAGTGCCCATCACCATGGTATCTGAGCCCTTACCACCTGTGACCTAAGAGAGGATCTCTCCCTGGATGAAAGACTAGAGCCTGAGTCCATTATACCACCTTGGCCTCTAGCACATGAATTTATAGTAGAAATGGCAGAATTCGGATTTGGGTCCACATTCTGAACACCCCCAAGTTTGTTTTGGACCTGGGCTGAGGGCTCAGTCCACTCCACGGAGGAGGAGCTGGACTCTGGGGGTGACCAAATCATATGTAGTAAGAAAGAAAGAGTGTGATCCAGAGTCAAGCAAGCGCATCCCCATCCAAGTTCACCGTGGAGGATAATGAGCCTTAATGAGCAGGCCACACTAATTGGTAAGTGACCTCAGAGCCCCCTGTGCCTGAGGAGAGGGGGAAGATGAAGAGCCCAGGGGAACAGCAGTGGCTCTGCGGCAGGCTCTGGGTGAGTGGAGGAGGCAGACTGTGCCAGTGAACCCCAGGTGGAGTGGGGGTGCAGCCATCAGCTCGGCATCCAGCTAAGATCAAGTGGTGGGATTAGCTGCGAGGGGAGAGATGAATTTGGTTTAACCCTTTCACACCAGCAGGTGCATGGGTGTGAATGCTAGACGGGAAGCAGCCTTTCCTGCGTGGACACCGGGGGTCTCCTACTCCACTCCAGCTGAGACAACTGCAGCACAGGAACAAGGGCGGAAGGCAGGGAGAAGTTGCTTTATGGCCTCTCCTCTCCGGGAGTCTAGCTGACCCCTGCTGCAAATCAGAGCAGCTCTGGGGCTGAGAATAGCCAGAGCACAGCAGCTTTCTGGCCACATGCCCTGTACCAGGGAATGCAAGGGGCTTATAGCAACTATGCCAGCTGGGAAAGGCCTTATGCTGGTGTATTGCCCAGTGGGCTGGTCTGTTGCCTGTATGGCCCCTTTGTGCACCAGAGCAGCATAAAGAGGCTGTAGGGCCATGGAGAATTGGGCCCTGTAGCCTCCATCCCTGCTTTCTAGCTCAGCTCTGGGCTGCTGCTCTGACAGGTTAAAAAGAAAAATAAAGATGCACGAGACATGCAGATCACATAATTGCCACAACCACTCTTCCTTTCTGACTCCACTGCACCTGCCCCACAGTGCAAGGCCTGGATCAGACCCCGATGTAAGGCCCAAGCTGGTGGTCACCTCCCTATTGCACCTGCTGAGACCCCACAGCAATGACTGGCCTTTGGCCAGGAGAGTCACAATGCTGGTAGGGCCAAGGTGCATTGGGCAGCCCCCAGTTGCACTGAGCCTGGGAAAAGGTGGTGATCCCTGCTCCCCTTTCTTTACAGTCACATCTAACTTACCTTTGGGTAAATGCCTGTGACTGGAGGAGATGAAGGAGGAATTGAAAGCCGTGGCGTCCTCTTCCCAAGCAGGCTGTTGCTCTTGCAGTGATTTTAGTGTGGTATCAGCCCAGTGGTCGCTGCAGGGCACTATGGGGGAAGTGCTGCACCCGCAGAGGTGAGGTCCTTCCAATCGGATGTTGGACTGAGATTGCTGCAGTCTGTATCTGGGAGATGTATCAGGGGCAAGTTACAGCTCTGACTGCACCATTCACAGAGGGCAGGGGCTACCCCCGGCTCCCTGCCAGCGGGCCAGCTCTCACGAGGTCAGGTTCGAATGTCCAAACCTGTGCATTATTACTGAGCACATAAAAACTTCTTGCAATGCGCTGCATTGGCAGGTTGCATCGCCATTGTTCGCCGGACTGCATGGCGTTGACTGGCCGCATTGCAACGCCTTTTGGGCTGAGTGAAGTAGCAAAGATGCCATAAAAAAAAAAATCTGTACTATTGTAAAAACTGAAGCGACTCTGAAAGCATCAGTAACCTAAGCTCGGGCAGCTGAAGGCCAAGGTGTGTGACAGCCTGTCATTTCTCCAGTGCTCTAATGCAAAGGAGCCCAGGTCCTCAGAAAATAGTCACCTGCAACATTAATCCGGACAGTGCAAACTGTGGCATAGTGCAATGGCTCATGCTGCCACCTGCTGGCAGACTCTGGAATAAGTCTTTTCCCCCCAGGGCATTCTTTCAGCATATTGCTTCCATGTGCAGTTTCTCTGGCCACTGTTACAGTTGTTCCTGAATGTCATGCAAACAAAGCAGAGGTGGTGCTATTTCTGTTGCCCAGTGTTTCTGCTTGGTGAATCCAGCTTGTATGGCAGGAAGCAGGGAGGGCTGACAAACAGAGCTGGCATTTTTGGTTGGACTACTCTCCTGCCTAAGGATATGGCTTGGGCCACTGGAGGTGGTTACATCTGCTTTTCGCTGCTTCCAGTATAGAGCCCTGTATCCTCCCCTCTCTGGACTGCATTTGACAGTGAGAACAGTCAGAACTGACCATTTGCAATGCAGACTGCAGGTACAAAGGGACAAGCATCCAATGAGGACAGAAAGTAACACATTGTCCTTCTGTATCCCTTCCATCTAAGGGTCCAAGAGCACTTTAATAATTAGTTAGAACCCTCCAGCTCCCAGGGAAGGAGATACAGATGGGAAACTGAGGCACAGGGAAAGGAGGTCACCTGCCCACAGTCTTGTAGAGTCTCTTTAGCAGAGATGTTATTAAGACCCAGGAGTGCTGTCTCCGCATCCCGTCAGGATGTTTTTTTTCAATGTTTGCATGGGGGTGCCCCCTTCTCTGCCCCTAGGGATGCGTCTGGAGCCCTCTCCGTCTCCGAGACAAGAGGTCAAAGAATCAGTAAAGAAATCTGTCCATTTATAAGGTGCCAATCACTAGCATCTTGATGCTAAGACGGTAATGGAGAAATAAGGCTCAACCAGAGAGGCCTTTTGTTAACAGCTACATGCAAGATTTGCAAAGATTTCTCACTGGATTAGCTAAGGGCAGCTCCTATCTGTCCTGCCAATGGGAGACTCAGTGATGACAGACCCCAGAGGGTCCCTATGAGTGTTTTAGGCAACTGGGGGACTAGTTTTTTCCCAGTTGTCAAATGGGACTAATTGTACAGGTTAAGAGCTGCTGAGAGGATGCCTCCTCCTGCCACCCGAAACACAACATCCCTGGATGGATTGATGATGGCCGTGGGGATTGAACCTTGGACCTTAATGCCTGAGCCTGCACTGCGTCTCCCAAAGCCGCAACAGGCTCATTGACCTGTATATATGGCCCAGTCACCACTAGAAGGCAGGCAGAGCACCCAACAGAGTGGGTGTAGCTTACAAGTGCACAAGAAGTTCTATTGGTCCTACAAAATCTGGTCTCTTCGCCTTGTTCTCGAGCGCTGTCTCTCGGCACCTGATCTATTAGCTAATAAACTACATATACACAGACATCTCGTTTATGGAGCACTGTTGTAACAATATTTATCTCCCCGCTGCTGGGAGGAGCAGTCCCTGTTTGCATAGTGCTTTGAACATGCACGGTCAGTGCTGAGTGCTGGCCAGATCTAAATGTAACAGAGGCCACGACAGCCTGATTGCTAACAGGGACCATCAGTCCCCGAAACCAGGTCACTTGAGCGAATGGAGACCTTTTTAAACCGTGAGCTAGTAGAAGGTTGTTACTGCTACTGAGACTAGCCACTAGGGGGAGACAAGATCACGACCACTCAGCCAGCGTATTACACTGAACTTTGACAGCTCCCAATACAGCCCCGGACCTGACTGTTGTTGCTGAATGCTTCCCAAAGAGAGAGAAAGTCACTGGTGTTCCCTCACAGACCAGGGTGGCGCTGCCCTGCACGGGGAACTCTTGGCCATTGGCTAGTTAATTGGCTTTAATGTCTTTTCTTCCTCAGTGCCCAGAGGCCTGCTGGTTTTTGTGAGCTGTCATTGGAGAGAGATGGGTCAGCGGAGGGAAAAGAGCTGTGACAAATTAGACAGCAGTTGCTGTTCCAAAGCTCTTTAGCTGCTGATAAATGGAGCGGAGACTGCAAGCGACTCCAGAGGAGCCAGTGAGGCTTTCAGATCGGGCGTGTGTGTTGTGATTAGCAGATGGTGGGATGAACCCGGGTTTCATTTGTGTCCTCAGCCCTCAAGCTCGCTGTGATACAGACAGGAAGGGGTGGGACTGACTGGCCGGCAAGGTCAGGCAGAGATGTACAGCACTGATGAGGAGATCTTAATCAGAGATCATAGTAAATTCTCCTCTCAAATGGACTGGAATAAAGCTATTAAGCTAATATAACATCATGGAGGAAGGACTTTCTGTTGATGCAATCTCTGGGGAATCTCAGCCGGAATGAGGAGAAGAGGCCAAAGGTGCCAAATCTCTAGCAATAGAACATGGCAGACAGCACATTTTTCTGTGTATGTAGGGCGGGGAGGATGGTAGCACACTGTGAGGTGCTGGAAGGACTAGGGGAAACAGCTCAGGACTCCAGGGTTCCATTCCCAGCTCTGCCACTGACTCACTGCACAACCCTGGGCAAGTCCCTTAACTTACTTTTCCTGCCTCAGTTTCTCCATCTCACACAGGGCGGGTTAGTTCACTAGTATTTGTAAAGTGCTTGGAGAGCCTCAGAGGGCAGGCGCTGTTGGCTGAGCATTCTGTTAAGGGGCCTGGAGCCTGGCAGTAGTTAACGTCCCCTCGAACCTACATTAAAGAGACGCTGTCAGCCTGGATGCTCCATAGTTGCTGGGGTTGTGGAGGGGCCTGGAGAGAAGGGGTTTCCTTGCACCTCTTCATATTGCAGCTGGCAGCTCTCTGTACGGTGTGTCTTGCACTGCTTTAGGTGGAGTGCTGTGCTGCTGTGAGACCAGAAGACAGCAAAAAAAAAAAATCGACGGGGTAGGAGGAGGAGGAGCTATATAAAGAAAAAGACCCAGAAATCGGGACTGTCCCTATAAAATCAGGACATCTGGTCACCCTAGCTGCTGTGAGGGGAGCTCAGATGCTCCCCCATTCCTGGTGCCCTGGCCCTGCTGTTAGGGGAAGGGGAGAGCTCACATGCACACTCCACCCCCACCCTGCTGTTAGAGGGGAGAGCTCATTTGCAGGATCCGCTGCACTCTCCCTGCCCAGGCCTGGTTGAGCTCTCATGCCTGCTACACTTCCCCCACCCTCTAGGCCCTGCAGCCTGGAGGTAGCTCTGGGGCATGTGGGGTTCAGGGATCACAGTCCCCAATACCGCACTGCATGCCCCTTCCCAGGCCACGGTGCCCCATGGGAGCTTGCTCACACTGACCCTTTGGTCCCAGGACTGTCCAGCCAGCCCCTTTCGCCAGCCCCAGACATTCCCTGTAACCTAAACTTGCTGCTTTTCCTCTCCCCCATATCCGCGGATTTGCCCGGTCTAGGGAGAAGCTGCTTAGGAGTAGGGCCAGATTTAGGGGCAGCCGGGCTTGGGGGGGATGCGTTTTTTGTTGTTAGTGACAAAAGGGAAAAGAGAATGTTTGAAGTAACATGTTTCAGGTATGCCACAGGTGGATTCATTTTTCACTAACCTCCTAGAATGTTCTGGACCTTTGTAGAATCTCACGGAACCTTCCAGACTTTCTGAGAACTACATTTTCCTCGAGCCTTCTAGAATGTTGCCAGCCCTGCCTTCGGAGGTATATAAGAGGCGGGGCATCGCCAGTCAGTCGTATAAGACCGTGATAAATCACGCACACAAATCGTGCATCTAAGTTGTGAAATGGGCTACAAATGCAATAAAAAATAAGGCATTGAAAAGTTTAACAGATGGGGTAGGCGGCCGGCCCTCCTTGGGACAGTCAGGGAGACAGCTCGGCTTCCCCCGACCTGGTTACGGGGGAGCTCCAGACTCTTCTAGGGAAACCAATTCCCTTCTCCCATGGGCCCCTCTGCTGTGCTGTCAAAGCCACCCTAGGGTCAGCCAGGCCCTGCCCAATGGCTGCTGGGAGTTCACCCGGGGCTAGGGGGTTACAGCCTGGAGATGGTGGAGGAAGGGCTGGCGGCATTCATGTTCCAAATGCCCCTTGGGCCGGGCCCCCTGCCCGCCTCTTGTTTGCCAATCACCAACATTCGCACAGATGGGGCTTTGTTCACGTTAACGTCTGGGGGATGGTCTGGTTTGAAGGCCTGTGGTTCGGCCACTAGCCTGGGCCGTAGGAGGCCTGCGCTCAATTCCCAGCTTTGTGTGATTGTGGGCAAGTGTCCCTGGGCCTGCATTCCCCACTGCCCTCCCTCATGCCGGGCTGTAAAAGTACAGATTGGCCCGCAGACATTATGATTCATTATTTGCATTAGCCTAGAAGCCCCAGGCATAGAGCAGGGCCCTATTCTGCTAGGCCGTCTACCAGTCCTAGTGTTGGGGGCCAGCTAAGGCCTACGGTCCATAGATTTGTGCAATTATGCATCTTGCAATGGAAAGAGCTTTTGAGTGCCAATAGAGGGATCCTAGCTGCCTGCTTAAAGAGTTTGTCATCAAACCCAGTAAGCCCTTTGGGGAGAGACTGTCTCTTTGTTCTGTTAGTTCAGCTCCTAGCACAATAGGGTCCTGGCTCGACAGAGCGCCTAAGGACTTCTACAATATAAATAATCCAATCCAGGAACAGAAACACTTCTGTGTCACGTAGGTGACCAAACAACATGGATAGTTGGAGGTGATCAACCATGAAGGCTAACTTTGGTTGATAAAAATTCCCCTGCTCAATTACAAAGTGCAAATAAACCCCTAAGAGTCATGCACACGTGCTGAAGAAATGGGCTCTGTTTGTCAGGTAGCTGATTTGCAGCAAGTAATTTCTGATGTTATCCATGATGGGGAAGAGGATATTTACCAGGTCAGTGCTGCTTCTGGTTCCATGACTTCACCATGAGTTAGCAGATCAGGTGCCAGCATTTCAGAGCTGATTTTGCCAGTTCCTTTCATGCTCTGGGGGTTGTGGTCCTGGTTAGAGCTGGGCAAATAAAGGATTTTTTGGTTCACTGGCGATTTTGAACAGTAAATGACAACAAAAAAATGTTTTTGGGGCAGACTGAAATTGAACATTTTTAAAACTCTGGGCAAATAAAAAAGTAAAAGAAAAATCATTCTGGGTAAACTCAAATGGTTCATTACAAGAAAACTGCAACATTCCGCCGACTATTTTTCAAAATGGTTGAATTTTTAAGAAAGGAAATGAAATGAAATTTTGAAACAATAAGTTGTTTCAAACCAAATAGTCTCAATGTTTCCTTTTGAAAACATTGAAAGAAAATTGGTATGTTTTTTTTTCTGAAGTTTTTCTTTTTAAACAAACAATTCAGTGAAATCAACAAATATTCATAGAATGTTTTGGTGTTGGCAAATCTGTTGCTGTTACACAAACACACTCACATCCTATTGAGTTTGTGCTTTTCCTTCGTATCAGCCTTTTCTATTTCCTACTTTCCCTCTGACTGCAGCGCTGTCTGGCACCATGTGACAAGAGTTACAGATCCCAGAAAGGATCGCTTTCTTCTAACACCGAACAAAGGAACTTTATTAGAACAGTGTTATCCATAAAGTTACTCTGCCTTTCCCTCTGCTTCTCTTTAGAGTTTCCTGCCTAGAACTACCTTATCTCGGCAGCTTGCTACATCTTTAAAGGAACACTACCACACATCCTCATGCAAAGAGGGGACTTTTGGTGGATCCACTATGATCTCTGAGGCCTGGTCTACACTAGGCGTTTAAATCGGTTTTACGAGTGTAAAACCGATTTAACGCCACAACCGTCCACACTAGGAGGCACCTTATATCGATTTTAATGGCTCTTTAAATCGGTTTCTGTACTCCTGCCCGACGAGAGGAGTAGCGCTAATATCGGTATTAACATATCGGAATAGGGTTAGTGTGGCTATTGGCCTCCGGAGCTATCCCACAGTGCACCACTGACCGCTCTGGACAGCATTCTCAACTCGGATGCACTGGCCAGGTAGACAGGAAAAGCCCCGGGAACTTTTGAAATTCATTTCCTGCTTCGACAGCGTGGAGAGCTCATCATCACAGGTGACCACGCACAGCTCATCAGCACAGTTAACAATGCAGTCTCCTGAGAATCGAAAAAGAGCCCCAGCATGGACCGCTCGGGAGGTAATGGATCTGATCGCTATATGGGGAGATGATTCAGTGCTAACAGAACTGCGTTCCAAAAGACGAAATGAAAAAGTATTTGAAAGAATTTCTAAGGCTATGACTGCTAAAGGCCACAGCAGGGACTCCGTGCAGTGCAGAGTGAAAGTTAAGGAGCTCAGACAAGCCTACCAGAAAACCAAAGAAGCAAACGGAAGGTCCGGGGCAGGTCGAAAAACATGCCGCTTCTATGCTGAGCTGCATGCAATTTTAGGGGGCTGCGCCACAAGTACCCCACCCTGACTGTGGATTCCGAGGTGGGGTTGTAATCTCTGCCATGTCTGAGGATTATGCAGACGGGGAAGATGAAGAGGAAGAAGAAGAGGAAGACCTGCAGAGAGCACACAGCACTCCGTGACCCCCAGCAGCCAGGAGCTTTTATCACCCTGACGGAATTACCCTGCTCCCAGCCCTGCAAGCAACTATTGCAGAGAATGACGCCCTGGAAGGGAGCTCTGGTGAGTGTACCTTTGCAAATAGCAAACAGTGTTTTTTAAGCAAGCCTTTTTTAATGATTGATTTGCCCTGAGGACTTGGGATGCATTCGCAGACAGTATAGTTACTTAGAAAAGTTTGTTAACATGTCCGGGGATTGAGAGGAAATCCTCCAGGGACATCTCGATGAAGCGCTCCTGTAGGTACTCCAGAAGCCTTTGCAGAAGGTTTCTGGGCAAGGCATCCTTGTTCTGCCCACCGTGGTAGGACACTTTACCATGCCATGCATGTAGCAAGTAATCAGGTATCATTGCGTGGCAAAGCATCGCAGCGTATGGTCCCGGGGACTGCTGGCATTCAAGAAGCATCCGCTCTTTATCTTGTTCTGTTATCCTCAGCAAAGTGATATCGTTCAGGATAACCTGGTTAAAAATCAGGAATTTAAGTAAGGGGGGTGGCCATTTTTCTACTGGGTTCGTGGAATGCAGCAGCTTAAAAAAAACACTTTCCTGCATCGGGGAGGAGGGTGAAATGCCGATGATCTTTTCTGTTTGGTCACCGGCAGGCGAGCTTCCCAAGCTACCGGACATGCAGTGGGTGGGGAGGAGGGGGTAGGTTGTTGATTAGCAGGGAGCTAGCGTGGTATTAGCCATGCGTTGGGGGGGAGGGGTAAATCACTGAGACAGTGGCTTACCATGGCCGCATGCAAGCTGAATCCTGATGCCTGGACCTGTGTCTGTGAGATCTGTAACCCCAGAGATGCAAGCAGTCACTATTAAGATGAAAATGCGACCTTGTAGAAATCACATGTGCTATGTAAGGTGAATAGTGCTTTTCACTGTGAAAGAGTATAACCATTGTTCTGTAAAATGTATCTTTCTAAATATTTATCTCCCTCATGCAGCTGCAAAGCGTCCCTCCTCCATCCCAAAGGCTAGCACAGATAAGGCGGAGGAAAAGAAGACGCGAGATGAGATGTTCTCAGATATTATGGAAGTTACACGCAATGAAAGAGCTCATCTGAATGAGTGGAAGGACGTGGTTTCAAATTACAGGAAAGAGGCCAGTGAACGTGAGGACAGGAGGGATGAACGTGAGGACAGGAGGGACAACCGAGATGAGAGGTGGCGGCAGGAAGACCGGCAGGAAAATCAGCGGTGGCGGCAGGAAGATCAGCGGTGGCGGGATGCAACTCTGGGGCTGCTGCGTGATCAAACTGACATGCTCCGGCGTCTTGTGGAGCTTCAGGAACGGCAGCAGGATCACAGAGTGCCGCTGCAGCCCCTGTATAACCACCCTCCCCCCTCACCATGTTCCTTAGCCTCCTCACCCAGACGTAAGTAGCAGCGTGGGGAGGCTCCACCCGCCCACTCCACCCCCGTGGACAGCCCAACCAGAAGGATGCCGTTACTCTGAATTTTTTTTTAATGGCCTTCTCCATCCCTCCTTTCCTCCTCCCAAAGCACACCCTTACTTCTCTCCCTCTTTTTATAATGAAAAATAAAGAATTAATGCTTTTTAAATGAGAGTGACTTTATTTGCATAAGTAAGCTGTACTCGAAGGGGGAGGGGGAGTTGCTTACAGGGACTGAGTCAATCAAGGGGGTTGGGTGTTCATCAACAAACACAGCAGTCACACTGTACCCTGGCCATTGATGAAGCTCGTTTTCAAAGCTTCTCTGATCTGGTGTGCTCTTCTAATCTCCCTGGTGTCTGGCTGCGCGTAATCAGCGGCCAGGTGATTTGCCTCAGCCTCCCACCCCGCCATAAAGGTCTCCCCTTACTCTCACAGAGATTGTGGAGAATACAGCAAGCAGCAATAACATAGGGGACATTGGTTTGGCTGAGGTCTGAGCGAGTCAGTAATGTGCGCCAGCGAGCCCCAAATGCACATTCCACCACCATTCTGCACTTGCTCAGCCTGTAATTGAACAGATCCTGACCACTGTCCAGGCTGCCTGTGTATGGCTTCATGAGCCATGGCATCAAGGGGTAGGCTGGGTCCCCCAGGATAACGACAGGCATTTCAACATCCCCAACTGTTATTTTCTGGTCTGGGAAGTAAGTCCCTTGCTGCAGCCGTTTAAACAGAGTAGTGCTTCTGAATACGCGAGCATCATGAACCCTCCCTGGCCATCCCACGTGGATGTTTGTGAAACGTCCCTTGTGATCCACCAGTGCTTGCAGCACCATTGAAAAGTACCCCTTCCGGTTTACGTACTGGGTGCCCTGGTGCTGCGGTGCCAAGATAGGGATATGGGTTCCATCTATCGCCCCCCCACAGTTAGGGAATCCCATTGCAGCAAAGCCATCCACTATGGCCTGCACGTTTCCCAGAGTCACAACCTTTCGTAGCAGCAGCTTAGTGATTGCTTTGGCTACTTGCATCACAGCAGCCCCCACAGTAGATTTTCCAACTCCAAATTGATTCCCGACTGACCGGTAGCTGTCTGGTGTTGCAAGCTTCCACAGGGCTATCGCCACTCGCTTCTCTACTGTGAGGGCTGCTCTCATCTTGGTATTATGGCGTTTCAGGGCAGGGGCAAGCAAGTCACAAAGTTCCATGAAAGTGCCCTTACGCATGCGAAAGTTTCGCAGCCACTGGGAATCGTCCCACACCTGCAACACAATGCGGTCCCACCAGTCAGTGCTTGTTTCCCGGGCCCAAAATCGGCGTTCAATGGATAGAATCTGCCCCATTACCATCAGGATCTCCAAAGCGCCGGGGCGGTTTGAGATAATTCTGTGTCCACGTCCTCATCACTGTCATCGCCGCGCTGCCGTATCCGCCTCTTACTCGCCTCGGTTCGAAGGTCCTGGTTCAGCATATACTGCACGAGTGCGCGAGGTGTTTAAAACATCCACGATTGCGGTATGGAGCTGAGCAGGGTCCATGCTTGCTGTGCTATGGCGTCTGCACGGTTCACCAAGCAAAGGCGCGAACGGTTGTCTGCCGCTGTCAGGGAGGGAGGAGGGGTGAGGCTGTACCCAGAACCACCCGCGAAAATGATTTTTGCCCCATCAGGCACTGGGATCTCAACCCGGAAATGCCAAGGGGCGGGGGAGGCTGCGGGAACTATGGGATAGCTACGGAGTAGCTACCCACAGTGCAATGCTCCAGAAATCGACGCTAGCCTCGGACCGTGGACGCACACCACCGATTTAATGTGTTTAGTGTGGCCCGATTTTATAAAATCTGTTTTACAAAACCGGTTTATGCAAATTCGGAATAGTCCCGTAGTGTAGACGTACCCTGAGTGTTTCAGGAGTAACTGAGCTCTACTACTAAATTTTAAATCACAGTGCTTTCCCTTTACACTTATAAACTAAAATATACCCCAATCACTGAAATGCAACTACTTCTGGGGTGGAACATGGCAGCTGCTTAACACCAACACTACACAACAGTTTAGGACAGGAAATGAAGGTTACTGCATCCAACTGAAGTCCCAAGGGTAATTTTAGGTAGGCAGAACTAACCTCAAGCAGTCAGGACCTTCATTTGACACAGAGCTACATGGCCAAACTCAGAGCTGGTGTAAATGCAAGTGCAGCTCTACCAAAAACAGTGGATTCACACCCATTTAAATGTGATCCACATTTGTCTCATTGTCACAACTGTGTTTCCAAAGCCAGTGAAGGCTGGGGGAACCAAGGGTTAAAGTAGGAGCTCTTACATTTATACCGCTGTAGTGCATAGAGGCCTCACCCTGAGACTAAATGGCAGGTTCTCAAAGAGCTTGTAGGGTTCTCCATCTGGCTGTGGCATTATCCTCATTTCTTTCCCTTACCACCACCGAGTCTCAGTGGCTCGGTTCTTTTTTCAGCCTTATCCTAATTTACATGCACATTAAAAGCCCTAACCCCACAGGTTCCTGGGACCTTTGGGCTGGTAACGATGCTGTACTCATTAGCGTCACTCGGGCAGCATCTCCAGGGAAGCTCACGGAGAGAGACCTGCAGTTGCTTCATTTCTGGACTGTCCCGTCCCTCCGGTTTGCCATTTACTACACCCCGCAGGACGCTTTCCCTTTCACTCAGAAATGAATCGCCTTCAAGAAAACAACAGAGCTGTCCTGACGTTTGCCCGGTGAGTCAAGCTCCGAAGTGCACATCTGGGAAACGGCAAAGCCAGAGCAGAACAGGTCGTAAAAGCGTGTTGCAGTGATGCTGAGATGGCCCAATGCAGTTGTGTGGCCCAGGAGGAGTGGAAACGGGTCATGTGCGGTGAAAAGCTAGCCCTGAGAGCTGCTGTTGTACTGCCAAGGGGACATGATGAGTCAGGGAGGTGCTTAAATTAGCTCCATGATAGTGGAAGAACAAGCAGCCAGGGTCAGAAATAGCAGCTCCTCTCACCTCCTGTGACATGAGCCTTTGTCAACTGCAAGAAGCCGACACCGTGATGTGCATGCAAATGAGCGTGCAAATCTCTGTGCACTGTCCTTGTGCACACGAGCGTGGGCACACACAAGGCTGGGGCCACATGGCAAAAGTAGGACCCCCAGTTGATCGGGGGCGCAGCTCCATCGCTGGCAGCGAGGCTGGAAGCTGTAACAAATGCAGGGCTTATCCCCACAGTCTTGTCTAAGCTGCTCTGAGCAGGCCGGGTCACAGATCTCAGAAGGAACAAACCCGGAGAGACCACTTCAAACTGGCTTTCTGTGAAAGCTTCAGGAAATACATGTTCACAAGACCTGTGGGGATGACGGGGTGGGGAGCAGGCTGGAGCTGTCGTGTTCCACAGCAGACCTAACCATTCTGCTCCCCCTTACTCAGGGCAAGCGGCACCGGACCCCTCGAGTAGCCCTGGAGACGGTGGTAGAATGCAGCCCTGAACTGGCTGAAACCTCCCACCAAATTCTGCACTCAGCGGCCGATGGCTCAGCCCTGCTGAAGTCAGCGGTGTCGCTGTGATGGGAGGGAGAGCAGCATTTGGCTGGCTGGCTGACACAGTGCAGGGCATTAACCAGCTGACTTCTGTGTAGCGCTTGGACGATGCCAACTGCACTTTAAGTGCTGCTGTTATGTGACGACCGTACCTGCAAAGCTCTGCAGCCAGCATGTCAATGGACAAGCTTGGGCTCTGTAGTCAGCAGCTGTAGCTCAAGACTGCTGGGCTCGGCTTAGCGCCAACCCTTTGCAGATCGTAACGGCATTCAGCGTGCCGGGGGGATGCTTATTAACGAAGGGACAAGACGCCCATGTTCCATCATGTGCTGGGGAGGGAGCAACTGACCTCCAGGGCATTCCTGCCGTGTAGCTGACAGCCTTGGCTGTCCCTCTCCTGATGCACAACCAGCCAGGCTGGGATGGTAGGTCTTTTCTGCCTATGGCCCCTGTCACTGGAGCACCTGACGGGTGGGTCACACAAGTCACGGACATGATACCATTTGTGGCAGGTCTCTGGAGAGCCGGCTGCAGGATTTCTGCTTCCCAGCTGCTGATAGCACAGGCTGCTTCGGGCAGCTCCTGGCTGCAGCTTGGATTTCCTGTCTGCCACTGGACATTTCGGCTGCACCCAGCTAGGGCCCTGAGCCCTGGGGGCTTTAGTCTGCCCCTCAAGGTTAGCATCTCCTCTCCTTGTGTGTGCATTAGCACTAATGGGATGTAGCACACACAGCAAGGGGAGAATGAGCAGAGACATAAGACCCTTACTAGGAGCAGGAGAAGAGACAGCCCCTGACACTAGCTGGGAGGTACACTAAACAGATCCTGGTAATTTCTGTATAATCTCTCCCTGCTGAGCTCCTGCCATTCTACACACCGGGCATTTTGTCAACAAACTCTTCAATCCCGTTAAAAAATCCTGTCATCAATGGAACGTTCACGAGCAACCCTACAATAACAAACCAGCGCATACCAGCCCAGTGCTCACCAGCAACCCTACAGCAATACACTGCTTCATCAGAAGCTTCCCTGCCCTAAGCTACTGCCCATAGGGTGGGTTCTAGTCCCAGGTCCGCCGCTGACGTGGTACGTGACCTTGGATAAGTTTCTTCACCCCTCTGTGCCTCGGTTTCCCTTCCCCACTCTGTTGACTATCCTTTCTACTTAGATTATAAACTCTTCAGGGCAGGGACTCTCTCTCACTGTGTGTGTACAGCGCCTAGCCCCGATTTCAGTTAAGGTCTGTACAGAACATAAACAATTAATTGTAACTCACACAACCCGACTGTGACCTTACCATAACAATCTAGCAGTGCCGTGTGCTGTATTTATGGTAGTGGAGTCCCCTCTCTAGCTTCCATTAGAAGCAGGAGCCTTAGTGTTTCTGTGATGCTTTTTGTTTTTCAAAGGCCTTTGCAGCCGCTGCTGTGTTAAAAGTAGATTTCTCATCATCTTGTTTCAAATCTTTCAAACACGGTGCCCTTTCAAGTCATCCGTGGCTAGTCCATAAAGGGTCCTCTTCCAGCAGGAAAGATGAGTTTTGTTCAACATCTTCATTAATGATCTGGATGATGGGATGGATTGCAGCCTCTGTAAATTCACGGATGACACTGAGCTGGGGGGAGAGGTAGATACACTGGAGGGTAGGGATAAGGTCCAGAGTGACCTAGACACATTGGAGAATTGGGCCAAAAGAAATCTGATGAGGTTCAACAAGAGTCCTGCATTTAGGACGGAAGAATCCGATGCACAGCTACAGGCTGGGGACTGACTGGCAGTTCTGCAGAAAAGGACCTGGGGATTACAGTGGATGAGAAGTTGGATATTAGTCAGCAGTGTGCCCTTGGCGCCAAGAAGGCTAACGGCAAATTGGGCTGCATTAGTAGGAGCACTGCCAGCAAATCAAGGGAAGTGATTATTCCCCTCTATATGGCACTGGTGAGGTCACAGCTGGAGTATTGTGTCCAGTTTTGGCTCCCCCCACTACAGAAGGGATGTGGACAAATTGGAGAGAGTCCAGTGGAGGGCAACAAAAATGATCAGGGGGCTGGGGCACATGACCTATGAAGAGAGACTGAGGGAACTGGGCTTATATAGTCTGCAGAAGAGAAGAGTGAGAGGGGATTTGATAGCTGCCTTCAACTACAAGAGGGGGGTTCCAAAGAGGATGGAGCTAGGGTGTTCTCAGTATTGGTAGATGACAGAACAAGGAGCAGTGGTCTCAAGTTGCAGTGGGGGAGGTCTAGGTTGGATATTAGGAAAAACTATTTCACTAGGAGGGTGGTGAAGCACTGGAATGGGTTCCCTAGGGAGGTGGTGGCATCTCCAGCCTTAGAGGTTTTTAAGGCCCAGCTTTACAAAGCCCTGGCTGGGATGATTCAGTTGGGGTTGGTCCTGCTTTGAGCAGGAGGTTGAACTAGATGACCTCCTGAGGTCTCTTCCAATCCTAAATCTTCTATGATTGTATGAGTTGCAAGACGCAGCACCTTGAAAATGTGGGAGGGATGTTAGGGGAAGGGTGTCTATTTTAAACTAAGATGGATTCAAGCTACAAACTCAGGTTCCTCTGACGTTCTGAAGATGCTGGAAAAGGCAGGATGGGACGAGAGTCAGGTTTTGAAAAGCTGGCATCACATTTTCCGTCTCCCCGCAGCCAGGCTGTGACCCAGCTGGCGCAGAAACAGCTCACGTCCCAAAACGAAGCTTCTCGCCAGCCCCGCCCGGTGTCATTACCCCATGTGGGATCTCTGCTAGCAGGGCTGGCAGATGAGCTCATGCTGCTGTCTATATCAACCAGCTAACACCGTCCTTGCCAGGGCCAGGGGGACGTGCGCAGGGCTGCTGGGTCTGGTCAGCAGCAGCTGGGGCTGCTCGTTAGGCAGGAGGGTTTAATGAGTCGCGGCTTGAAGCTGGGTTGATTAATGTTGGAAAATGAAATGATGGCTGATGCAGCCTGCCCCGGGCTGGAGGGGGATGGTAACCGGCTGGCATCAGGGGATGCGAAGGTGTTGTGGTGTGACTGTGTCACATAAGGCGGGCATGGCCCTGAACTCTGGTGAGCCCCATGGAGCTCACAGGGGGATGGGAGGGAGGAGTGTGAACCCCACGGGTAAAATCAACACTCCACAACCTGCAGGTTCTGTTGTACGGCTGATCGCCTGACGCTCCATGTATTCGCATGGGCTCCATGTGCTTTGAGAGAGGCTGGGTCGATGGCAAGCGAGAGGGAGGGTTGGGGGGCGGGGGCGATGCTGCTGGTAGCCAGGTCTAGGGCAGGTGGGTCTGGCAGGGTGAGGGCTGCACTAGTGAACTGTAGGACTGAGAGACAATTTGAATGCCCCTGCGGGAAGGGAACAGCGGAATAAGATACTTCTTGTCCTTTGGCCCCAAAGAGCTGGGTTTCCTGTCGCTTAGGATGGGCTGGAGTTTATGGACACCCCTGAATGAGTCTCTGTTATTGGAGGAGCCCTGGTTGGCAGCCCTCCTCCTGCTCCGTTGGTGCCCCAGACAAGGTCAGAGAGGGGGCACACGGCTGGGTACAGCTGTTCTGGAGATCCGCTCTCCCCCAGGGCAACGGCCAAAGCTAGGCAAACATGGAGCGTGTTCCTTTTCTTCTGGACCCAGCTGCTGGAAGGGAGATGCACAGAGACGTCCGGCTCCCTACAACTTCCTCCCCCACTAAATGAGAACAAACCCTGATTAGGAAATTCTCAGACCAGTCTTGAAAACCCACAGGCTTCTGCTGTGCGAAAGCGCGGGGCGCACAGGACTCTGGCATCCCGGGGCCGACGGGATGGTCATTGAGCAAATACAGAAGATGGCTGATCGGAGCTTTCCTCGGCAGGCCTGACCCCTGTAACGCTAGTGAGAAGCAGGGGCAGCTCCATCGAAGTCAGTGGATGTGATGGCTGACATCACACGCACCAGAGGAAAAAACCATTCAGTCTCTCCCTGCCAGCATCTGCTTCCGACTCCCTCCCTTGGCAGTCTGGGCCGAAAACTGCCTCTTCAGAACACCCCCTTCGCATTTGTCCCCGAGTGGTAGTACTAGTTCTCAGCACTAAGTGGCAGTCTTTGCCAGGTTTTGGGGGCAGAGTATGCCGAGCAGTGTAAACAGGGAAAAGGCCAAACTTGCTGATGGCACCAGATTACTTAGAGGAGTCAAGAGGAAGGAAGGCTCTACCGGTAGGTCTACCCAGCAAAGAAACCCCCACGGCAGCGAGTCTCAGGGTCCAGATCAACAGACTCGGGCTCATGCTACGGCGCTGAAAAAGCAGTGTGAACGTTATCTCTTGGCACGGAGCTCCGCCTCTGAAACCCGGTGCAGGGTGGGTCTCAGAGCCTGAGCAGGCGCGTCTACACTGCTATTTTTACCACCATAGCACAGGCCTGAGTCAGTAGATCCGGACTCTGAGACTTACTGCCCCAGGTTTGTTTGTTTTTTTGCAGTGTAGACGTACCCTGATGTACTTCAGAGGGGTCAAGGGAAGGTAGGTGAATGGACAGCACAATGGCAGATGAAATCCAGTGTTGGCAAATGCAAGAAAAATGTACACTGGGAGGTGACATTTGAACTACTTTACTCCTACACATTACCGGGTTTTAAACTGCCTGGCCTCTCTCAGGATAGAGACCTGGATTATCACTCTGGGCAGCTCAATGGAAAACGTCTGTCCACTGTGCAATGCCAGTCACAAAAGCAAGCGCAGCACGAGGTGGGATGCATAAAGAATGCACCTCAGAACACGATGGGAGGTGAGATATGACAGTCTCCAATCAAAGATAAGCATGCCCGATACAGACACACACATGCACATACAAATATAGATTACATGCATGCTAGCATCAATCAAAATTGTTGCGTCAATTTTTTGTGTTGAAAAGTGACCTTTTTTCTAAAAGAAAGTGTTGCAGAAAATTTTCACTTTTGAGATTTTTCAGTTTGGTTCTTGGTTGAAAATCCAGAACATTTCCATGAAGATTTTTCATTTCCTTACAATTTTTTTACAGTACCATTTTCAGATAAACACAAATATAATTATATATTCTATCATGTAACTATATAACAAATATCATATAAATGTTATATTTAAGAATTATAATGTATAATCGAATAATATTCTGCCTCTATAAACTGTTACCTGTAGTTGTAAGTGGAGAAGCTATATACACCTGTTATTATAGCTATTATTATACACCTCTACCCTGATATAACGCGACCCGATATGACATGAATTTGGATATAACACGGTAAAGCAGTGCTCTGGGGGGTGGGGGGTGCGCACTCCGGCGGATCAAAGCAAGTTCGATATAACACGGTTTCACCTATAACACGGTAAGATTTTTTGGCTCCTGAGGACAGCGTTATATCAGGGTAGAGGTGTACCTAGACAATGTAGGTGTATACATGTTATATAATAATTTGTGGAACTCATTGCCATGGGACGTTGTGATGGCCAAAAGTATAACTGGGTTCAGAAAAGAAATAGATAAGTTCATGGAGGATCGGGCCATCGATGGCTATTAGCCAGGATGGTCAGCGATGCAACGCAAAGCTCCGCATGACCCTAAACCTCTGACTGCCAGACGCCAGAAGGGGAAGACAGGGTGGATCTCCCCAAGTGCCCCATTCTGTGAACTCCCCTGAAGCTCTGTTACTGGCCACTGTCAGACACAGAATGCTGGGCTAGATGGACCCATATGGCAGCTCCTATGTTCTTAATATATTTCTATGTACTTACATATATAAAGGATTTTATATAGCAAGGTCATTACTCTGTATATATTTTCACATATATGGCATATGAGATAGATACTTTCACTGGTTTTTGTCTCCTTTATTGTACTATTTAGTTTGTAAAACCTGAACGGTTTATAAGGTGGGAGGTGCTCAGGGAACATCAGGTTCCTATCTATGAATTATAGCTTTTTCCCATGCAGTCTAATGACAATGTCAAGGTATATGCATGCCCTAGACAGGGCAGAGTTTGTCCTGGCTGATGGCTGGGTGACTGTTCAACCAGGAGCAGCTGTTTGCCATTTCAGAAGGAGATGGGAACATCAGGTGGGCACATTGCATTATTGTAACCGGTTTGGATAGTCCTGCGTCGCGATATGACTGTGTGCACCGGGCACGGAGGACATCTGCAAAACGTGCGTCGTAAGTTTCCATTCAAATGGAAGTTCAGTTCCTGGACAAAATGTTCCTCATCAATTAACAAAAGTGCTGCTCAGCGAAGAGCACACTCTAGATTAACGTAAGGGACAAACCTCAGAGCCTGAGACATACATCTCTGTCCCTTCCAGCTGCAGGACAAGGGGCAGTGCCTTCAGTACAGCTCTATACATCCCGCCTAGATGGGGGAGCTTGTGTCTTAGCATTGCCTCCTGGCTGGGTAGAGGGAACCCATCTGACCAAGGCACCGCTGCGGGTAGGAGCCGTTCTGAGAAGTCCAGGGGAATAGGCCCTGAAGGGTAAATCAGTAACGACGTGAGAGGCTTGGGAGCGGGGTTTGCATGACTCAGATGAAAGAGCCGGCCGTGGCAGGAGAATGCCCCCAGTGAACTCATGCACCCACTGCACTTAGTGTCCCCTGAACTCATTACACCTGCAGCTGCCAGGAGCTGAATTCCTCAGGGGCAAGACCCTGTCACAGGGCTCTACAATGCTGCTTGGGATGCTAAGAGGCAGCCAAAGATTCTTGCATCATGGGGCCCTCGTTCGAAGGGGACTGCAGTGTAGTGAGGGGGTGTCCTGGGCCCTTGTAGAAATGAACCAGGCAGCCAATAGCTGCAGATACGGCCGGGCTGCCTTCCTTCCCTGCTAACGGACATTTGCAGAGGGCTTTCACCAGCACCTCCCAATGCCCACCTGTACTGACCCACACGCAGACACGTGTTTGTGCCGGTTTTGAGCACTGACCCATGGGCACCAATGGTAGCATCTACCCGTTATTACCCTTCCACCAGGGGCTTTCGGCGGCAACAGGGGCTGGGTTCAAATATCTAGGGGGTTCCTCTTGAAATGAGCACACACCACCGACTCGAGACACCACCCGGAAACCAGGGAAAAACTAAACACCTTCCCTTACCAGGCAATACAGCCCCACTCGCCCACACCGAGTCTGGGGATGAAACAAGGAAAGACTCTTAGTGGACAGAGCATCCACTCGGGAAAACACAGCAACAATGTATATAAATGGGTAAGTAACATCCCCACCCCGACGGTATGTGAGTTGAGATCCTCACTCAGCATGTCCAATAAGCGTTTGTGCCTTTAACAGGTCACATCCCATTCGGCTTCACCCCACTCACGGCTTGGTGTCGGGGGGCAGCATAGTCCCAGAGTCTGGGAGCGCACCCAGGCAAGCCTGTCTCCAGCCCCCTGGCCTGGTCTTCCTCCACCTGAACCGGCTGTAGTGATTTCAACTTTCTTGTGCTTGGCTGGGGGGCCTTCCGCAGAGCCACCCCTTGGCCATCTCTTATCATGGCGTTGCCTCTGCACATCAGTGGAGCCCCTTCTCCCCCCTTCCCCTTCTCAGCTCAGGCCCACTACCCCACTAATTTGGGGTTCAGGTACGGTTCTGGTGAGTCTCCAGTGACACCTGGCAGACCTGGGATTGATTGGATCTGGTGTTCCAAAGTTCTTGTGGTAGAGACATGGTATTTTTACACCCTGCAGTAACACACCCACGGCTGGCCCATGTCAGCTGACCTGAGCTCGCAGGGGCTCGGGCTGCAGGGTCATAAAACGGCAGTGTAGACATCCGGGTTCGGGTTGGAGCCCTGGGTCTGGGTCCCAGAGCCCAAGCTTCAGCCTGAGCCCACCGTCTACACTGCAATTAAACAGCCCATTAGCCAGAGCCCAATCAGCTGACACGGGCCAGTATAGACATACCCACAGAGACCTGCGGGTGAGGCCTCGCTTTGTTCAGCCATCCAGCCATCCTAGTCTATTCTGCACCTATATCGTCGTCTGGAGCAGCCACCACTGGTTATAGGCAGAAACCAGGGAGTGCACTGGATGGACCATGCCACTCTGGTCTGACAGGTCCAACGTTCGTGAGCCATTTGCAAAATCCGCAGATGCTGTCTCCTTCCTAACCAGCCTCCGCTTCCTGCCTGAGTCATTCAGTGACACCGAGGTTTCCTGGCGTGGAAGTGGATGGCGGCATCACAACGTGATGATAAAGGAAAATGATTTTTCCCCTCATCTTAGCTCTGTGATTAGCAGGAGGCTGAAAAGGGTGTGTGTGTGTGGGGGGGGTGTATGCCACCCGTATCATGCTCACCTGCAAACCAGAACAGCTGGGTATTTCTGCTCAAATGACCAGTGGTGAAAGCGTTAACAGTGTTGATACTCAAAGTGCTATCATTAGGCTCAAGAGTTAACGACCCCCATTGGGATAACTGGGGCAGAGCATGTCTGGAGTCTCTGGCTGTCTCTTTGCAGCCTCCACTCTGTCCTGGCTCGCATGGCAGGTGCTGCTCACAAGCTAAGGAACCCAAACTCTATAGGCACCGACGGGGCGCTGGGAGAAATGCCAGGCTGGATAGAATGGGTCAGCCGGCTCTCTAGTGAGGAGGGCTGGAGAAGAGGTGTGGCCGCAGCCCCAGAACGCGTGGCAGAGAGAGTGGCCTTGTCTATTTGCAAAGCAACTCCGCCTCTGAGGGCAGCCGGGTAAAGCTAAGGGTGCGTCACTGAGCCTGCCTGAGTCACGGGAAAGAAAAGCCACTGGAAAGCAGGTGATGGGAGATGAGTGGAAAGGGAAGCAGTTCAAAGTGCAGATCAGCCTGGAAATCGCAAACCCACTACATCTACATATGGCCCCAGCCAGAGGCGGGTTAGGAGTTTGGGGACCCCTGGGCCAGAACAAGTGGGGGCCCCTCCCCACTCCTTCTGCCTGCAGTCCCCCCTGCCCCCTCCGTGTTCCTGCTGGGGAGCAGGGTTGGGCACAGGGGCACCCATTTTCCCAGGGGCTCCCCAGTTGATTGGGGCCCTTGCATGGGTGCCACATTTGTATAATTTTTGGTGGTGCCCAGAACAGGCCCAAGCAGAAGTGTCCCGTCCATAGGATGGGCAGGTGCAACCACCTCAGGCCCTGCGCTTTGGGGGGCCCCGCACTTCAGGGGGATGCAGGGTCCAGGGCAGCCTGGGGGGTTAGCAGAGGGCCTGGCACCGGCAGCAGTGAGAAACCTGGCTCCAGCCTGCCCCTGCTCTGCCCCCTCCCTGCCCCCATTCCACCCCTTTCCTCCAAGCCCCTGCCCCACCTCTTTCCGGCTTCCACCAGGCCCCCCGCTAGTCCCCCAGTCCACTTTGGTCCTACGTTCCCCTGAAGCGTGGGGGGCCCCCAAAGCACGGTAAGCCCAAATATTGGTGGAGCCAGGCCCACGTTCCTAAATATTGGTGGAGCACGGGCCCATATAACTCACCGCCTATGGGCCCGGGCCCAATTGGCCCAGTGGCTAACCAACCACTGGCCCCAGCTCCATAGAATCTGGGCATCTCACGCTCTGTGATGGAGCCAGACTCACACCATCCCTTGCTCTGGGGGAGGTCTAGGTTGGATATTAGGAAACACTATTTCACTAGGAGGGTGGTGAAGCACTGGAATGGGTTCCCTAGGGAGATGGTGGAATCTCCTTCCTTAGAGGTTTTTAAGGCCTGGCTTGACAAAGCCCTGGCTGGGATGATTTAGTGGGTGTTAGTCCTGCTTTGAGCAGGAGGTAGGACTAGATGAGCTCCTGAGGTCCCTTCTCACCCTGATATTCTATGATTATGAGATATTTTCCCTCTTGGCAGATGAGCTGAAACAGAGCGATTAAGGGCCACAGTCCCAGCAGGTGTAAATCGGATGCTTCCGATGTGATCGTGGGCATTCAATGGAGCTTTGCCGATTGCCACCAGCTGAGGATCTGGCCGGAACTGGGTGATCTCTCAAGGTCCCATCCAGCCCTACATTTCTGTGATTCTAAGCGACTTGCCGGAAGGTGACGTAGGAACTCAGGGGGAGTGGGGAGCGGTGACTTGAACCCAGTGTTCCAGAATGCCATGCCCGGGCCTTAACCTGCCCAGCATATGCGCTTGCCTGGAAAAAGCACATTACAAACAGTCCTTCAAAGAGGTCTGTTGGGAAGGGCAACAAAGACGCCCCCGAGTGTTCTTTAACCAGACGCGGGGCTGCAGGTGCTTCAGGAAAGATGCTAAATGCTGACTCCAGATATAGTAAAACCCCAGAGACAGGCATGCTCTGCACGTCAGATTTCTTTATTTCATTTCAGACTGACTGTGCCATTTACAGACATCAGCCTTTCTAAAAATAGCCTTGGAGCCTCATCTGAGCATTGGAGGAGGATGTTAATTGCTCCCCCAGCAGCGTTCAGCTTTTGCTTTTCTGAGCCCAGTGCCAGCTTCGTTTGTGTCTAATGAGCCCCACATAGCACGGCGGGGCTATTTACGGCTCTGTTTATGAGCACGGCGCAAATGGTCATTTCCCAGCTGGGCCCTCACTGAAGCAAGGTTAATGGGGGGGTGCATGTATGATGCTGCAGCTGGAAGGTGGCTCTACAAACTGTATTGATGATGAGTGTTGAAATAAAGGATGGCACCGGAACAAACTATGCCTGGGTTCAGCTCCCACAGACCTGGGCCAAGTGAATCTCTCAGTGCCTCAATTTTCCCCCCATGTAAAATGGGAATTATGCTTTCTTTGGCTGTCTTGCCTATTTGGATGGTAAGTTCTTTGGGGCAGGGACTCTTACTCAATTTATGTACAGCAGCCAGCATCAGAGGGTCCCGATCTGTGCTGGGCTTCTCTGGGTGCTACCAATTTTTTTTTCCATGGAGTCTTTTACCCTGAAGGATCCCAAAGCTCTTTTCAAATTGCCTCCGACGCTCACCACTGAAATGCAATTACTTCTGGGGTGGAACACAGCAACCGCTCGGCCCTAGCGATGCCACACAGCAGGGTGGGGTTTAGGAGGGGAAGTGAAGAGACATGGATTTGCTCAGGAAACTAAGGCCTTATTGCAGCAAATGCAGGGACTGGAGCCAGGGTTTAATCAGTTTCTGTTGGTGGTTGAGTGACAATTGTCTCACACAATGGAGCCTGGCCGGCCAGTGAGAACAAAGGTCTCCTCAGGCCTCCAGGCACAAGTCAATCCCATACCCAAATGGGAAGGTGGCCCAGTGTGTCCTAACCTGGGAACAAACCCAGCCATACCATCTTCCATGCAGCCCCAGCAGCGAACAAGGCAGGGGGTCAGAACCACCAGCCACTGGTCCTTGGGCTGCTGATGGTGCCGTTCGGCTGGTGGGGGAGAGCAGCCCCTTTCTGCTGCTGCTCAGACACCAGTAAAGCAAGTGGCGAAGTCTCATTTAGCTGCGGCTCGCAGTGGCCCTTTCTCTGCTGAGCCATTTCCCACCTCTTCCCAAAGAGGCTGTTTGTGTTTCATCAGGGAAAAGTCAAAAAGGGGGTGGGGACAAGTTAAAGCGTCCTCTCCATTCACCCCCCCCCAGGAGACCCACGAAGGAATCATAACTCACTGCAAATAACCCCCCCCCCCAATAATTCACCAGGAGACCCAAACCAGGGCACAGCACGACCAGTTTCCTAGCACATTGGGACACGCTGACCTCACCTGCTGGGTCCAAATCAGGCAATTACAGAATTCACCTCTTGCCAGTCGAGATCTACTGCAGGACAATGGAGACTCAAGGCAGAGGCGGGCACCAAATAAGCCTGTTTCCTGGAAAACTGCAGCTGCAGGAGGGCACCCAGCCTGGATTGATCTGATTTGAAATTAACCCACAGGCTAGTGGAGCAGTGAGCATTCCAGGGGTCTAAGACTTTGTATCTTCCATTTCGCTCTCCCTCATCTAAGGCTGCTTATTCTATGATCTTTTTGTTTGGTTGTTGTTTTACCGTGGAGAAATAGGGCATTGTACTAACAGTGAGAGAACCTGGCAAATCCTCTGCGGGTGTAAATCAGTGGTGCTGGGCTGATTGACACCAGCACCATTCAAAAGTGCCTAACTGAGTTAGGAGTCCCTTTAGGACTTAGGCACTTGCACTAATACATGGAATAGAGGCAACTGATCCATACGCTTTAGCAGACTCTTTGACAGAAAGATGCAGCAATTAGCTATTATCCTGTTGACAGTGAAATATTTACTAACTAAGGGCCACTGTCCATCCCAAGCTTCAGCCTGAGCCCACCGTCTACACTGCAATTAAACGGCCCCTTAGCCAGAGCTGGGACAGTCCCAGTCCCACAGGACAGGACCTGCTGCAGCCTCACTCTACCAACCCCTCCTCTCCCAGGGCCTCCCATTCTGGGGAAGATGGAGGACTCCCCTAGCTCCATAGAGCACAGGGCCCCAACATTCTTGAATCCAACCTGCTGAGGATCTCAAAGCACCTTAGCTGGTATAGATGATTTAACCCTCACAAAACGCTTGGGGAGATGAGGGTTGTGAGCCCCATTTTACAGGGAGAGAAGCTAAGCTAGGGACATTAAATAAATGACTTAGCCAAGGCCATATGGTGAGTTACTGGCAGAGCCAAAACTGGTACAAAGTTCTCCTGCCAACTAGTCCTGTGCTTTAACTAGTCCATACTATCTCTCCCCGCTCTTATAATGCAGACTGCATTTTGGACCCCAAACTGCTTTGGGCATTTCTGCTAGAGCTTCAAGGTCACCATTCAGTGACTGGCACGGGGGTCACTACCATCGTAGAGCAGGGGGCCAGTTTGGTGGTGGAGTACGAGATGCAGAAGAAAGCCAAAAACAAGAGACTTTCCAAGCTGCAGCCCACTAGCCTGGCTTGCACAGTGTAGTTTTCTGCTGATTCCCTTTACTGGTCTATACCTCATCCTTTTAAATGTAACACGCTAATAATATATTTCTGAGACTGCATCACTCCCTCTGGAATGAGACTAAAACAGCTAGACATACTAGCAGCAGAGGAGGAAGGACTAGGTAACCTGTAGCATGCAGGTGCAATATGATCCCTGTAAGGCTGCAGTGGTGTCTCTCTCCCAGATTTAAAGGACAAGCAATCAGCCAAGCATGCTGGGAACTGAGTTTATAAAAGGGTGAAACCAAAGTGATGGGATTAGTGCTGATCAGATAATGGTGGGGGAGGCTGCTTTTAGGGAAGTTGCTGTGAGTTCAATGGGTAGTCTGATCTCATACTGGTAGAAATGTAGGGGGGACTGGGCTGTGATATGCAGCAGATACGCTAGATGATAGAAAGGTCTAGGAGTAAATAAGGAGACTCTCCTGGAACAGGACTGATGTAAAGATATGAATCTGCCTTAATAGCTAACTCAAGGTTTAATCCTGAGATTTTGTACTTACCTGAGCATGATAATAAGTACCTGGAAAGTGTCTAATGGTTGGAAATGGCTGTCTGATAACTCCAACCATGCAGAATGTTGCTAAGCTTCCCCCACACATAATTCTGGCTCAGAATAAGCAGGGGATAGTCCCAGCTAAAGGACAATGTTTTATTTTCAAGTCACAAGTGCCTGCAATCTGGCTTGTTCGGGTGGTGCCTCCTCACCCTTTGCCTTACCAGCTTATTCTGATGATACAACTGTGTTTTGTGAATGGAAGGGCTTGGCCAAAATCAGACAGGAAAATCTCCCCCGAGTGTAACTCCATAGCAAAGGTCTCCTATCCCACTGAGTCAGCTTGTTCCCCTGAAATGTGTGCTGACAATGGCACCAGCTCTAGTAGAGCTGTTTTCATGGCTCAATCTGGAGTCTCAGGAGCCCCTCTGGACTCAACAGATCAGACTGTCTGCAGCCTTGAGCCCATTTTTCTAGTGGCATTTCTCTTTATGCTGCACTGCTTGCACAGGGTAACGTCTCGTAGGAAAAGACGTCCGAGTCATCTCCCTGGGCAGCATGTCTTCCTGATAGACAAGCAGAGCACAACTGATACGCAAAGCTCTCCGTGCATCAGTCCTGTGTGCTGTGAATCATCCCCATGTGATCTAAGCAGCTACGTAGTCAGGCCTATTTGGATTGAGTCCAATGGCCACAATCGCACAAGTTCTTTCGGTGCTTTGACTCAAGGGCATAACTTGTGTTTGCGTCCAAGACCCAAAGAAAAATTCCAGCATTCTCTAGCGTCCCTCATCTTTTGTTCCTGCCTCACAGATGGTAGAGAGGGTGCGTGTCCGCCTCTGGAGCTGAGCCCAAAGTGGGGAGCTCTGTGTCCGAGATCTGATATTCTGGGGGCCCTGTGTGACCCAGAGGGTTGGAACAGAGCCTTTCACAGGAAGTGACTTCTGACAGGTGTGAACTCACCCAACATAAACTGGTAACACCTGCATGGAGAAACCTTTGTACATTTCCCATGACTCTGCACACAGCCCAGTGCATGCTGGGATGGGACACATATCAGATGTAGAGAATAAATCTGCTAGTTCTTTGCCTTTATGGCGAGTCACAATGCTGCATTTCCAGGCTCCCCTGGTCAAGAAACCCTTATGGATGGTCCCGTGGTTAGGCCAGTGGCTTAAGACTCTAGAGACTGGGGGTTGAATTCCTGGTTCTGCCACAGACTCCTTTTGTGAGCTTGAGCAAGACACTTGTATGTGGGCCTTGTTCTCTCACCTTCGCAAGGGAGATGATGTTAACCTACCTCGCAGCAGGGGCATTGTGGGGTAGTCAGGTGTGGGTTTGAGCCGTTCAGATGCTACAGCAATGAGTGCAGCTGTCTGAGCAGATAGATAGGCAGGTTGTTTCCCCTGAGAGTCAACTTACACCTCCTTTTCTTCGGTCTAATCCCATTGCTGCTAATTTTAGGCTCACCAAAGCCTAAAAAATGCCCCCTGCTGCTTGATGCAACCAGTTCCTGTTGCAGTTTATCATGCGTGCTGGGCACAGACTAAAACCAGCTACTGTTTTTACCTTTTTGTAGCACCTTTCCCCCAAGGACTTCAAACTGCTTTATAAACATGGAGAAAGGAAGCCTCCCACCGCACCTCTAATGTCTCCCTTCTACAGGAAGGGAAACTGAGGCATGGGGAAGTGATATGACTTGCCCCAGGCCACTCAGCAGAGCTGGGAATAGCACCCTGGGATCTTTCCTAATGGGGGTGGAACTAGTCCTGTTACTCTGAGCTCAAGGGAGAGAGCTCTGCAGGGAATTAGCAGATGGGGGGGAGAAAAGTGGGGTGACTGGTAGGGAAGGAGGCATGGCTGCTCTTTACATTCATGAACCTCGCATGCACCCACCCTCCCCTGTCACTTGTAGGAGTGTCAACAACTTTGCTACAACCTGCCATGTTTATGCAGGAATCTGGTGGGTCGCGCGTCCAACAAGAAGGCATCCACAGCACTGAAGTCTCCATCACTGCTGGTCTCAATCAGTCCCCCTGTTGGCAGCTCTACCAAAGAGGCCGAGGAGGGAATGGGCTGGGGAGACTGAACCAAGTTCTCCTTCTTGCAGATGGTCCCTCCAAGCCAGGGTTAGAGCACCTGGGTGGGGGCTGTGGAAGTGGGGCTTGCCCTGAGGCCACCAGGGCTGGCAATGGATACAGGAGCCCAGCTCCCAGGGCTGTCTGTACTGCACTAAGGGTCTCATCTGAAGCAGAAGTTCATGGGAGTCTTCGTAAGTTGACCATCCAGGAGGAGAAATCCTGAAAGCCGGCTGAGAAGTTGTGTGGCAGGACCTCCCTTGGACCGACTGCCTGCGGCAGGGGTCATGGGCTGTGTACAGTTTCCCAGAGTGGCGGTCGCATTGCACAAATAACCATGAAGGGCTCTGGAACCTCAGATGCAGCCCTCAGGGTAGCACTGAGTTATTATATAACCTGCTTGGCTCACGCCGGCCAGGCTCTTATGATAATCCTGCATGACTGGTGGCTATTTTGCTCTGTGTCCTCATCTGGCAAGGCAGGGAGCGAGCAGGAAACCCCATGCCCTTCATTCCTGGCAGCAGATACAGTGCTCGGGCCTGTCGTCAGAGGGTGACACATCTAGAAATCAAGAGCTGGAAGGGGGGCAGAGGTTGGAATCTAAACTCACGCAGAGGCTGATGCTGCCAAATGGGACATGGGGCATCTCTCCTCCCTGTTTGTGAGGAAGGGATGGCTGCTTCGGAGCTGTTTATCAGGGCTGGGAACTGCCCCAAAGTTGGTGAAACATTGCAGTTGCAGGTTAATAGCCATGTCCTCTCAATTCTCCTCAAAGTGCAGAATGCAGGGATTTGCTGGCCATGAAGCAGGATGCCCTGGCATCAGACACTGGAGGCCTCTTGCTGCGTTTGTTGCTAGGGAAACAAGGAAGGCCTGGTTTTACCTCTACACTACGCCGCTAAGTGGCTAGAGAATCTGCCTGACTGCCAGGGTGGTGGCCATTTTGTGATGCCGAATTCACGCAGCATGTTGCAGAGGAGACGTGTCCTGCACCTCATTCCCAGGGAGACTTTACTTTGGGCCTTTCTTCTAGCTATTAACCTTAATCCAAAATAAAAGCCACCCAGGCTGAATGCATATGGCAGATCTGCGTGCTTCGGAAAACGCTTCATCAAAAGGCGGCTTCCTCCAGACTAGGGGTGTTTGGATTAATTTTGATGGGGATATAGAAGCCTAAAGAGTCAAAGGTGTTAGCATGACTCTATAACTAACCACTGTAGACAAGGTTTGGGGGTTGGTGGACAAAGACCTCAGTTTGCTCAGTTCCGTGGCAAACACACCAAGACATTTATGCCAAAATTTGGAGATTTATTGATTAGGATACACCAGAGGAAAGGAACTAAAACAAGTTACAAAGCACTTGAAAATTGAAATGGAATGATTATATAAAACGCACTGAACCACACTCCAGGCTGTCAATTAGTCTTTCTGGTGGGGAGGAAAGTCTTCATTTTGTTGCTCAGTTCTGATGGGAGGATCAGATGCTTTTCCTGCTTTAGAGAAACTGAGGCCTGAGGGGAAGAAGAGACAGGATGGTGAAGATGGGGGAAATATGGCTTTCATTAATGTTCTCAGGATCCTGGGTGGCAGGTCAGTCACATATGGATGCTCTGGGCTGGTGGATCGTCCACATCGGCTGTTGCTCTGGGCTCTGGCTCATCTCCCAGCCTGGGATATTATCTGACTGGTCTGGCACATCTCCTTTACTGGTCAGTCTTAGGCTGGGCAGAGCCGAATGGGCAATCTCGGTTCATTGTGCCGTGTGGTGCTATTGACCTCAAGATCAAAGGGAAACCCTAGAGAGAGGACAGGAGGGGGCGCTGCAAGGAACACACAAACGAAGGGAAGCCAGAGCAGAACCTTGCGTGTTTTCGGCTGGAATCTCCACTGGTGGTGGTGCTGAGGGCTGGGCTTCATGCAATGACATTCGGGATCCATGGGTGAAGGACGAAGTCCGTGGAGTGGAGCAGAGGCCTGGCGGCCTTCCCTCTGCTCCAAAAATCCCTCAGTCAGTCCAGGCCCTGCCCAAGTCTCTTTTTAAGGGCCCTGAAGGAGCGAATAGTTCAGTCTCTCATTACTTTGTCCTCCTTATTTCTGACGTGCCATATTTGTGCCATTCACTTCCGGTCCCACACTCTTTTACTTTTTCTTTACCAGGGTTGGTCTCAGCATAGTCCTGGAGTTACAGCAGCAAAGCCCCTTGGTTTGGACTAACTTCGTCTTTCTGTGTTTCACTTTCCCTGAGTTTTATGAAGCATTTTATGTCACAAGCTGACACGGGCTTTTGTTTCCTTTTCCCGTTAACGTTTGTTATGACAGGTGCTTGGGCCATTTCGTAAATGCTCAGCCACTTTCCCAGCCCGCCTCACAACTGGGGCAGGCCGACTACACCCCAATGAACACTGCAGGGGCCAGGTTGTCAGCTGGTGTAAATGGACATAGCTTACTGGGCGTAGCTTTGCCAAGTGACTTGTTGAACTGCCTTTTACCTCCAGACACTGAGCTTTCAAGTAGCTGAATCATCATTTGCCAGCCACTCGAGAGTAAGAGATAATTCACTTTTCAGCAAGCATGCAGCCAAGGCCTCTGGTCCTCCACTCTGCAGAAAGGAGCATGTTTGGTTTGATTTCCTTGGTACTTTAGGCATGCTCTGACTCCATCTCATCCACTTAAGCCAAGACCCTCATCTCTTAGCCGCCATCTCTATCATCTCACTCCTTGTTTAACATGGTTTCATGCATGCCCGTAGAATGACAATGCTCTCGCATTCAGATGATTCACCACTGATTGGTTAACTGTCAACAGTAACCCTCGCACTATGGGAGGTGAGAGAATTTCATACATAACTACTTAGTCAATCATTTGGTCTGGATGCTAGAGAGGCGACAACATTGCTAGGCATGGGGCACATGTTATGAGATCTTTCTGTCCCCTTGTGATTATTAAACTTGGTTTTCGGTCTCGTCAGAAATGTTAGCACTTGCACACGTTTCCCCATTGATGGTGCTTGTTTCCTTTTGCTTTCACTGGAGACACACTAGATTGGTCAATTTCACATTCTGGGGATCTAGCACAACCCTGCTGGTTACTCCCCGATCCATAGAAGATGTTGGGATCTTGCTCCTTGGTTCCCTGTTGGAGCAGAAATCAGTGACGTGGAATCTAGGGATTTTCTTAGTGCAGTTTGCTAATTTACATTACATATGCCAGTCCTGGAACAGAGGCGGTCACAACCAGCACACAGGAGCTTTCACAAACATCAGGCAGGAAATCCCTTCATTCAGCAATCTCAGCCCAAACACCAATGCCCATTCCCCAGGAAGCAAGTCTGTCTCAAGCATTGACTGTGGTTAGCAAGATTAAGGCAAGAGAGCAAACTCTCATTTGCCACAGCCTCCTTCCCCCTCCCGCTGAAAGGATGTATATCACAAAACTAATAACGCTGCATTTCTTCAGAAATTAACAGTGCCACCTGGTGACTTCTGCTATTGGTCATCATGTTTCTAGAAGGAGACGACACACCTGCTAAAAGGGAAAATTCTAGCAGTGGGTAAAACTAAATCTACCCCACCCACCTAGCATTCCCTAGGGTTCTGAATAGCTGCATAGTGTAACTCCCACGCCAGACACCCTTCTCCCTTGTGCTTAAGAAGAATCTCTGATGGCTGTTTGTCAGAGGGTGGAGATGGATGGCAGGAGAGAGATCACTTGATCATTGCCTGTTAGGTTCACTCCCTCTGGGGCACCTGGCATTGGCCACTGTCAGTAGACAGATACTGGGCTAGATGGACCTTTGGTCTGACCCGGTACGGCCATTCTTATGGCTGTAACATTAGGGTTTATATTTGCCTTAAGCTGACACCGCTAGAGGGTGACTTGATCACACAGACTTTAGTGGGTGGATCATTCCATCCACTAGAAGGCAGTCATGCCCCATTCACAGTCGCTGGTGTATCACAACCCTTCCAGCAAAATAAGAGTGCCATCTGACAGGAAAACCATGATTTACCATCAGAAAGCTGTGGGTAAAGAGCCTCCCAGAGAAAGCATTAACTGAGATTAATTACAACACAGGGGGAATTATCTGCACACATCAAATCAATCATACGAGGCTCTATCACCGTCAATAAATTCCATTTATCTCCTGTCTGACATAAAGCCAGACGAGGCCGCTTCACACAGACGACGCAGCCCGGCAGGTTATTGATGGTGCTTCTATCTCTGGAAGCACCATTCCTGGAAACGCAGATGAGGAAAAGGAAAGAGATGCATCTTTCTGTCTGTCATTGACTTCCCTAAAAGTCGCCCTCCTTCTTGTCATAACTCACTCCTGACTTCCCCTGCCAGCAATGTCCACCCAGATATCTGGGTATGATCATAAACAAAGTTATCTGCAAAGTTGTGTGACATGACTGGTGTGTGTTCCAGGCCAGAGGTGGATGCATGTCAGTGCTGGGTGAGCACTCCCTGCCCATGTGCAGTGAAATTCAGTCCTGGTCAGGAGGGCAGCACGCGCTCTGTGCAAAGCAGTGAGCGTTCTTCCCAGCTCCCATCCCTTCTTCCTTCCCTGGTTTGGGGAACTGTTTGCTTGTTTTGAACGATCAGGCAGACACAGTGACTGCAGAGAACAGCTTCCCCAGAGCTCTGCTCTGGCCCAAGGTTTGTTTATTTAGCTCCTCCCTACTTCTTCATTGCTAGTAACCTCTAGTTTTCCAGCGGGGGCAGCAGAGAAGACTCTGGCAGTGGGAAGGTGGCCTCCGACAGCCCATTCCAGCTGCACAGAGGAGCCATCTGGTTCCCAGGAGTGAAAGGAAACTAGAGTGGCCGGCTTGTTGATTATTCCTCTCACTGCCCCTTTCCAGCTACTGGGACCCTCCAAGCCATGGGCACTGTTGGAATAAACCTCCAATGGCTGCCCTAGAGGCTACGGGTGGTCCCAATTTCATAAGGAGAATGAGTAATGTTAAATAAAACCTTTCCTGGATTTCATCAGCTCATCCTCTCCCTCCTGCCCCCCAAAGTGTGGCACGCATCTCTGAAGGCCCTAGCGAACCATCCTACCGCTCACCCCCGGCTCTTTTCAGTGCATGCAGAGGAAAACGTTGAATTACTGCTTGGAATGTCCAGGACTGTGAACAGAAACAAAGCCGGCACTACCCAGCCCTGCACTCTTCAAACAGCCACTCGGGAGCAGCAGCAAGCCATGGGCCCGCAGACCTGGCACATCTGCTGACAAACCTTCCCTGCTTTGCGTCAGAGGGCAGCGTTCTCCCTGTTGGACAGCAGCAGACGCTGGGCCAGAGTCTGATCAAAGGCGAATCCAGAGTAACGCCCTTGACTTTGCTGGAGTCATCCCGGAGGTAAAGCTTGTGTGAGAGGAGAACTGAGTCCCATATATCTAATCTGGAGGTAAGGCAGGACCCATCAAAATTCTCCCATCAGCTCCCAGAAGGGTGACAGACGAAAACCAACATCTCCTTAAACTTGGGCATCAGCATTCTTGAGAGCAGATCAGTGTCACCCGCCCAGGCCCCAGGCTGGGTACAGTGAAGAGATGGAGACAGCAGCTGCTTTGTTTGCCATCACTGGGAAAAAAACCTCCCTTCACAGCTCCATGAAACACAAGACGTGCCCTCAGGTCTCTGGGGAGCGGCAGCATTTCTGGGTGTTACAATGCTTTCAGTCAAAGAATCCCTCACATGCTTGTGTGTTCCTCTCCCCTTACTACGATTCCCCGGCCTCCAGGCTACCCAGCAGTGGCGGGGAATAGGCAAACGCCAATAGCACGTCACACACTGGGACCCTGTTCTCTGGGCCAGGCTCGTGCTGCTGAGTTCTCCTCATTCCTGTTGGCCAGCTCGCTTCCTGGTGTGAGCGGGGAGCTCGGCCTCCATGGCCCATTCACGCCTGAGCCTCTCGGATGAAGCTACTGCCAAAGAGCTGGGGCTGAGCTGTCGAGGAGCAAAATGTTGTCAAGCCCTTGAGGCAGAATCCTCCTCTGTGACCTCTGATCTTCTGCGGTTGCTCTGCACTTCTTCCGCGGGTGGAAGTTGTGTCTGAGTTTGGGGGTAGCGAGCGGAAAGAAGTTGGTTTCCCCCAATAGAGCCATTACAGCTGAATGCTGCTGCAGGTCTTAAAAGGAGTCCTAGATGATATATGATGCCAGTGCACATGTAGTATGGGAGTGTGTGTGTGCAGGAGATGGGTGCAGACCAAACTCCCAGATCCAACCCTTCCCTGCATTTTTGAGTGTTCCAAATTCAAATGTGCATCCAAATTTTGCAACTGGCCCAAGCTCATCCCTGGTGCCACTGTCTCCATTGACTTCAATGGAATTACCCCAGGGATGAATTTTCACCCTTCCCTCTTCTCTTCGCTTTCTAATGGACCTTACCAAATCCCTGCATCCAAACCCTGTGGCTATCAGCTAATCAAACAACATGCACAAACCTCTTAGGACACCAAAACCCCAAATCTGTTCTTAAAAAAGGTAAATTTTATTAAAAACAAAAAGAAAGAAAATACATCTTGAACTTAGGCTTTTGCTAGATTTTAAAAAAGCAATAAATAAAACCAAGCACCCAAAATATCTGTCTTGGGGGTTCAGCTTAAAGGTTACAGGCAAACAAAAGCATCCGGGTTAGCAAAGAGGAGTCCACAACCAATAAGAAATAACAGAAATAACCCTAATCATGCCTAGCTAAACTTTCTGATCTACTTACACATTTGGAGTTCAGATAAGTAGTTCCAGGTATGATCTGATCATTTATGATCATACCTGCAGGAGCGGCGCCAGGGTTTCTGGCACCCTAGGCAGAATTTGGGGAGCGGCATCTTATGCGCTTCCCATGGGGCGTGCGGGAGCTTCCGGTTCCACTCCCATCGCGCCGCCAAAGAAGGACCCTCCGCCGAAATGCCACAGGCGACAGCGGCAGTCATTGAGCTGCTCAATTGCCTGCCGCTGTTTTCCGCGGCACATCGGCAGAAGATCCTTCTTCGGCGGCGCGACGGGAGCGGAACTGGAAGCTCCCGTGCGCCCTGTGGGGAGTGCACAAAATGCCACCCCCCGAATCCTGGCGCCCTAGGTGACCACCTAGGGTTGCCTAATGGAAACGCCGGCCCTGCATATTTGGCTTAAGGTGCTATAGCATAGCTGCTCTGTCCCTCTAGCCCAGAGAACAACAGGGAAAGGGAAAGTTTTATTCCCAATTTTAAAAAGTTCTACCTTCCCATTGGCTCTGGTGATCAGGTGCCCACTTTTTTTTTTTCTTTTCCTGGGGGAGTTTTTAACCCTTTAGAGGTAAAGCAAGTAAAGAACAGCTACCAAGAGGGATTTCACAGATAACTGGCTGGCTGGGTGTCCGTCCCCCTTTATTTATCACAGCATGTCTGCCTTCCTGGGCTCTGTTACCATTACCGTGACGGGCAGCAGCTGTGAGCATGGTACAATCATGTGACAAGGCCTCAGCTGCACGGGGGCTGGCCACTCCACTGGTGTAAATCAGCAGAGCTCATCCAAAGTCTCTGGCATTATTCCCATTCACACCCACCCCGTGCCGCCCCAACGTCTCCGGGCTCTGGCCTGAAATATTTAGCTAACATTTAGCTAAATGGCACCCGAACTGCCAGCCAGGACTGCGCTGTTTCCCCAGCCAGGCGTCTCAGTTATGGGGAAAGCTCTTGTCTGCATGCTAGGAAGTGTGGAGAGTGTTTGCTCATCCCCTTTGAGTCGCACAGCACTGGGGCTGCGTGCAGAAAGGCTGGGGGGGAGGGATCAGCTGGGGGCAGACCCTGATCTGAAAGGCCAGAAGAACTAGGCTTGCTGCCAACCATGGTGGTCCTTCTCCTAGGGTGACCAGATGTCCCGATTTTATAGGGACAGCCCTGATTTTCAGGTCTTTTTCTTATATAGGCTCCTATTACCCCCCCCATCCCCATCCCTATTTTTCACATTTGCTGTCTGGTCACCCTAAATGGGGGACCCTTGACTGTTTCTAAGTATAAGGGGCATCTCTCCACATGGGCCGATCTTCCAACTGTTTCTCCGATGAGCAATTTTATTTGCAAGGGTCGTCCCGTCCCGTGGCACCGACTGCAGGGTCCTGCCCTCTGACCCCACTCTCAAGTGCCAGGCCTGTGGGAATGGAGGCAGCTCACTTTTCATCACCATTCAGGGATGACTGACACTGCTCTGTTGTGGCAGGGAGGGAGGAGAGGAGCTGGGTGGCATTCATCCCTAGGCGGAGGATCAGCACAAGACCTGCGCACTTGCAAAGTTCTCGCCTCACATAGGCCTTACAGAGGGGTGATCTACCCAGATCAGCCTTTCCCGTGTTCTCCTCTCCAGCCTGTGTTGCAGTCCATTTGCCCTCTCAGCAAGGGCACAGACTAAAGGCAGCAGCAGGCGAGTGATCAAGGCTGCACCCCTGGCTCTGTGCATCTCTGTGATGAGCTAGGAGGGATGCACAGAGCTAGTGGGAATAACCTGGCACCACAGCGTGGTCACCGTGACCGCCCATGTATCATCGCTCCCTGTGTTTTCTTTTCCATGTCTCTCTCGAGTTGGCGCCGGTGTCTCAGCTGGATTTATGTTTGCAGAGCAGAGCAGTGTCTGGTACCGAACTTTATGCAAGCCTCAAGGCGCCTCTGTGAGCGTCGTATTATTGTTGTTAGATACCCCTTACAGCTGGGGAAACTGAGGCACAGAAAGATTAAATTTTTTTTACCCAGCAAGTCAGTGGTAGGTGAGGATTCGGGAAATAGAACCCAGGAGTCCCGATGCCCAGCCCTGTACAATGGCTGCTAGTCCACAGCATCTGCAAGCCTTCACATGTACACTGACCGGTGTGACTAGCTAACCACAGGAGAGCAGGGACAAAGTCACTGGCAGATCCCAGCCTTCCACACAGACACAAACGGCTGAGTCAAGACAGTTGCTGAAAAACATGTTTCCCTGTGCAAGGCATAAATCGCCAAGCTGGCACCTCAACGGACAGTTTAACTGCATCCATTCTCCTGCGGGAGGGGGCAGCTCTGTTTTGCTGGCTTGCTGGACAATTGGCCCTGCTCCCACACTTTGTCTTTACTGTTTGTGTTTTCATATTTCTGCATCATAAAATTTGCCTAGGAGGCAGAGTTCACCCCAGCTATTGATCATGCCATGCAGGAAAACAGCCACCGTTGGGGAGAGAGGAAATGCACCGTGTCTGGATGGGAGATCCCTGAGCAAAGATATGGCTGAGATGAGCGTGGGAGCACCGCCAGTTTACTCCCCATCTCCCCACCCCAACCACATAAAACTGTTCAGGACAGTAAATCTCTGCAGCTCAGCGTAGACAAAAGGCAGCTGCTCTGTGCCCAGCATTAGCTGCGGAGATGTTATATTGAGAGGCGCAGCCTTGAGAGAGCCTGGAACAGACAGTCCATTCAGGCTGCGGTAATAAGGAAATTCTTTGAAAGGCCAGGCTGCAAGGCCGGCAGGCACAGGAACAATGTGGAGTAGCAGGATCTGTGGCAGCGTGACCTGGCAGGAGCACACGGCATGCAGAGAAAGAATGCGTGGGGAGAGGAGGTGTGTGGGTGGATGGGGATTCCCTGCTCATTGTTATCTCGGTTGAGTTTTCCAGCTCATGTCTGCCGTGAGCTCCCGGGTGCCCTGTGCATTGAACATGCTTGTTCCACTGACCCAAGAAGGGCAGGAGCAAACAGATTTGGTTGAAGACACCCACGGGACCAGGTGCATTGAGCGTCAGCTTGAAACAACGTGCAGAAGGGAGAGACTGAGCCAAACCCCAAAGTCATCACTCAGCTCCCCTGGTGAGGAAAACCTCCTTCTCCTTGTAATCCTAGCTAGCGAAGCTTGCAGAGTGAAATCCTGACCTCACTGAAGTCAATGGCAAAAACTCCCATTGACTTCGAGAAGGGCAGGATGCCACCTTCGTGCGTCCACACGGCACTCAGAGGCCGGCCTGCAGCACACCTAGACATTCCGCTAACTTTGATCTAGCGAGCTCCAGGGACAACCGCCGGGAAGCCATGGCAGCATGGGCTGTATCACCTGCACCCTAGCTACGGACTTGAGCAGCTCGCCTTTGTCTGCAGCAGAGAGACACACCCTTACTGACTGGGAACCAGGCAGTTCTAAACCGGAGTGCCGGCTGCTGTCTCAGCTTGGCTCTCGAGAGGCAAGGCACTTGGTTGCTGGTGCGGTACATGTTGTAGCCACCTGCTCAGAGAGCCCATACTGGCCATATGCCTATGCAACACCCACGCGCCCAGCTGCCGCCTGGTTAGATGGATGCCAGCATCTGCAGTTTTGCCTTCATCCCCGCCCCCTTCCCACAAGCGGTCTGTCTGCACCGAAAGTTTGAATTCAACAAAGGGAGCTTCTCCCTTTGTTTCTCCCTCCCGGGAGCCCTGGCCTTCATTTGGCCTATGAATAATAGTCGCAGTGTTAAATAGAAGCGTTTGACTCACCCAGTTCAAAGCCGCTCGCTTGCTGCTAATGAGCTTGACTAACTTGCCTTACACAGGATCCAGAGGGCACTTATTCCAGGCTGAGTTAATAACTCTGACTTTCTCCCCTTTCTTTTCCTCCTGTTTGTTTCGTTAACCCATCAGGTAATGAGCTCTGTCGCTGGCTAATTCCAGATCCCAGTGACTCACTGGCCCTCACTGTAGTAGCTAATCATTCCCAAACCCTGGCCCCGAGGGCCCCAAACCAAACAAGTTAATGTTCACTGATGCTAAGGGTCTGATGCTATTGCCAGGCTCCGTCAAAAGGGGGCGCCGCTTATAAGGAGGCAGCAGTCTGGAGGGACTTTAATGAAGCCTCAGTTGGACGGAGTCTGCCGTTCCTCCTCCTCCTTCTTCCTGGCCACAGCTGAGATCAGGGCCCATGCCACAGACGCATAGTAAAACAGTTCCTGCCCCAACGAGGTTGTAATCAAAACTGACAAAGGACGGGAGAGGAAACAAACTAGCCAAGGTCCCTGGTGAAGCCAGGAATAAAACCCAGGTCTCCTGGGTCCCAGGCTAGGGCACTACCCAGTACACTGGGCTGACCTCTTGTGTAAGGGAGAAGATTATTTGTGGTTAGAAGACACGTGCTGGTCTCAGTGGGTCAAGTACTTCTTTGTTCCATGCTGGCTGTCACGGCCCGTGCCTGCCCCTGAGAGTCAATAGCACCCCACAGCAGTGTGCATGGGCCCTGGGGGAGCAGACCATGGGGCTATGCCAGTGATCAACTACTCCACACCAAAACCAGCTGATTTCTCAAACTGTTGATAACTAGAAGAAATTGCCCAGAAGCCCTAGTCAAGAAGGGCCCAGGCCGGACCCTGCCAGCCAGCCCATGCTTTGGTGGCTCAGATTAATCCAACTGGGATATGAATCACCCAGAATTGCTTTTTTCCTAAATCCAAAACCACCCCTGTTTCTGGGACAAAACCAAACCTGCTAAGAGGGACCCCCGAGCTCTGGGGGTTCAGATGCACTGGAACCAGGATTGGATCCAGCTTTGGCCCGATTCTAATTCTAGGGCTTGGTATCATTGAAGGCAGCAATTGGCAAGGCACCTGGGGCCAAACGCACCTCTGATGTAACTCCACTGAAGTCAATGTAGCTACACCAGGGATGCACTGGCCCAAGGAAGCTGAAGGGACCCCCGCCCCCCTCCCCGACAGTGCTGACAGCCGCCCCTGAGCCAACACACACAATAGCCTCTTCTGAGCTGTTGTCTGCATGGAAAGAGTCTGGTCCAGTCTGGCAAGCCTTCGGGTGCCTGGGCTCCCTAACAGAGCTAAGGGCCCCTGACAGATCAAAGGGCCCCTTGCAGTCCTGACGGGCTCAGCACCCAGGCACAATGGACAGTTCCGGAAAGGCCCAGGAGAGTCTGATTAGCTCCAGTCGTCTGGGGCCTGGCAGAGTTACAGCGGCTGACCTGCCTTTGCTATCGAGCGTCTCAAAATGCCCCCAGTGTAAGAGCTCTCAGATCCTGCCGCAGGGCAGGGGGATCCCTCGCCGCAGATTCTCTGATACTGCTGTGCCCTTGGCCCCTTCCTGGACTCTAATTCCCTGTGTGACCGGAGCTCTCTCCGGCGTTGACACTCTCCCCAGCTAGCCAGGGGCTGGCTTCCTCAGAACCACACAACGGCGAGGAGCTTTTCCACTCAGACAGGTGAATCAGCCATGGCAGAGGACATATTGCATGTTTACCACAAAAACGGGTCTGACCTGTGTTACAAACACCACCAGAGACCATTCAACCTGGCAGAGCCTCAAAGGGCTCGTTTACTTTTCACTCTCTCTCTGCTTTTGCGTGACCCCGAGCACAGACACTAGATTAGTTACGCTAGATGTTTCTAGTCAATTTCCTGCTCCCGGGTCACCGCAACCCCCGCAACAGCCAGCGCTGGAGCTAGCCACAGCTGAGGAGCAGGGGATGAAAGTCATTCCAGCCACACAGGCAGCCCGATTGTCCTGGGGGAAGCTTTGAAGTGCAGGGCTGAGCAATGCTGCCGAGTAGAGGATTAATGTTTCCTGCTGACACATCCTCGGCCTTCACTGGTGTGCTAGGCGCTGGGTTCCTCGGCGGGAGGCACTGCCACGGGGTGGGAGCGGGGGAGTGAGTCTGTCTGTCTGCAGTGCTAGCCAGGATGACAGGCGCTTCGCAGAGTCAGCTGCCTGGTTTTGCTAGGGATCAGCAGAGGGAGGATGATGGATAAAGGCAGCTGGGGTTGGGTGGGACAGGATAAACCGGTAAAGGGGGTTCCGCTGGGTGAAGGGAGGCCCGGAAAGCCCTGATTTGGTACAGAACTCAGCATGGCGATGGATGTTCCAGCCAAGCCTTTACAGACAGTCCCCTTGTGAGGCCAGTCTCTTCCTCTAGCCAGGGAGCCCCCTCCTGGCTCCGGGAGGTGGCTGAGCATGAGCAGGGGTGGAGAGGGCTCCCTAGAAGAGGAGTGGCCTCCAGAGGCCAAGGTAGCTGGGGGCCGAGTGGGTCTTTTAACTGAGTTCTCCCCTTCATGTGTGCCGGAGCGTGACTCTGCCACTTCCTCTTGGCTGGGGTCTCTGAGGAAGGAGCTGGGGAGAAAACAGTGGGTTCGAACAAAACGGTCCCAAGGGACGTATACGGGAGCTCGGATTCACCCCTTCTATGGCCATGCTGGTTAGTCCAGAGCCCAAGTGGTCAGGCATTGGCAGAGAGCTGGGCTGGGTGGCTTCCACGGTATTTGTCTCTAGCTTCCCTGGGTCTAACACACACGCGCTCTCTGCCACGCCTCAGATGTGAGCCCTGATCTGGACCTGGATGGAACCCCAAAGGCTGAAGAGAGCTTTGACCAGGTGCCCCAAACACACTTCCTGCCCTGGCTACGTTATCCCTACCTGCACCACGCTGTCTGCATCTCTCCACTACGAACCCTCCAGCTGGCTTTGCCATCCCAGAACGGAGACACCCCTTCGGCCCCATCCGCAACAGCATGACAGCCAGCTCCCCTCACACCATTTACCTCCCAGGCCTTCCCCTTTTGATGTCCCCACCAGTGCTCCAGTGCCAATAGCAGTGCTGGCGATTGAAATTCGGGACCTCCAAGCACCAGAAAACAGAGAACAAACATCCGGGACGGGCCATTTATTTCGTCTCGCCGTCCACACTCCTCAAGGCAGCGTCCTTAGCTTCATACTCACCTTTAAAGCACAGAGCATGCAGTTGGTGTTACACAAATCTCCCGCCAGCCCCCTCGAGTATTAATCACCTGGGTCCTTCTTAGCGGTTAGTGCTTCAGATAATCATAGATCATTAGAGTTGGAAAGGACCTCAAGAGATCATCTAGTCCAACTCCCTGCTCAAAGCAGGACCAATCCCCAAATTGCCCCCTCAAGGATTGAACTCATAACCCTGGGTTTAGCAGGCCAATGCTCAAACCACTGAGCTATCCCTCCCCCCAATGAGTGAGTCTTAAACACTGCCTGGCAGGATGGCTCAGCTGGGACAGACCCTGATCTGAAAGGCGAGAAGAACGAGGCTTGCTGCCAACCATGCTGGGGGATTGAGCCCCTCATGGGGGGGGGGGGAGCTTTGACTGCTTCTAGGCATAAGGGGCATCTCTCCATATGGGCAGCACTTGGTACCTCACAGGATCAGGCCCTTATACCTTACCGTGTAGGAATAATAATATGGTCCTTACAGCTAATCCGGTCTTGGGTCATTAGCCGCTCCGGGCTCTGTATCCCTGCCTGATGCACTGGTCTCCTGCAGCATGCGCCTGGCACATCCACTCTCCTTTTAAGCATCCCCTAAAGGCCCTTTCCTAAGGCACCTCACCAAGTAGCTGTCACGTTTGAATAGGACTTAAGACACAACGTTCCTCAGAGCCAGTAGCATGTACTCACAGGGCTCAATCCCTGATCTCAGCAGGACCAGGGGGCAGATTTGTAAAGGTGTCCAGGTTCCTAAAGATGGAGAGAGAGGCATTTCTGAAAACCCCACTGGGTGTCTCTCTGCATCGCCAACTGCCCTAAATAGCTTTAATAGTAAGGCCCCAGGTTCTTACAGATTCTAGTTGCTAGTAATTACATACATCTACCATGTAATTAGCGCCGCTGCATCCCAGCCCCCAAACAAACATGGATGTGGTTATTAAGAACATAGAACAAAAGAATGGCTAGCAGGGCCGGCTCCAGGCACCAGGAGCTTGGGACGGCCCACGGAAAGGGGCAGCACATCTGGCTCTTCGGCGGCAATTCGGCACGGATCCCTCAGTCCCTCTCAGAGGAAAGAACCTGCCGCTGAATTGCCGCCGAAGAATGAAGCGGAGGTGGTAGAAGTGCCGATCGTGGCTATTTTTTTTTCTGCTGCTTGGGGCAGCAAAAACGCTGGCCCTGATGGCTAGGCTGGGTCATAAGAACATAAGAACATAAGAAAGGCCGTACCGGGTCAGACCAAAGGTCCATCTAGCCCAGTATCTGTCTACCGACAGTGGCCAATGCCAGGTGCCCCTGAGGGAGTGAACCTAACAGGCAATGATCAAATGATCTCTCTCCTGCCATCCATCTCCATCCTCTGACGAACAGAGGCTAGGGACACCATTCTTACCCATCCTGGCTAATAGCCATTTATGGACTTAGCCACCATGAATTTATCCAGTCCCCTTTTAAACATTGTTATAGTCCTAGCCTTCACAACCTCCTCAGGTAAGGAGTTCCACAAGTTGACTGTGCGCTGCGTGAAGAAGAACTTCCTTTTATTTGTTTTAAACCTGCTGCCTATTAATTTCATTTGGTGACCCCTAGTTCTTATATTATGTGAATAAGTAAATAACTTTTCCTTATCCACTTTCTCAACATCACTCATGATTTTATATACCTCTATCATGTCCCCCCTTAGTCTTCTCTTTTCCAAACTGAAGAGTCCTAGCCTCTTTAATCTTTCCTCATATGGGACCTTCTCTAAACCCCTAATCATTTTAGTTGCTCTTTTCTGAACCTTTTCTAGTGCTAGAATATCTTTTTTGAGGTGAGGAGACCACATCTGTACACAGTATTCGAGATGTGGGCGTACCATGGATTTATATAAGGGCAATAATATATTCTCAGTCTTATTCTCTATCCCCTTTTTAATGATTCCTAACATCCTGTTTGCTTTTTGACCGCCTCTGCACACTGCGTGGACATCTTCAGAGAACTATCCACGATAACTCCAAGATCTTTTTCCTGACTCGTTGTAGCTAAATTAGCCCCCATCATGTTGTATGTATAGTTGGGGTTATTTTTCCAATGTGCATTACTTTACATTTATCCACATTAAATTTCATTTGCCATTTTGTTGCCCAATCACTTAGTTTTGTGAGATCTTTTTGAAGTTCTTCACAATCTGCTTTAGTCTTAACTATCTTGAGCAGTTTAGTATCATCTGCAAACTTTGCCACCTCACTGTTTACCCCTTTCTCCAGATCATTTATGAATAAATTGAATAGGATTGGTCCTAGGACTGACCCTTGGGGAACACCACTAGTTACCCCTCTCCATTCTGAGAATTTACCATTAATTCCTACCCTTTGTTTCCTGTCCTTTAACCAGTTCTCAATCCATGAAAGGACCTTTCCTTTTATCCCATGACAGCTTAATTTACGTAAGAGCCTTTGGTGAGGGACCTTGTCAAAGGCTTTCTGGAAATCTAAGTACACTATGTCCACCGATCCCCTTGTCCACATGTTTGTTGACCCCTTCAAAGAACTCTAATAGATTAGTAAGACACGATTTCCCTTTACAGAAACCATGTTGACTATTGCTCAAGAGTTTATGTTTTTCTATGTGTCTGACAATTTTATTCTTTACTATTGTTTCAACTAATTTGCCCGGTACCGACGTTAGACTTACCGGTCTGTAATTGCCGGGATCACCCCTAGAGCCCTTTTTAAATATTGGCGTTACATTAGCTAACTTCCAGTCATTGGGTACCGAAGCCGATTTAAAGGACAGGTTACAAACCTTAGTTAATAGTTCCGCAACTTCACATTTGAGTTCTTTCAGAACTCTTGGGTGAATGCCATCTGGTCCCGGTGACTTGTTAATGTTGAGTTTATCAATTAATTCCAAAACCTCCTCTACTGATACTTCAATCTGTGACAGTTCCTCAGATTTGTCACCTACAAAAGCCAGCTCAGGTTTGGGAATCTCCCTAACATCCTCAGCCGTGAAGACTGAGGCAAAGAATCCATTTAGTTTCTCCGCAATGACTTTATCATCTTTAAGCGCTCCTTTTGTATTTTCAGACTAATAGGCCATCTAGCCCAGTATCCTGCCTTCTGACTGTGGCCGGCGCCAGATGCGTCAGAGGGAATGAACAGAGCAGGGCAATTTGAGTTATCCATCCCCTGTCGTCCAGTCCCAGCTTCTGGCATTTGGAGGTTTAGGGGCATCTGGAGCATGGGGTTGCCTCCCTGACCATCCTGGCTAATAGCCATTGATGGATCCATCCTCCATGAACTTACCTAATTCATTTCTGAACCCAGTTTTGGACATCACAACATCCTGGCGATGAGTTCCGAGCTTATAACCAGCAAGCATCACTTCCCCACCCCCGACTATATAACAAAGGGGTGAGCTGGATTTGTTCCTTTTCCTGGAAGTGTCAAGAGATCCCGGCTTAACTCACAATGAAATGTTACCACATAGCACGGTAATGGGCACCCTAAAAATCCACATAGCAATAACCATAGCTACCAGGAGATCTAAGGTTGTCACAGGTCATGTAAATATCCAGCCACAAATTTACCCTTTAACTTAGCTTTATCATTCAGACTCAAATGAGTTACCTGAGGTCCATTGGAAACAGAGCAGTGCTGGAATTGATGGGACTTTCAGACACTCAATACCTCTGCAAAGCAGGGGCTTGGTGTCCCAGGATGGGTGCTCGAAATTGGAGTCACCCAAAATTAGAGGCCCCTTTTGAACATTTGGTGTCTGCTGCACCGAGAAGAGCTGGGAGGAATCGGCATGATCGAATTGTTCATCGGAAAAGGGGTCTCCAGCCTGTTGAGGACCCATGTCAAACCAGAAAGAAAGAACCCAGCATGTGACTCTCCCGCTCCATTTGTAATATTTTGATTACATGTGGGTTAGGATATTTTAGTACTGGGCCTTCAAGAAGGGGCTGGCTTAGACAAACTGTCTAAACTGGCTTAGATAAACTGCTCTGTTGGAGAGAACAAAACTTGAGCTAGATGAACTCTGGGTGCTTGGCAGAGCAGGTCTGTGTCCCCACTGTAATACCAAGCATAAAGAAATGATTTCTTTGAGATTGGAACGTGGGTGAAGTTGATGTCGACCTGGCTGGTTTATTAAACCACCACATTACGTAAAATGTCCATGGCTGCGTATATACAGACCCCACGAGGTACAGAACCCAAGACGTTCTGAACAAGCTCCTATCCCCTTGAGCTAAAGGACCAGCTCCGTTACTGGGAGTAAGTAGCAGGCTGTTTGCCTCAATGTGGACCAGCCACTTGAGGGCAACGTAATCACACCTAGAGTCTGATGCGCCAGCAGGAGAGAGTGTTTTCCACTCTGCCACTGCCTCGCTGTGTGATCTTGGTCAAACCACCTTGGTTTCCCTGTCTGTAAAATGGGGCTGATGACCTTTACCCACCTTTGAGACCCTATGGATGAAAATATGAATCTCTGGAAGGCCTAAGAGCCATGCTAACTTCTATGCTGCACCAAGACTGCTGCTCCCCTTGCATTCATAAGGGCTGCAAGCACAGAACACTGCCTCGCCTTTGTGCGCTTTAGGATTACGTTAATAATACCTAAAATAACAGGCTGAAAAATGTGCCCCCTGTGAGCTCTAAAAGCCAAGCCTCCAGGTTAAGTGTTTGCCGTGCAAGAACAGCTTTTGGGCTCTGCAGTGGCTTAATTAGTGTCACTCTGGCCAAGAAAAGAGCGCCAGGTCTAAATGGTACCACATGCCCCCAAGCCTATTTTCTTCGCCCCAGGTCCCTTGGAGAGTTGATGGATTGCAGTCTGATTGCCTCTGGAAGGGCAAATTCTACTCAGCAAGCAGCTGCCAAATTGGAGACATTCACACAGTTGCCAAGGAAACTAGCAGATTCTCCCCAGCCAGCTTTGCAGGTGCACAAGCAAAGCAGCCTAAACGATGCGGCCCCCGCGCTGCCTCTTCTGTACATCAAGTTTCTAGGAACGTAGCAGGTGTCTTTTGATCCGATCTGGGTGCCCTGAATGATGAAGGATGACGAAGACAAGAACACATCCAGATGAGAACACTTCAACAGGCCTTACACCCAGGGAACCCCAAGGGTGGGCATACATAGAAGGCAGAGGGGGTGCAGAGGTACCAGTGAGGGTACAAAATGAAGCCAGAGGAGTTGTGAAGGGGTCACTCTTTGCCCAATTTGGGCTACAGGTTGCTGATAAATACGGAAAGAACCCAGCTTGACTCTCAGAGCCTGAGATGAGTTTACAAGGTGGCCAGTTAGGAATTAAACTATCTCTTCATTAGTAAACTGAGCATCTCTGGGCTGGACAATAAGTGACGCCATTTTTGCTGGATCAGTTTTCTGAGCAGAACTTGGCTTTGCAGCTGACGCAGCGTCTGGAGTGGCTCGGCACAGCAGCAGCCTGCAAACGGGCCTGATTTGGTGAGATTCAGAGCCTCAGCCTCAAGTTGATATCGTGGTACCTTCGTGGTATCTCCGCCCTTTGGACAGCATGGCACCTTGTTCCATTAGGGCCCACTCAGAGTGAGGGCTAACTCGGGCGAGGGCGTGTGGTCCCCAGATAAGCCACTTGGCCATTTTTGTCTATTTAGATGGAGACCTTTTGGGGCAGGGCCTGTCTTCCTGTGTCTGTACCGTGCCTGGCCCAACAGGGCCCTGAGCTGAGTCCTTAGAACTCCCTGCTGTGATGCCTACAAAAATGTGACAGTGGTTAGAGAGGTCGTGTGCTGGGACCACTGCTTATTACACTCTTGTAACTGTCTCTCAGGTGATGGACTCCTCCGATTGTCCCCCATCTTATACATAGCACCTAAGTGCTCTACAATGCCACACGGTCCGGGCAGCTGCAGTTGGGGGGCCCGATGCGTAGGACCACCCTGACAAAGAGAATGGGCGGCAGGTCCACGGCTGGAACTCCGAGGTGCTACCACAATACAAATAATAAATGCCAATAATTGCTGGGCTATTCTGCTTCCTTGGGATGAAACAAGAGGCAGAGGCAAAGGGGGCGAAGTAAATGACTGACTGAGAGTGAAAATGAAGGGAAACGTTAACACACTTTGTCCCTGCTCTACGGGCTTGACCTGCTCCCCGCTTGCTAAAACGGCTAGTCGGTTTCACACAGTAAGAGGCCGCGGGGGGGGTGTGTGAGAGAGGAGCCTGTGACCAGACACCCCTTCCTCCCAGGTGTGGAGCAGAGCTAAAAAGGCCCCCCAGGCAAAGAAAGCCCCCTAGAAATTCCCTACGCTTGGCGACAGGGAAGGGTGATACAGGAATGCGACAGACCAGACGGACAGATGGTGCTTATTGACGTCACATTCCCGGCCTGAAAATTAAACTCGCTGCAGGATGTTTGCGGAGGGCACTGTCTCTCACCAGGGGTTTGTACAGCACCTGGCACCACAGGGGCCTCGATCCTGGTTATACCATTAGCTTTTTCCCTGTAAGGAAATGACAAGCCCAGACGAGGATGAAGATGATGAAGGGGCTGGGGGCACTGAATTCTGAAGTGTGCCCAGCTGGTAGTGCAGCCATGTGGCTCCCTCTATTGGCACATGACGTTCCCTGAGCCCGGTTCTGATTCATGCCCCCAGTGGCTGGCTGCAGGAGCGCACACATGTGGCATCATAGTTTCCATCAGATGCAGGGTTTATAGCAGGGATAGTCAATTTATTTTTTGTGAAGGTCCCAATTTCTTGGTCAAAGTACAGCCAAGGTCCAGACACCAGAGCAGAAAATAATAATAAAAAGATAAGTAAATAAAAAGATTTTGGGGTCCATTCAAAAGTGTCTGGCGGTCCGGATTTGGCCTGTGGTCTGCCTACTGACTACCCGTGGTTTATAGTTTGGTTCAGTGATTCTCAGCACCCCCACTATACAAATTGTTCCAGCCCCCCTGATCATGGATAAGGGGGTTCCAATGCCCTGAGACAAAAGGCACAGGTCCCCGGTGCTCAGTTTTAATGCGATGCCAAGGAAAGGGATGTAGCGTCTCTTTCCCGTTCAGGAAGACAGAGCATTGTCCTACTACAGTGGTTTCCAACCTTTTTTTCATTTGCGGACCCCGTTGGAAATCTTAGACCTAGTCTGTGGCCCCCCAGGGGTCTGCAGACCACAGGTTGAAAACCACTGTCCTAGTAGCTTGCAAAGGGGAAGAGGTGGGCAACCGCCATTCATCGGCCCAGCCCCCTCCCGGTTCCCGCTGTGGTGCTGTGTCCTCAGAGCTAATCGTAGCCGCGTTTACCAACAGGAGCGCAGCTTCAATGACGGCGCTTCAGTCTCTGTTTATCACACGCCGCTTGCCTAGAAAGGAGCTGCCGGGCTGGCTCTGGCTCTTCCCTGGTTTGGTTCTAGCGGGCGCATTGAAGGGTTCCCTGAGTTCCGGGTAGAGATATGTGAAGATCTCAGCACAGTTCAGAAGGTTCAGATGCCAGGGGCTTGGCATTTCGCTGCTGGGTTTCCCGGTGCAATCTCATCTCACACATGGAAAGTCCTGCAGGGAGCTGCGGGTTCTCGGCCTGGAGCATGTCAGTCCAGTGTGTCCAGGGAAGCACGGATGGCCTGCTGAGAGAGAAGGATTATGGGTAAAATTCACCCACGTGAAGTGGGGCCATATAAGGCCCATGCACACTGCTTACATCCCACTTAAGCCATATTTGGAGGGCTTGTGTGGTGCAGGGCCTTGTGCATGGGGGAGAATTTCACCCACCCTGTGTAACCCCCCTCACCCACACCATGTGGTACTCTGCCCCCCCTGTGGTGGTTGGGCCACAGATACAGGCTGATGAGCCTGCCACAGATAACAGAGGTGGCTTTTTAGCTCAGGCAGAAGAGGGTCAGGTTGTAAGATCTAGAGGTCAGAGGTTCAATCCTTGCTGCCCATGACATGTTACACCTGCTCTGCCCAACGCAATCCTGTTCTAGAGACTCCTGATCACTCCACAACTGCCCACTAGTGACTGGGTTCCTGAGTACCCTGGTGGGGATTGCTTGTCGTTAATTTCAGAGAATACTCAGGGTTAAGGCAACGCGGGTGTTGGGCGTGGCTTTGCACGGCACCCCCTCACCCCCAGCGCAGCATCTCTGGGTTACAGCGTGTGGTTAGAAGAAGCCCTTGGTTCACGGTTCTCACTCTATTTGCATTCCTGCAGTTGTCCGAGACTCTTCCCCATTTGCTGAGTGCGCCTTCCAGCCAGCCCCACCAGCCAGTCCTGGGCCTGAAGAGACCGGGCTATGCCCCAGAGTACAGTGCACCCGTTGCCGACAACAGGGCAAGCCAGAGTGGTGCTGCAGGTGTAGGCAAGGTCAAACGGCCACGAGCGACGCTTCGGAAACCACGGTTCAAACCCCCTCCAGAGGTGTGGAGGTTTGGGGTCTTCACCTGTGTAACCCTCCTGCCAGGCTGCAACAAGGGCTGGGGTAAAATGTCTAGGGATTGCGCTAAAAATTAACAAACGTCTGGGCTCGAGCCCCTACCCAGGAACCTGGGAAAAACTAAATACCTTCCCTGGCTTCCCTATGCGGGCAACGTTTTCCCACCTGCAAGCAAAGAGGCTATGTATGCAAGAAGGTAACTCCAGGGTGGGGGAGGGAAGAGGAGCACAACATTAATTTGAGAAAACACAGCCATAAATCAGCACTATGAATAGTAAGTAATCACCACCGTCCTCCCCGCTGCACACGCGCGTGCACACACACACACACACACACATCGTGGGCAGTAGTTCTTTGACTCAGTTTCCCCATCTGCCAGGATGAAATTCCTAAGGACAAATGTCTCTTGACACCTCACTTCCCAGGTTTCCCAGTAGATGGCAGCAGAGAGCTCCTTCCCCTATGATGCTTGGACCACAGGGTTACACCTGCAAACTGGTGTCGGATATAGGCAGCCAGGCAGCCCCTATAGCTATGTGACACGGTATCAGCCCTTCTTAACCCATAGCCATCGCGAGCTGCTTCTGACCCAGGGTGTCCTTCGCAGTGGAGCAGAGCCAGGACTCCGCCGTACTGAGTATAATGGGGATTCTTCATGGAGGCAGAGCCTGTGTTCCGTCTGGCCGCCTAGCACCCAGCCTGGTGTCACCATGGAGGAGTGCCCTAAATCCTGATGTGGACCTAGCAGACGTGGAAAGGGCTGCTGACTTCACTACACTCTTCGGCCTCCTCCGGGCGCCTGCCCTTCCTTCTCAGGCTCATGCTGAGTCGTGGGATGACCCAGCCAGTGTAGTAATGTAGCCCCCATAACACACACTCTGGCTCGGCAGGATGTGTTGCCATGGCTTGGCACCCCTGTGAGACTGGCACAGTTAATTACCAGAGCCCCCGATGCAACAGGCTCAAGGATCTGCAGGGACTATGGAGAGGCTGGTGTGATCTGCAAGGACCGGGCACTTTCCGCCTCGGAAGGGCGTGTGCCGCTGGTGCCGTCATCACCATCGCTGGTGGAGTGTGATTGCGGCCCCAGACGGACACCCCCTTTCATCACTAGGTCAGGAGGAGGTTTGGTTAGCATGGTCACATTTGGTTGGCCCAGGCAACTCATGGGAGAACATGAGCCGATGACATTGCATCGCCTTCCGTCCGCTTGGCCTCTAACTAGCCACATCTCCATACACACACTGAAGGGGAGGAGAAGAACATGGAATCCAAACTCCCAGGCACTATTTTTGTTGCCCTTTTAAGCAGCCTTGGTTCGTTTCCTTTGCAGAAAGCGAGGGGAAAGCGACTTTAGAAGACCCTCCAGCTCTTCCTGCATTCTGAAAGGGCATTTGGCAAGTGCCCTGGAAATAAACAAGAACCACAAGAACGAAAGTTGCCCCAGAGATGCTCACTAATAAAGGATCAAATCCCAGCCCTGTACGAAAGCCAGAGTAAATGTGCTGGGGATTGCTGGGGAAATGAAATCCTCCCCCGAAGCTGGCCAGAGCCAATGGGCCTGTTACTACAGGAGATAAGCTGTAGCAACTGCTGGGCCTGTATTCCCGCTGCACAGTAGGTTTTGGCCACTGGATGGTCATAGCCACTAGTCCACAGCCTGCCCGTCCCTCCCACAACACCCATGCACGCTGCTGCAGAGAGGGAGCTACCATGCAGCAGCTGAGCTGTCAGGCCCCTGCTGCCGCCTCCCCAAAGCTTCCCTCCTCCAGTGGGATTGTGGTATTTCCACCATCTCTTGGACCGTTTGCAGTCAGGTGTGTGTGTGTGTGTGTGGCAGGAATAAAACCAAACTAATTACTCGGGGGGTGGGAGGGAGGAATCTAGTGGTTTTACGGCTGCGTCTGAATTCCGCTGGCGTGTGGGTATGGGATGCTGGAGATGATGCTAGCACGGTGAGTTCTGGCGATGCCAATGGCTGACGTAGACAGCTGCCGGGATTTTGCTTAACAAGGCAGAAAACCTAGTCGCGTTCCCATTCCGCTAGTAGCTCACACCAGAGTGGCTGGCTGTGCACTTTCACTGCCCGACGGCTGGGGTCAGCAAATGCAGTTCAACAGCTACAAAGGCCCATGTGTGTGATACGTGCCTATGATGCCCCAGTACGGGCCCTGCAGGCAAAACCCATGATTGTCATCAGCTCACACACTAGGCATATTACACACAACCAACCTCGCCTCCAGATGCTGGGGAAATGCATGTGATCACCCCGGCTGTGCTGATTGCTGCAGCCAATGTGTGTGCATGGAGGGGTGGAATATTCAACCCCCCACCCCTCCAGCCAAATACTGGATTGGTCTGAAAGGGGGATATCCAGCAGGGGCGGTTCCAGGCACCAGCGCACCAAGTGCATGCTTGGGGTGGCAAGCCGCGGGGGGTGCCTGCTGGTCGCCGTGAGGGCGGGAGTCAGGTGGCTTTCGGTGGCATGCCTGCGGGAGGTCCACCGGTCCCACGGCTTCGGCGGCAATTCTGCGGCGGGTACGCTGAAGGTGCGGGACCGGCAGACCTCTCGCAGGCTTGCCGCCAAAAGCCGCCTGACTGCCGTGCTTGGGGTGGCAATATACATAGAGCTCCCCTGTATGCAGGAACCCATGGCAGACACTGGTTTGCCTACTGTGGATGCCCTGTGGAGACAGATGCCATGGCCATCAGCAAACCTGTACAGGTGTGGTACTGGGGGAGTAGCACCCAGGATGTCAGCTTTTTGTACTTTAAAGAGGAATCTCTGGTGGGTGTAGTAAGACCTTTAGCCTACTTGTGGGCTGCAGCCCGTAGGGGGCGACGTATCACATGCGCACAAGCAGGTCTGACATTCCATCCAGGAGACGGGTGACACGGGCACATGGCACTGCCTCCCCCCGTAACAGAGAGGCTCAAACCCGCAGGAATGTAGCAAGGGCTCCCCTAAAAAAGGCTGCCTCTGACCCAGTGAGTACCTAGCACCTCCTTCTCCTTCTCCCCTTTCCAGAGACAGTCCCCAGCACTGCTCACTGAGCATGATGGGAGCTGCTGCCTAGATGGTAGCTGGTGCATGCTGAGCTCTTGTGGGTCTGTGTGGGGCCTGTGCGGGGTGGCTTATTTGGTCAGAGCTGCTCTGCATGTTTATACGTTCCAGAGATGCGCTCTGAGCCCAAACTCTGGGAGGGTCCGAATGCGAACCAGGATCCTGATCTGGATCTTGTAGGAGGCCTGTCATAAATGAAGGGGGGCGGGGGCGCTCCCTTTTATGGGCACCCAGCCAGCCAGTTAGCTATAAAACCCCGCTTAGCAGCTGTTCTCCACTTTCTTTACCTGTAAAGGGTTAAAAAGTCCATAGGTAAAAGGAAGGGAGTGGGCACCTGACCAAAAGAGCCAATGGGAAGGCTAGAACTTTTTAAAATTGGGAAAAAACTTCCCCTTTGTCTGTCTGTGGTGTTCTCCCGGAGAGAGGAGACAGGGCTGGACCTATGCTGTAAGAGCTGCGCCAGGTATGAAAAATCATCAAATCATACCTAGAAACTACTCATTTGAATCCCCAGATACGTAAGTAGATCAGGAAATGTCTAGGAAGATGCGATTAGGTTTCTCTCTTTTATTTCTATATGGTTTGTGGACTCCTCTGCGCTAACCCAGGTGCTTTTTGTTTTGCTTGTAACCTTTAAGCTGGACTTCAAGAAAGCTATTCTTGCTTCTTAATGTTTGGTTTTGCTCTTTTTAAATCTAGCAATAGCCTGAGTTTTTAGGTGTATTTTTTTCTTTTTTTGTTTTTTTAATAAAGTTTTTACTTTTTTTAAGAACAGGATTGGAGTTTTGTGTCCTAAGAGGTTTGTGCACATGTTGTTTAATGAGCTGGTGGCAACAGCTGATTTCCTTTGTTTTCTTTCTCAGCTTTTCCCCGGAGCGGGGGTGAAAGGGCTTGAGGGTACCCCCATAGGAAAGAATTCCCAACTGCACCTTCCTGGTTTCTCAAAGGAGTTCTGCACTTGGGTAGTGGCAGCATCTACCCATCCAAGGTCAGAGAAAAGCTGTAACCTTGGAAGGTTAATACAAGCCTGGAGTGACCAGTATTAATTTTTAGAATCCTTGTGGGCCCCCCACACCTTCTGCACTCGAAGTGCCAGAGTGGGGAATCAGTCTTGACAAGGCCCCTACGGTATGCACAGTGGGAGCGGTGGGGAAGGTCATACCCAAAGCCAAACACGGTGACCTGTGGAATGCAGAGCTTGCAATTGTCAGTTTCTCAGGCCAGTGTCCCTCCTCCTGTGGGTCACATGCCATCGGCCAGAAATGTTACAAACAATAAACGCCGAGCTGTTCAGGCAATAGCGGTGGATCCGGATTCTGAACAGCTCTCAAGATCTGTGGGAGGCTTTGGTCCATGCCCAGCTCTAAGCCACAGTCCTGCAGGCGCTCGGAGCAGAGTTGAGTGAGTGGCAGGGAAATTAGGTCTATGCTAGAAATGTACATTGGCACAGCAGTGCCCCTGTAGCGTGTCTGATGAACATGCTCTAAGCTGACGGGAGAGAGAGCTCTCCCCTGTTTGCTTAATAACTCCAGCTCTAAGAGGCGGTAGCTATGTCAAAGGGGTGTGAACCCCCTGAGCAACATAGTTATAGCGAAGTGTAGACCAGGGCTAGGTCTCTTCTTGTCTTCCGCAGCCCCCCCGCACTGGTACGAAGGGAGGTTCAAAAGCTGAGCAGTCAGTGCCTCTTTTCCCCTGGCCTTCCAGGAGATTGCGGAGCATGAGAACAAAGCTCGGGAAGGCTGAGTTCTAATTAATAAATACATAACAGCTGACCCCCCACCCCCGGCATTGACCACTATGGAAACATGCGGCCCAGAGGACTCTTTATGCAAGACTTGAGGGACTCAGCAATCGCTCTGAGAGCAAGAGCTTCATGTGTGCGTAGTGAAAGGGAGCAAGCGTGTCACGAGTAAAAGAACCAAGGCTGTAGTTGCTGGGCAGAATCTATTGGCTGGAGCATGGGCTAATGGTTAAAGTGGGGGACTAGGAGCCTGGGTTCCAGGCCCAACTCTGCTACTGACTTTCTCTGTGTCCTTGTGCAAGTAATGTCTCCATGCCTCAGTCTATCCATCTGTGAAATGGGAGTAATAACAGTGACCTACTTCCAGGGGGTTGTGAGGTTAAATTCATTAATATCTGCAAAGTGCGCTCTCACCCTTTAATCACAGGAGGCCCATACAGTTGCAAATAACGATCCATCTATCCTTCCACCCTTAACCAACTTAGATTTATCATATAGCATCTCTCACTGTTGAGTCTAAATGCTTCATAAAATTAAAGAGCAAAACGCCCCAGAAGGATTGATTAATAACAGTAATTATTAGTCTAGTAAATATCCACGCAGTAGAAGATACCCGCTCCTGGGGCAAAATGCTGAGGAATCTCCCCCTCTAAGCTGCTGTTCAGTCAGTGACCTTCACAGGAAAAATATCTGTCCCGCAGAGCTGCTCCTCTGCTGTTTACCTTGTATTTGTTCCTAGGTTGATGCAAAGTATTTGTAATGTGATGCAAGAACTGGCCACATAAGATAAAAGAAGCATCCGTTTCAAGTGGAGGACAAAATGGTGACTAATCCCCACCCCCCAGCCTGTCCTACCCAGGGCAGTGGCTCAGATCTGCTCAGCTCTCGTAGGCGGTAGGAATTCCCAGCAGCATCTGCTGGCCCCTCCCTAGAAGCAGACTGGGAATTGCGAGGCCACCTAATTCCGCTGTCCTGATTTGGGATCGGAGGGTGTTGCCCCAGGCGACCCCAGCTGAGGGGGCAAGGGCTCCTGAAAGGAAAGCATGTGGGGGTTTCCTGTTGCTTTACGGAGAGGAGGAGGGCATGGAGATAGTGGTATGGACCGGCCGTTGTGGGGAGTTCACAGCCCCACCTCGGGGCCTTTGGTGGCTATTCTAAGCTTGGGGGTCATGGTGATGAGCAGTGATGTTTTGGTTTGGGGAGAGCACCTGTGAGCCGCCCTTCCAACTCGGTGCCCCCACGCCTGGCCCTGAAGCTTCCACTGTCCTTAAGTGACGCTAAGGGCCGTGTTCACTGCCGCATTACGGACACAGTATGCTGGCTGTAAAGACACTAGAGGGGAATTCCCCGATTGCTGTAGAGTTAATATAGCTGGACCTACAGTATCCCCAGTGTGGGGAGTGTGCAGGGGGCATTCCAGGGGGAAAGGAGTGTGCCTAGAGTGCTCTGGCTGTTCCCAGCTGCCAGCACAGCCCAGAGGCGATGTTGGACACTGGCTCCGCATTAGGGAAGAACAGAAGGTATCTCAGCTGCACCGGGGGCTGCATGAGCTCCTGACAAGCCTAAACAGACCCGAGGCACAAAAGTGGCTTCAAACCACTTTGTTCTGCTCAGCTGCATTGACTGATTAGGGCCACAGCGTCTCTTCTCCAGCATCCCAAGGCCATACAATGGAACGAAGGGTGGTGGTTTACTCATCTGCTGTTCTGAGCTTGGGCGTGACCCTGTAAAGTGCCTGGAAACGGCACAGTGGGGTTCCATGTTTATGGAGGCAGCAGATTTCGTAGACAGTTCGCTCAGTTTCCAAGCCAAAATAAACTCAGCTTAGGAGCTGAGAGTCAAGCTGCCTAGATGTGACTTGTGCATCATTGTCGTCACCAAAAAACAAAAGGGCCACAGGTCAGGTTATCGCAGTGCAACTGTCTCCAGCACCTTCAGATTCTGCTTCACTTGCACCTAGCTGGGTTGTACAAGAGAAGGCTGAATGCAGCAGTGCAATCGGAATGGGGTTTATCGGAGGTGAGCCAGAGCAGAATCCAGCTCGCTCCCCCTTAACTGCTGCCCTGGCATCACTAAGAGCACTTGGAACCTCCTTGGGTCACTGAAGCGAGCAGATGCAATTCCGAGCATGTTCCGGGAGCAGCTGAAGAAGACGTCGTTTTTACGCAGTCCCTTTCCAGAGTAGAACGGCACTTCGTGCCAGAGCCTCCGCTCGATTGACCTCAATGGATATTTGCCTTCAGTGGCTCTAAACCTCAGAGGACCTGACTTTAAGTTTGTCATTGAAAAGTTAAAATAAATTCAAGTAAAATCATGGCTCTTTTACTGGGGAGCAGGTGGAGAAATGTTCTGCATTTCTAGACCGGTTACACTTTAAAATCACAGCCTGGCTCTCATTAATTCTCTGGCGTTCGTTAGAATCTCATGAAGCCAGATGAAATCATTCTGTATTAGTGTGGGCGTCAGAAGTGCACTAGTATCAAGAGGCCACTTACAGTAGCTTTATTTTGTAAGTTACCCAGTTTTCCCTGGCTGTAGAGAGCTGACGGCAAAGGGAAAAGGAAACGGGTTTTGTCTCTCTTGGAGATGATGATAGATATGGGTTTATATAGCTCCCTTGCCACGGAAGGAATCAGAAAGCACACCGCAACTAGAGCCAGGTAATTACTGCGAAACATTTTCTATGACTGTCCATTCAGCTTTGTCATTAAATTCGCTTTGTGCATGTTCCCGCCCCTTCTTTAGAACCAAAGTTCTAGGGAACAAGCTGGCAGGAATGTTCAGGCAACCAACAAATCTTCTAGCAAATTAACCTACAACTAATTCTGAATTTGCAATTGTGACTATTCACATCAGCAACCTGATTCTACGGGTTCTGCTCCATCTCACTTCTCCAGTCAGGGAACAGAAACAGGATCATGTGATTGGTGTGTCCAATCAGAGCTAACCGACGTGCTCGAATTTTGAAGCTTCGCAACAAAGGAGTTACAGGCCAGGAATCCTTCACAGAAATTGTTTGCACAAATATTTTTTATAATAAATACAGACAAAAAGTGCCTCAAACAAACTCCATAAAGCTATTCGGGGACTCATTTGAGAACAAAGAGGAGAAATTCTGCCCACAAATGTTTTGCTATGAGCGGTTCATAGGCTGCTTTTACAGAAGCGAGTGAGACTGTCGAGTGGCAGCGTGCTGAGCCGTGTTCTTCAGACTTTACAGCGGATTTAGCCAAGGGTAAATCCCGGCCCAGTCACTGAAGTCAATGTGCAGTCGTTGCGCAACTCCCTGAGTGTGTTACGGGTTCTCTTCTGTGCCTGATGCACAGAGGATACGAGTCGGTTACAGACCCAGCTGAGGAGCCTTGGGTTTTTATCTCAACCTCTGGCAGCTGGTGCCATTAGCGCTGGAGGTCCCTGGTGTTGGCCAGGATAGTGGCACCCAAGCAGCTTTCTTAGAGAGAGAGAGAGAATGTGAACCAGGACAGACACCAGGGTTTTCTCCCAGCCCTTTCAAAAAATGCAGTTTGCTGCCCCTATCCCACCCCGCCAGCAGCTTCCTGTCTCATCTGAAGGACGATGCCTCTGTCTACGCTACAAACCCTTAGCCCCTCCCTAGGACTCGAACGCAACGACCCCGTTGGCTCAGAGCAGCCCCCGCAATGACATGCTGTCACCAGTTCAGCAAGAGACTGCCATGAAAATTCTCTCCCGTCGCCTCCCACAATCGGGGAGCCGTGGTGGCACAGAGGAAGGACCAAATGCCGCCACCCTCACTAAGGAGGCAGGCAGCAACACTGGGTGCAACAATGCAGTCAGCTGGAAATCTTTGTGCTTGAAAACCACAGGGCCAGATCCTCCTCTGGTATAAACGGGCGTAGTGCCACGGAGGTTAAATGGAACTAAGCCAGTTGACATCAGCTGAGGATCTGGCCCGCTGTGTAGCATGGCACAGCAAGATGTCCAAGTAGGATAATTAGATTGTGAAGCTCCTCTGTGCAGGCACCGTGTCTTCCTACCAGTACGTGACCTCAATACAGGAGAGCATCCCTATTGGGCACAGCACTTAAGCACATGCTTACGTCCCATTTAATCACATGCTATGTTTGCCAAGCCCCTAGCAAAATGGTCTGAACTGGGGATTCCCAGATTTTCGGCACTATTGCAATACAAATAAATAATAGTAATAAGTGACTGTGCCAGACTGGAACTCCAGATCCAGAGCGGTTTGTAGCTCAGGTCCATTGCTAGTTATTGACCCACCAACCCCTGATGGGAAACACACCTGATGGGAGACTGGCAAGCTCTTGCCTTCCCCTGTACTCCTGTTAATTAGAAGCCTCTAACTTTCCAGCAGTGACAGTCAGGAACTGGTTTCCTCTAGAGCAGGGGTTGGCAACCTTTCAGAAGCGGTGGGCCGAGTCTTCATTTATTCACTCTGATTTAAGGTTTCGCGTGCCGGTAATACATTTTAATGTTTTTAGAAGTTCTCATTTCTATAAGTCTATAATATATAACTAAACTATTGTTGTATGTAAAGTAAATAAGGTTTTTAAAATGTTTAAGAAGCTTAATTGAAAATTAAATTAAAATGCAGAGCCCCCCTGGACCGGTGGCCAGGACCCAGGCAGTGTGAGTGCCACTGAAAATCAGCTCGTGTGTTGCCTTTGGCACGCATGCCATAGGTTGCCTACCCCTGCTCTAGAGGTTTGGCTTCCCGCAGTAGCACTGACGAAGATTCAGCGTCACCCTTTGCCCCGGTTTCGTTTTTCTGCCATGTATGTTGATAGAAGGTAGGAATGAGAGAGACGGCCAAGAGGAGCAGTTACTGACGCACATGCTCTGTGGATCCTCCCACGGTGAGACCAAAGCAAATCAGCACCCTGCAGAAGGAACACACGCGCCTGTGTGGGGTTTAGTGTTATACGTTATCTATAAAGCACTAACAGCTCAAAAGACAGAGGCAACACGGTCTAGTGGGTAGGATAGTGGCCTGGGGTTTAGGAGATCTACATTTTAGTCCTGCCTCTGGTACTGAGCTGTTGTGTGACCTTAGCCAAGTTACTTAACATCTCTGTTTCCCTCCCCCCCTTCCCTTTGTCGACTTGGATTGTGTGCTTTTTGGGGCAGGGACTGTCTCTTGCAATGTTACTGTACATCAGCTAGCACAGTGGAATCCTGGTATCGCTTGGGACCTCTAGGTCCTCCTGCAGGAGAAATAATTATAGCTTAGCAGCAGCTCTGCTCTAGTTAAGGCTGATTAACAGCAATCAAGGTTCCTGGCCTGATGAGATTAGCCTAAACAGAAAACACGGGGATCAAGAGTAGGATACAACAGAGCACAAACGGCGAGGCGGTGAAATTCGCTGTGCGGTTTGTTCCTATGCTGTACAAGGTTTAGGAAGTTGGTGTAGGGAGCTGGCGTTACCTTGATGTGTACGCTTGGCAACAAGGCCCTAAGGGAAGAATAGCCACATGAGCCCAGTGGCCAGTGTAACACAGATCAAAACGTGGTGCTTCACCGTGAGGCAACCTCTACGAACTGAAACTCTTCAGAGCAGGGCCGTCCTCCTACTATATGTATGTACAGCGCCTAGCACAATGGAGCCATGATCTTCACAGGGGTCACCAGATACTATCATGATACAATTAATAAATAATAATAAATAAAGGAATAAAGGTTTAAAACAACATGCAGCTGAGTGAATTAAAGGAAAATGAATAATAAATTAAAAGGGAATGGAAAGGGTAACAGATCTGGTGTGTGCGAGAGAGAGCAGATATTTACAGCAAGCTCTTAAAGTTCCTCACAATAAACCCATATGACTCTATAAAATCCCTTCCTACGCTCCCCAGGGTAATAAAGTATTAAGCGCTGCGGTTCACATAGCAGTCCTTTCCCAGGGTTTTTCTGTTAGGGGTGACTTGGGTGGGAGGGGTAGCTGATTGGGGCAAATGGTTTTTAATGCGGAGGCCCTGGGAAGTGAGCTTCACGTGGTTTTTAGACACCACTTTGAAATGCAGAGATATTTCGGAAAGCTGAGCCCAGATCTCTGGCTAGCTGGATTTTATTGTATAAATGTAAAAGGAAAAAAAAAACCAAGGGCCAGATCCTCAGCTGGTGTAAATCAGTGTAACGTGCCATTGAAAGTAATAGAGCTATGGTGACTTAGACCAACTGAAGATTTGCTTCGCTCCCCCAATATTATTATTGCTTCCACCGTGTGTCTGTGCCACTCACACGCCCGCAGCAGAAGTCGTTGGTCACAGGATCAGCAATTTTTTTTTCCAGAGCCCTTTGCAAACACGTCTCTTTCCAGGTCATTTTGCAACAAAGTGGGATTCCTGTAAACAGGAACACAAGACAAAGTCAAGGCAATGAATGTCACACTGGCTGCTGTACAGTATCTTCTGGGTGCCGTGACTCATACCCCCTTTCATATCCCTCTGGATCAAGTGCAGGATGTTTGTCTGAAGCGTTAGCCAAACTCTTCCACTCCAGGGCCGGTGATATTAAAAGGCGCACGCTGTTCACTTGGGGAACTGGCTGAGCATCAGGCTGCAGATAAAGCAGGGCTTTGTAGTCAAAGACCTTGTTCCTTTTGTTTGAGAGGCCGCAGCTGGGTGATGCAATTCTCAGCTCTGGTGTCACTGTCACACTCTTTGTATGGGCACCACCTGCGGATTCTTTCCCTCTCTTCCTTGCTGTAATCTCTTTTGAGTGACAGCGTTCACTGGGCACTTCCATGTGTGCAATGGCCGTTGTTAGTCACGTGCAGGGAGCGGCGCATCCACACTGCGCTCGGGAAGAAAGACCCGGGGATGTGATGGTGCTGAGCGTGGGTTGGAAGCTGCAGTTACATACACACCGGGCCTGACTCTCCATTATGCCGAGGCCCCTTTGTGCAGCTCTGGCAGTGGGCATGGGGCTTAACATGGGTGCAAGTGGGCCACTAGGAATATCCTCTATGCAGGGAGCATCTCCAGCCAGTGTAGGCTGAGGTAAGGGCCGTATCCCAACCCTGCTCCGAACCCCTCGTGTAGGGCAGAGCCAGAATACACTGTGGCTATTCTGTGCTTCCCAGGACCAGGGGAAGCGCATCATGCATTAGAGCACCCTTGAAACTGCTCTAACTTACACCAGGCCCTGGCCAGACCCAGAATAAGGGGGCTTGGTGTTATCTTTGCCTCCTCTTCTGTCCCTGCCCCAAGTGCAGCATCAAGGTAACTGAAAACCAGGGCCACTGTTTTCAACTGGACCCCAACAGAGGGAAAGGTGCCCAGTCTGGTCTCTGCATGGGGCGGGAGGAAGATCCCTGCTTTCCAGTGGCTTCTTGGGCTCCCCTCCCTTCAGGTCCATATATTAGTATAGATGCAAATATTTACCACTGCCCTGATCCACAGGGTCACAGGGATCCACCCCGGATCATCTTACGGGATTGGGGCCTACGAGGGGAGACCTAGGTGAAAAGGGCTTGCTTAGCACGGTACCTCTCCTCGTCAGCATGCTGGAAGCAGCGCCAGTGTCTCTCCTAACTCCCCGCATCAGGCACTGGGTGACCGTGTCTTTACCCACAGCCAGGAGCTGCTGTAGCAAGACAGACTCACCTTCAGTCCTTGCTGGGAGCAGCAGGGATCCTTCCTTAGCTGCCGGTGTGGGGGAAGCTTCCCCCACTTTGCCATGGAGAGTAGCCAGAGATCAGGCTTACCCCGCCGCTTCCTGCTGTCCCTCTCCTGAATCCCCTTCTCTGACTGCCCCTCCGTCCTGGCCAGAGCTGGGCAAAAGTTTTCGGATGGAACTTCTTTGCTGGGAAATGCAGATGGGGGATGGGCGAAACATTTAGCAAATTCATGGTGAATTTGCCGGATTGCTTCAGTCTAAAAAAACCAAACCAAAACACCCTCCTCCTCCCCCCCAACAACATGAGGAATAAATTTAAGTGTTTCATTCCAATTTTTCAATTTCTAAACGACTTTTCAGTTTGGATTTTACTTCACTTTTCTGTAATAAAAGGTTTTAGACAAAACCCTCAAGCAGATGGAAACATTTTGTTTCCGTTTGAAGTGACTGTTTTATTCAACCCCAAAGTATTTTGTTTGTCTGCTTTTTGGGTTCAATGGGAAACGTTCAAAGTTTCATTGTCTTAGCCCTAAACATTTTTGTAACATTTCAGTTCCATTTTTTTTGCCCAAAAACTCAGTTATCTGCACAGCTCTTATCCTGACCTGCCTTGTGGTAGCAGTCCTGAGCCCCCAAACAGAGCTGCCCTTTATTTCTCCCCTGGGATCCCTCCTGCCCCCGTCCATTACACCTCCCCTGCCGTCTAGGCTCCCTGCCATTGTGCTGTCTGCTCCCCTTGTTGCGTGGCTATAAACCCATATGGGGCCTGGATCAATGTCAGGAAACACTAAGGCTGCAGGCTGGTTTTTGGAGCACACGCCGACTAGAGATGGTCCTTCCGGTAAGGAGCACTGATGGGGGAGTCTCACACTGCCACTGCCCATGTGCGGGACCTGTGGATAACAGAGAATGTCAATCTCCAGGGCTCTAAAACCCAGCCCTGATTTTACCCCCTGCTGTGCAAAGGATTAACTTCCTTCCCATGGCCCCTCCATTCTGAGAGCATAATGTCTGGTGTCAACAGGGTGATGAGGAATGGGCTGGTTTTATTTTAGCCGGCCAGATTGTGTAGTGGTAGGATAAAAAGCAGCCCACCAGCCAGAAGGGACTAGACTCTGCCTTAGTCATCTGAGTCAGAGGATTTACAATTCTGTCTCCACGGCCACCTGTCACCAGACCCTAACCGGAGCGAGAGCAAGGCAATGGCTTAACAGAACTGGGCACCCTGACCTTCCGAGCAGCAGCCGGGGGGAATGGCAACCTGGCGTAAAGAACACTTTGTCCTTCTATGTCTGTCTGTCTATGATACGTCAATAGCCCTTATCCGGCCTAATACTGAGTGCCTCACAGTCATTCATGGACAGATCACGCACCAACCCTGGGCGTAGGGAAGTGCTGTGGATGTTGACAAACTGGAAGGAGTTCAGAAAAGAGCTACCAGAATGATTTGAGGGCTGGAAAACCGACCTTGTGGTAAAAGACTAAAGGAGCTCAGGCTTTTTAATGTAGGTGAAGAGGTGATGTGATCGCACTCCAGAAGTACCTGCGTAGGGAGAAGATGTCTGATAGGAGAGAGTTATTGGATTTATCAGACAGAGGCAGAACAAGATCCATTAGCTGGAAGCTGAAGCTAGACAAATTCAGATGAGAAATAAGGTGCACATTTTTAAAAGTGTGGGTAATTAACCATTGGAACAGTTGACCTAGGGACAGGGGTGGTGCCAGCCTCTCCTGGGGAGGGCTGAGGTGGGCTAGATTGAAAATTGGGAGGGCTGTGCCCCTCGCCAAAAAGCCAGGGCTGCGACTGCTCCTCAGGTCCCCAACACCCTTCATCTGCTTGCAGCTGGTAACAGCCGCCAGGACAGGGCGATCCGGCTCTGGTGCTGCCAGAGCCCTGAGGGAACAGCGACTGCAGGGGGCAGGGCCCAGGCCAGAGCGGGTCAGTGTGGGCAGCTGTGGTGAGCCCTGGACCCTCCACCTGCTCTGGGAGGTGTGCCCTGGCGGGCAGGGACACAGGCTGGGAGCTGTTCTCAGGCCCTCCTGCCTCCTGCCTGGGTTTACTCCTGTGCTGCTGCTGGCAGTGGCATTTCCGCCTTCAGAGCTGGGCGCCTGGTCAGCAGCCACCACTCTCTCTGCTCTGCCTTCAGAGCTGGACGGCCAGAGAGTGGCAGCTGTTATGGGGGGGCAAGGCGAATTTTGGGGTGGCTACAGCCCCCGCGAGTCCCCCCAGCACTGCCCCTGCCTAGGGAGGTGGTGGATTCGCAATCATCTGAAGTTTCTAAATCAAGATGGCATAGCTTTCTAAAAGATACGCTCTAGCTGGATGAGATATTATGGGCTCGATGTGGGAACCACTTGGTGAAATGCTGTGGCCTGTGGTATGCAAGAGGTCAGACTACACGATCAGAATGATCCCTTCTGGCCACAAAATTAGTTATCCCCATTTCACAGATGGGGAGCAGAGTAGATTTAGTGACATAAACCTGTGGTAGAGCTGGGAATTAAACCCCGATCTCCTCACTCCCTATCCAGGGCACCATCTTCCCCACTCCATGGCACTGTTCATCCTAGCAGCTCCGTGTCTGCACAGACATTAATGAAATGAGCCTCCCAGCATTAGAGTGGAGACCGTATTGCCCCATTTTACAGCTGGGGACAATGAAGTGCACAGTGGTTAAGAGTGACTTGGCCAAGCCAGGAAGAGAACCCGGAATGCCTGATTCTTATTCCCCTGCTGGAACCAGTGTCCGCTGCTCCCGCCCGTATGTAAATAGCCCGGTGAGAGAGAAGGGGAGGCTAAAGGCGTGGAGGACTTTAAACTAACATGCAGCCACAGAAGGGAATTTTTCGTGGATCTGGCTTTTTCCTGAGCGGATATGATTTATTTATATGTTCAGATTAGTATGTTTTTGCCCTCTGGCTCACACAAGTTTTAATGTATTCAGAGTAATTTCTCTGAGTTCCTGGGGGGAGGGGGAGGGTGACCAGACAGCAAATGTGAAAAATCGAGACGGGGGTGGGGAGTAATAGGAGCCTATATAAGAAAAAGACCCCAAAATCGGGACCGTCCCTATAAAATCGGGACATCTGGTCACCCTAGGGAGGGCGAAGAGTCATCTGATGACAAGGACTCTCTCATTTCCATCCAGATCTGGTAACCTCAGGCTCCTCAAGCCTTGAGTTCATACTCTCCCCTGAGATGAATTATTAGTGATGGTGCAGTGAAAGCAATCTACCTCCAAGACTGTGAGGGAGCATGCCTTAAAATAGACCTGATGAGCCAGAAAAAGGTAATATAGCAACCAGCATGGAACTTAGAGGGAGAAGCCCAGGTTGCAGGAGGGAAGAGTTTGAAGGATACACAAGCAAGTCAGTTTATGTGCACATGGCTGGAATGCTGGCTGCAGCTGCAGCGTCTCTGTAAGTAGGTCTCATAATAAAGACCAGTTTAGTTTTACAAGCATGGAGTCCTCTCATGTTATTACCCAGCGTGCGGTGCATGAAACAAATGGCGGAAATACTTGGTATTTTAGGCTCTGCTTTAGGGACAAACAGTGTGTTACATGGCAGATTATCTACACAAATCGTCACAGAAAAGATGGGAAAGAGAAGAGGCCACTGGGAAAACTGGCTAACCCGAAGGCTCTCAGGCACTGTTAAAGGTGATACATGCCTGTGGGATGTAGAGTTTAATCTGGCTTTATGCTGTTTGGCTTGTCTTCTAAAAAGACCATTGTTTATATTTAAAAAAACAAAAGGAAATTTTGAAATGCTCAGTAATGATTCCTGATGTCTGTACACACACACACACACAAAATCAATGAGCAGTGGTGTCAACCCTAAGCATTCAAAAATCACCCCCCCATCATGAGATTAAAATTAAAAAAAAATTAGATTGTGTTATTTACCATCTGGATTTTGAACTTGTAGGTTGCAGTCAGGTCATGTTTTTTAACTTTTCTCCCAGTGCCGAGGGCTAAAAACTTATTTTTTAACAAGATGAAAACTGAGAGTGTCATGTATTCACAAGACTTGGGCAGCTGGGGATTTAAGAAAGACATCGAATCTTGTGTGACTCGTGATAAAATGGATAATAACCCAAAGCTCGTGGAATTTCTTCCCTGTCGAAGCCCTGAAGAATCCTCCCTTTTTACAACCCATTGGAAACCTCTCTGGAAGGGCCTGAGTTGAAGACAGTGTTCTCCCAGGCTGCAAGAATTATAGCAAAGACTTCCTCTGTGTGCTGTCCCTTAATCAACCACAGGGGACTGCAGTTAAGCCATGCACAGTACCCCAGGAGCTGAGTGCACTGTTTGAGCCCAACTCACGCCAGCCAGGGGAGTGAGAGACCTGATTTCCCGCTTGGCATACTGATCAGGAGCAGTTGGCTCAGTGACCACTTAGAGTAATCCCCTCCGGTTTCTAAGAGGGCTGAATCTAGCCCTTGAGACTAGTTTTAAATCTACCCAAATCCTTGCTCAAACTTTTGCAGGGGCTAAGAACTTCGGCTGGCTCAGAGGATGGATGCCGCAAAGCCCCTTAACACTCAACTCTGCTCATTTTGAAGCTTGCTCCCTTTGGAAGAGGCTGCAGCTTGGGCAGCAAAGGCCACAGTTTCAGCTTGTCGTGAGACCCGGGGAGGGCGGGGCAGAGCGAAATGTGCTGTGGTCAGAAAGAGGCTCATTAGCGATGTTGCCTGAGTTCCAATGCTCGCTCTTCCTTGCTCTTTTGTGCAGACTCTTGTGTGGAAACTGCTGTGGGAAGGTGGCTAAAAGGTTTTGGGAGGCTTGTGTCGAGCCTGGTTTTATTTCTGCCTGGCTCTTGATTAAATCGATACAAATCCCAGCTACTCTCCTGAATAAAGCAGTGAAGCGAGATCAGTGATGCTAATTCACCAGCTCCAAGCAGCTGTGATCCGAAGGGATATTTTGAGGTCGGCTGTGACTGGCTTAGAATCCTTGAGGGCCACGCGCCCATTGCCACAACAACCGCAGGGCACCATGAGGGGCAGTGGGCGTCACTGAATAACAATCATTCGTTTTTTCGGAGTTGCCATCACATATGGGGCCGCGTAGAGCCAAATTGATAGGAGTCCAGTGAAACAGACAAGCGGCCACAGCGCCCTGTGGTGAAATCAGCGACGATGCAGACAAAACAGCACCGCTGACATTTGGGGAGACCGGAGAGGATTTAACAGGGCAAAGGCGAGGGAACATGACCAAACGTGGCACATTACAAATGGCTGCGGAAAATCGCTGCCTCGGACAGAGTCCCTTAAAAATTCAGTGTTATGTCACCTGAGAATGCAGCAGGGCTGGGAATATCAGGGGGTTGCTTAATATGCGCTCTGTGCATCCTGGAAAAGTAAATGCACCGTTTTAAACGTCACTGCACAAAGGCAGGTCACTGCATGGTTATAGGCCCTTGGGCATAATGGAGTCCACAGGTCTAATTCCCCATTGCCCTGAGGCCCCTCCAAGCTGCTGCAGTGGGGTGAAGAGTTCTTAAAGGCAGCAGACGTCCTCTCCCAGGAATACACCTCATGTCAAGGGCTCCCAGGCCTGAACAGTGCCAGTGAAACGGCCCGGTGCTGGTCCCACCCACAGCCCCTGGTGCAGGGAGCTTGTGGGGGGTGGGATTAGAGGGCTGCTGCTGCCTGTTAATACTCAGCCACCCACAGTCTGTGTCCTAGGAAGAATGAACAGACAGCGATTTCTCCACCTGTTTTATGTGCATTTCTAAGGCCCTGTCTACATGTACAGCGCTGCCTGCTGCCGAGCAGATGTACCGCTGCAGCACGTCTGGTGAAGACGCTCTGAGCTGAGGGGAGAGAGCTCTCCCGTCGCATAAGAAAACCATCTCTGCAAATGGCAGAAGCTTCTCCTGCCAACATAGCACTATGCACATGAGTGCTTAGGTCGGTGTAACTTATATCGCTTAGGGGGTGATTTATTCACCCCCCCCCCCGAGCGACATAAGTTATGCTGACATAGCCTAAGGTCCTCACCAACGTAGCCTCCTGCTGGGCCAGATAACTTAATAATGACTCCTATGACTGTGTCCTCCTTGGTACTGCTCATGGGGGGCCCAATCCTGCTCCCACAGGAGTCAATGGTAAAACCCCCAATGACTTCAGTTGAGGCTGTGTCAGGCTCCTACGAAATCCATCCAAATTCTCATCCGTTATTCTCGCTGTCAAGGAATCACTATTATGATGCACGAGTTAAAATAGCATTTTGAATGGCTGAGGGGCAGATATTTCCTTCTGTGCAGGAGGGACAGTGTCCACTGTGTTCCCTGGTATATTTCTGATTTCCCCTCTCTGATTAGTGCCCCCTATTGTGAGGTTTCCTATCATAGCCATGCAGCCTTCAGACAAGACCTACTGGGTACAGCATCATTGCCCTGCAATGCTGCTCCTTGAGTCACCTGTAGGGGGTGACATTGAGCACTACAATACATCTGTCTGGTTTTGTGCCCCGCACCAGTCTCTCTGCTGCCTACTTAGGATTACTCTGTTAGGTGAGGATGGTTACTCTGAAACCTTTGCTCAGGCTGAGTTGTACGTACTCATGCAAGTAGTCCATTTACGTCAACAGTTCCCATTTAAGCCAGTGGAATTGGTCCCTCACACAGTAAGAAGCCGGGAGGAGCTGAAAGTCAGATGTGGGTTTTGGAGATGGGAAAACAAGATGCTACTTTGAGATGACAATCCACCATATCTTCTGTGAGGCAGCCGGGAGTGTACAGATCCAGTGGCGATGGCATTATTGTGAAACACGGGCTAGGGAAACATGATGTACTCTTAGGCTGAATAACAGGGATCCACTAACCATGCATATTTAATGCCTTCTTCTCGCCACCTTTGTTAACTAGCGTTTGAGGTCAGGGTCCTGTCAAGGATGGGCCATGGCAGCCTGTGTGCACCCGTCAGCTGCTAAGTTGCAGTCAGTAGATGGATAATAGCGTCAGGAGTGAGCCAGGTAGTCAGGGTCAGGCACCAAGTTGCAGGTGGCAGGCAAATAGCAGAGTCGGGGTCGAGCCAGATGAGGATATCAGGAAGTCGGTGGCAGGTGCCAGGTTATAGACAGCAAGCAAATAGCAAAGTCAAGGACAAACCAGTGTCAGAAGTTGGAGTCTAGGGTCTACAGTTAGCAGGGCCTGGAGTGGAAGCAGATGGACAGTCTATATTCTTGCTCAGACAGCGCCCCACGCCGCCTTCCTGCTTTAAATACATCAGCCAATCAGTGGGGTGTGAGGGGCCTTGCTGGTCACAGAGTCCTCCAGCAGAAATCCAGCCTAAGCTTCCAATGGTAATGCAGAAGTGTTATCAGCCCAGAACCTCCCAGGTTCTAGTCCCCCAGGTTCTTACAGGTCCACTACCTAGGAGCCCATCTTCACATAGCAGTAACAATGTTTCCAGCATCATGCCAGGCACCTGCCCGGCGGAAAAGCTGGGCCCTGAGAGGAAGTGTGGATGCAAACACAAATGTCTCCAGTAATTACTGAGAAACTGCTTTCAAAGGAGCTAGCCGTCTGCATGTGACACATAGAGCCCTTTGTGGAAGTCCCACTTTAGCTCCGGTTGCGTTTGAGGGTTGCTGTTTCGTTTAGAGCTGGGCTCAAGCCATGAAAACCAGACCTCTAACTCCCCAAAGTCGAAAGGTGTTTGGATCTGGGTTTCGATTCAGCCCAGTATAACGCCTGTGGACATGAACAAAATACGTTCACTCAGGCTCAGTTTCAGAACTTGAACATCTTAAGATTTTAGGGAATTCAGAAAAGGAGTTTTTGTCCAGGCTAATCTCTGTGTTAATGGCTATATGTGGTGGATAATACAGGTCTCTGTACCTTTAAAGAAAGGAGGGCAGGTGGCAGTGAAGGGATGAGGAGGAGGAGCTGTTACTCCAGATTTACACTAGTATAACTGAGATCTGAATCTGCCCTGATGCAGATACTCCAGATTTACACAGATACAAGTGTGAACAGAAGCTCACCATGCATTGTATGTTCCAAATTGCCAAGTACTATCAAGCCCAATAAAACTGATAAGGAAGCACTGAAAACCTGGTAATTAATTCTTAATGACCTGTAATAGTGGAGCAGTATGCCAATTACCCTGGTAAATCATTCATTGTATAAACACAGCTAACTTCTTCCATAAACACTAGAGACCCCCACTAGGACTGCAGGTCCCTGAGGTACTAATGACAATAATTGTAGCTAATGGAGGATGGGATAATGTAGGCGATTTCCGAGCCAGTGAGTGGGTTTTTCTGTTTCAGAAGTAGTGCTGAGTAGGGTTTGACGTCTCTTCCACTGTGCCTGTTGCCGACACTGGGTAACTGGGAGCACAGGAGTGTTACAGCTTGTGAGGAACCCTCCCGGGCTGGCGTTACTCCACAGCAAGTTTGCCTTTTTGTGCCAGGCCATGCAGTCACCAAGGGGAAGGAGATGGTCTCTTGGAAGCGAACTGGATCTAGTGAAGACGGCCCTGCTGCTGACTCTGGATTTTGGGCCTGAAGCCAGAGTTCTATGAATAGGGCAGGTTGGAACTCCTCTTCCCCTCAGTAGTGATGCACAAAGCTGGCTCAGGGTAGTTCCCTGCTGGTCTAAGATCCAGGAAAGCAGGGTTGCTGGGAAATGTAGTCCTTCCTGGCAGCCTTTTTGTAGTCCTAGCCTGGGGAAAAGCATGTTGGGAAATCAGGGACATATATAAACCCTGATCTGTCCTAGGTATAGAGAGACCTGAAAGGAAGTAGGTTATGTTGATGGGACTCTCCCAGTGCTTGATTTGTGCCAGGGCTGAACCTCTGGGCCTGGCAGCTCAGTGCCCCGGCACCTCTGGGCCTGGCAGCTCATAGCCCCGGTACCTCTGGGCCTGGCAGCTCATGGACCTGGTGCCTCTGGGCTTGCCATGTCAGTTATGAAAATAAAAAAATTGTTTCAGGCCTAGCACCTAATTGCTCCATCCCTGACATCTCTTTCATTACAAGTTAAGCACTGTGCTCCCTGAATGCTTTAGGTAAATGAAGCGACTTGGCTTTGCTTTGTAAATGTTTAGAGTCCAGCTCTGAGGATTCTGTTTTGTGGCGGATTTGGAAGTTTGGGTTCTGATTTGGAATGGAAAGCAAACACTTTGAAATTCTCTGTGAAACGGAACCCACTTAGTGGTCTGCCCTGGGGCCACGCAGATTCCAGGCTGCGGCGGAGCCATGAGCTTGGAAACGGGTTTTCTGGCTCCTGGTCAGCTAAGCAAAGGCAGGCGGCTGAGCTGGTAGGAAAGCAAGCAGGCTTGGAACCCTGCCTAGATTCTGGGGGGATTTCCTTGAAATTGAGCCACCTCTGTGAAATGTGTCGACTTTTGTGAATTGGCAAATTCTGATGAAACCGTCTCTTGTCAGCTAGCTCCACTCTGAAGCATGCTCCTGTGAGGGGAGTCAAGGCCACGAGTTCTTTATACTACAAGCTGAAACAAAGCCCCTGGGTCAGGACTTTCCTCTTCTGTCAGCAGCATGGGCCTGCCGGCCTGTCTGTCCGAGGCTTGCCCTGCTACATAGCCTTTATCAGCAAAGGGGCGTCTTTCTAGCGCGGACGAGCCCATTGTGCTCCATTGCCATGACTGAGATCCACCCAGTGGTTGTCGCAGTCAACCCCAGGATTTCTTTACCTGTGGCTGGGAAGAAGGGCCTTCAGTCAAGGGCAGGGTTTCTCAAACAGGAGTCGCTGCTTCTGTAGGGAAAGCCCCTGGCAGGCCAGGCTGGTGTGTTTACCTGCCCCGTCCGCAGGTCTGGCCGATCGCGGCTCCGGGCCAATGGGAGTTGCTGAAAGCGGCGCGGGCCAAGGGACATATTGGCCGCTGCTTCCAGCAGCTCCCATTGGCCTGGAGCCGCGATCCGCGGCTAGTGGAGCTGCGACTGGATGGACCTGCGGACGGGTCAGGTAAACACACCGACCCGGCTCACCAGGGGCTTTCCGTACAGAAGCGGCGACCCCTGTTTGAGAAATCCTGGTCAAGGGCTCCTGCCTTTGCACTGCATCTCCCCCCTCCCCTACCCCCCAACCTGTTTACTAGACTCTGGGTTCGGGGCAGCCAGCAAGGACAATTTTGGCAGTCGACCTGTTTAGCTCTGGCTGGCGGATGATGACAAATGGTTGTGAGACAGATGCCTGGCCAAGTCCACCTTTGAGCTTATGCCTACTGTACTGACCGCCGTTAGCTACAGAGACCAATGAACAAACTTAAACAAAGGGAGCGGCTTATTTCTCTTGACATTATAGCAGCACAACATCAGGCTGTGTTTGCTGTCTTCCCTTTGCCAGGCCAGTTCAGCAGTGCCATTAATGGCTGCATAATTTTTTCACCCATCTGCAATTCCATTCCATTCTCATCAATGACCTCTCAGGGGCCATAATGGGAATTGAAATGGTGCGTTGAGTGTTCAAATGGGAAGGGGATTCAGAAGGGCTGGAGGAGGAAGGGGCTGAGCTTTCAGCCTCTGCTCTGGGGGAAGGAGAGTTTTTAAAAAAACCCAGAAGAAAACATGACTGGCGATGGACAAGGAAGGATCAGACTAAGTGAGAAGTGCCTCTTTGTTTTGTTACCAGCTGTCAGGGTATGTCAGAGAAGCAGGATAAAAAGTCTAAGCTGGCGGAGGTGGATAGGGCCCGGCTTTGGATATACCATTCCCTTGCTATGCGGTAAACACTCTGCTAACAAAGGACTAGACAGTACACTGGGATTAAGGGAAATCCTGGGGAGCTCACTCCTGACATGTTTCCCTGCCTCTGCTTCCTCGCAACCCAGTCGGCCTGGTGGCAAGACTGCGTTTCAGCCCATTCCAGCGCAGCTGAAGTTCTTGCAGCTGCCTGTTTGGTTCCTAATCAAGGCTTTCGGGTTGTCCCTGTCACCAGGCCACATCCCTGCCAGTGGAGAAGTGGCCTTCCAACCATAACAAGTATTAGCCTCCTCCACACTTGCTGTTTGGCTGAGGAACCCTGGCTGGGGTCTTGTGGTTAAAATAGGGAGCCAGGGGCCTGGGTTTGATTCCTGACTCTGCCACAGAGGACCCTGGCATATCACTGAGGGCCTGGTTTTTAGAGATGGTGGGTGCCTGCAGCTCCCATTGATTTCGTGCCCTTTTTGAAAATCAGGCTACTGACCTGCTAATGCTTCAGAGGGGTGACAAGGCAGAATTCAGTGGGCTTTGAGAGCCTCGTGTGGAGGGTGCCGTGGAAGTGCTAAATCAGGGATCGGCAACCTTTGGCCCGCGGCCCGCCAGGGTAAGCCCCTTGGTGAGCCGGGCTGGTTTGTTTACCTGCCACATCGCAGCTCCCACTGGCTGCAGTTTGCTGCTCCAGGGCAGTGGGGACTGCGGGAAGCAGTGCGGGCCGAGGGATGTGCTGGGGAGGAGGGGATGTGGGGGGTGAGGGGAGCTTAGCTGCCGGTGGAGTTGGCGCCTCTGGTGGGCCACAGGAAATAACTGCGTGGGCCGCTGCAGCCCAAGGGCCGCTTGTTTGAGTCCCCTGCTCTACAGTCCAGGGGCAGAAGGTAGGATCACAGCTTATCTCTGTGTCACTCCCTCATTGCTCTCTCCCAGCCTCAGCTGCTTCTTCCTCTCTCTACCTCCAGCCTGGCTGACACCTTCCTAATCCTATTCCCCCTCTCCTCGGAGGTGCCTTGCAGTCCTACAGTCTATGCTTCTATTCCCTTCCCCACTCCCCCATGCACACCACCAATTCACCATGCCCTCCCTCACCCAGCTCAGCTCCCCACCCACTGGCTCAGGATGGGGTAGGCGCACACCTCTCCAGAACCAGCACTCATTTCCTGCTTGCCAGCTAGGCTGGCCAAGACTGAGGGACATTCAGAGGTGAGAGACATTCTGCATTTGTTGCAGGGGTTTCTCCTTGCTAACTCCATTCCAGGAAAGGAGGGAATGGGTTACAATCGGCCTTCCCCACTAGTTCCTCTCTAGCCGCTGGAGCTTTACTGACGCACGTTTCATTCCCCCGCCTGCCCAATCATAAGGTGCTGGGACTGCAAAATAAACAGCATCCTCCCATCTGCTCTCATATCTCTGCTTCAGAAATTATAGAGGTGCTAATTATACACTCAGCACAAGCATCACTGCCATTCGCTGTGAGGAATTATCCAACTAGAGGGATTAAAGGCCTGAACCTGCTGTAGATTATCCATTTGGGTGGACATCTATCCCAGCCCACACCTCTCTCCTACGGCCTGCTCTATAGCCCATTGAAATCAATGAGAGTCTCCCTGACTGTAATGGGCCTTGGATCGGGCCCATAATTATTTGTATTCCAGTAGTGTCTAAAGGGCCCTAAGCAAGATCAGGTCCCCCTTGTGCTACATGTGCACACACACACAGCCACTAGATCTATAGACTGTGAAACCTTATGTGGTGTTGAAACCTCATTGAGATCAGGTGTGAACACACCCTTCCATTAACATAACTTTCCAGATGAGTTAATCAGAAGCTCCCCATCCCATCACCACCTGACCCCAAGACAAAAAGAGCTTGTGAAGCCACCTGGACGTTTGGACTGAGTAGGCAGAAGGCTTAAGTTTTGCTGAGTATTGGGTGAGTTCTCTGTGTGTGAAAAGGCAGAAGTTGGAACACTCAGGCACTGAGAGGGAGGCAGAGGCAAAAGGCACGAAAGCCAAGCAATAGCCTGTGAGTATTGTGTGACCCTGGAAAAAGCTAGAGAGACACCATTTGGGTTGTTGGATAAAGAGACTTGGGGCTGTAAGCTAGGAAACGGGTCCTTTGGTCCCTGGTTCCTCCTGCGAGTAGAGAAGGACTTTAAACAAGATGGCATTCAAGGAAAAAAACAGACTTCATTAAATCCCAGGGCCCTGAACTTTGACTGGCCATCCAGGTCCAAAAGGAGCAACATGGACAAAGCGAGAGGGGGAAACAGCAGTGAAGTGACTTGCCCAAGGTCACAGATGAGGTCAGTGGCAGAGCTAGGACTAAATTTCAGGTCTCCTGACTTCCAGTACTGTGCCCTGCCCAGGAATCTGGGCTACTCAAAGGACTACTGCAGGGATTTCCTCCTATGGCATCCTCGCACCTCTCCCTGTACCTAACACTGAATGCCCATGTGAGCCGTAAGGGCTCTGGCTGGTTGGCACAGGGCAGCAGAGTGGTACTAAGTGTTTCTGTCACCTACTAGAACTTGACTACCTCCTGCGGCAGAGCCTGACTGGCAGCATACCCATGAGCAATACTAGATGAGCAGTGAGGTGGTTCTGTTCAGGTTCTTATTCTTATGTCGCAATCCCATCACCGTAGTGTCTGGGCACTGGATCCTCATGTGTATCCTTGGATGACGTTGATTCCTCAATGCCTCATCCCCACCCATGGCATCCTGATATCATGTAGAACTATTGCCTTGGTCAACGTGTCCCGCTGTAGTCAGACGCGCCCAAGTGTTTGTCCGCTAGTGCCCAGAAGTGGTCTAAGTCAGAATGTTTCTATAACTATTGGAGAACATTATTGACCCAAGCAAGAGAGTCTGTGTTTTCAGAGCAGGAGGTCTCGGGTGCTGTCTCTTGTGATGACGGGGTTGGCTGTAACTGTGGGTTCCTGACAGTGTCATTGCTTTTATAAAATATTTGTCATCACTCTTATGTCAGTAGTAGCTAAGGAGTCTGATGTGACAGCACAAGTTGGGTTACCCATGCAGTCAGGCTCCTCATCAGCTAGGGTCTTCCTTACATAATGCCCACTGTTGTATATGCCTTTATAATGGCAACATGACTTCCTTCTGGCTGGCTATGGATGGGGCAGTGATTCATAAACCTCAGTTTTTCCTCCTGGAAGAGGATTCCCAGCCTTCCCTAGACTGTTAAGAGCACTGATGCTGCCAGTTCATGTGGTGTTGTGTCCTTCACGGTTTTGGGAGCTTCTTTTCCTACAACCTTTCCTAATGCTTTCCTGCTTGTGTGTGGGGAGAGGCGCTTCCTTGGTAGTGACCAGTGGAGGGGGATATATTGGTGGGTCTCTACTCAAGCTGTGCCCACAACCCCAAATTCCACTTACAATTCAGAGTAGCTGAATGTTTCTAGTAAAAGAATTCACAGTGAAATAGCTAACAATGTTGACATTCCAAATATCACCATTAGGCTCCAGAGTAAACACTCAATTTAGAGGTATATCTATAAACATGTGTATGGTTCAGTCCGTCACTCTGCAGACTCAGGCAGACAGCAATGATTCTAGTCAAACTGAGGTTTCTTTCTTAACCATAAGGGCTAAACTTTTTTATTAAGTAAAAGCTTAAATTCTTTAGAAATTGAAGAGGCAACCAGAGAATTTGAGGGCATCCGAGTCCCATCTCATCTAATCTCTGATGGAGATGTGACTGCTTCAGAAGCAGAACTGGTGGGCTCAGGGAACTATACCCAGCTGGCTGTAGCCAAAGTGCCACAGATAGTAGCGGGAATATAGGAAAAATGAATGAATCTTCCTTAAAATAGCTGAGACTTGGTGGATCTGAATTTTATCCTTAATAAAATAGGGTTTTGTCACCAGCTCGCACTGTGCCAGATGGAACAGTGTGTGTGTTTGCTGACACTTCTGATTCCAAAGCAAACACTAAATATAGGTTGTAGGCATTGCCATAAATTAAAGAGACGGCATCTCTGACTGGCTTGAGCCTGCTTAATGGACACAGATTCCAGCTGGAAGTGCAGGGATTATTCTATGGCTGGATATATTGCAGATCTGAACAGGTGTATTAGTTTTGGGTGAGTCTCCTTGCTTTTGTGTTCGGTGTCTTTAGTAACAGATGGTCTGTCTTTATTTTCAGGGAGGATGTTACACAGCCCAGAGGGGATGAAGGAACAGCTGTAGGACTCTGAGGTAGTGGGGGGCTGGGCGAGGCTGCCCTCTGACCCTAGAGGCCCTGGATGTATGATGGTGGAACATGGAGTCCCTTGGAGGAGCCTATCCCAGCCCCCCACTGTCTCAGCCGGGCTCTGCACAGTGCAAGGAGCAGGACCGGGGCAAGGATATTTTGGGCCCTAGGCGAAACTTCCACCTTGCACCCCGCCCCCCTCCTCCCGGAGCATCGCTATTATAAACTTTCAAAAATGAATCCTGCATCATGTGGCATTGTTCATTAGAATTAATACAAGGGGGTCAGAGGAGATGATCACAAGGGCCCCTTCTGGCCTGGGGGAACCTATGAGCAAGGAGGAGGCTGAGGATGCCCCCAGCTCGCAGGGCATCCTAAACATTCCCAGGCTCTGAGTACTTTGCCCTCCGGGGGGACCCAGGGGCTAGGAGGGCAGAGCCAGGCTCTCCCAGGGAGCAGGTGAGGATCTCCCTGGGGTTCAGGGCCAGCTCCCTGCATTGGCACAGTGCCACCGGGGGGGTCGGTGTTTGGAAGCGGCACCTGCACCAGCCCTTTCCCCTCCGTTGCGCTGCAGGGTTTAGTTTCACTTTCCCTGGCCCCAGGAGGTGGCTGCGCCCGGCCCCAGGTGCGGCACATTGGAGGGCAGCGCTCACTTGAGCTCCGGACCACGTCCAGCCTTCCCCAACGGCTCCGTCCCTCGGCCAAGCTGGTCGCCGCGCCCGGCCGGCTGTCTCCTCCTCGCTCCGCCGCAGGCTCCCATTGACCGTCCTGTGCGAAGTCCCTCGCTGCAGGGGCGGGTTTGTTATGGAGGCCTCGCTCCCCACCCTGCCCCGCTCAGCTAACTCCCGTGACGCTGGACACTGCTTTTCGGCGTCCCCAAATCTTGGCGCCCTAGGCGGCCGCCTAGTTTGCCTAGTGGTTACACCGGCCCTGGCAAGGATCCACTTGCAGGTATCAGGCTCTGTGTCGTGCCATTTAGCTATGTCTGCAAATTTGGAACTCTGCTGGGTTTCCCACACCTCCCTTACTCAACAGCCCTGGATGTTTGTGTGGCTTCCCTTGCACCGGAGCTCCAGCCCTTTTGTGGTGGCTTCCCTCTCGGGCAGCCTTGGCTCCCTCCAACCTGAGCTTTTCTGCCCTGACTTTCCCCATCCCATGTAGGAACTTCCTGGATCAATACAACTCGTACACAACTCAAAGCTCTTCCGTGTCTGGTTAGGTGCAATGAAACTGGCTCAGCACCACCTATAACAGGTTCCCTCCGCCCCATCCTGAGGATAGTGCAGAGGCCTGGAGGGAGGTTTGTGCTGCTCTGTTGGGAGATGGATAGGACTCTGCTCTTCTCACTGTCCATGGGGTCACAGGTGCCGACTTCCCCTCTGCCCAGTGGGTGCTTGACCCCTGCCCCGCTTCTTCCTGCCCCCATTTGACCCCCTTCCCCAAGTCCCCACCCCTGACCTGCCTCTTCTCTGCCTCCTCCCCCTCCCTCCTGGAAAGTCCTAAGCACCACCAAACAGCTGTTAGGCGGGGGGGGGGAGCACTGGGAGGGAGGGGGAGGAGCTGGGATGCGGCACGCTTGGAGCGGGGAGCTTGGCTGCCAGTGGGTGTGGCGCACCCACTAATTTTTCCCCGCTGTTATGCAGACAAAACTACATCAGATTGTTTCAGGGGGCACGGCAAAGATGCCACATTTATTATGATAACACAATTTGATTTATAACCACTATCTAATACCTAATCCGCACGCACGCGCGCATACAGAGTTACCAGTTCTGAACGTGGCTTGAGTTCGCAGTTTGGGATCATAGCTTGTGGTGGCTCACTGGCCAGGAAAGCCGGGCACAAGGAAGGGCTGGGTCTGCCCTCCCATGTTGGCAGCAGAACGTTACACTTCAAAGTCTTCCATCTCACCCATCCTTTTTGTAGGCTTTAGTTTGAATTCAGAGTCTATAAGTCTTGCTGTGTCACGCTGCCTCTGGGTTTGGTGTGATTGATCACCCGTCAATTGCAGACATGACTTTCAGACTTGGACCTGGCTTTGATTTTCCTTTTATTGTATCTTTGTTCTTTTCTTTTTAGGGTGGACTCTTTTTACTTTGTTAGGGCTGTTGTCTGCATCTTCAGCCGGTGGTGTTTGAACTCTATTTTACCAGGACAGGCTGGTGCTGGCGGTTGATTCCATCATTCATACATACCTCATTCACACATTTAAACTAAATTAATAAGATTCAGCAGGGTTTTGCAAAAATGAAGGTTGCAGCAAGCTTTTACAAAATGGAGTAAGCATTTTAAAATGGAGTTTGAATTACAATATGGCAAACAGTGAACAGAAGTTACAATGTTGAAACAGTGCAAGTCTCAGTGATTTAAGCAGGAATTGGATTGACAGTGAAAGATATAAGGGCAACTGGCTGAACAGCTATGGCTCTTAACAAGCACCTTAATTGTCAACTAGCTAGTTATTGGGGTAACTGGTTTTATGAATGAATGTTGTTTCATTCATAAAACTTTACTTATGAACAATTTCGTTAATCAATTCTACACCGCGGGTCGGGTGCTCCGGCCCCGGAGCACCCATGGAGTCGGTGCCTATGCATGGGGTCTTACAAAACATAAGGCTGGCCCTGCATATAAAACCACCAGATCAGGCCCCAGTCATGCCCTGGGAGGGGCTGAGAGCCAATCACAGCAACCCTTGAAATCAATATGAGTGGAGAGGGGTGGTCACCTCATAGGATCAACCCTCTTGTGTCATGGAAGGGCGCCAATCAGGATTGGCCCCGTCGGACTAGGTTCCATGCGTGCATGTTTGGAGGCACGGTCCCTGTCCTGAGGTGACTGTGATAAAGAGGAATGAAATCCCCAGCTCGGCTGCAGACTTTGGGAAGGACTGATTGATCTGGCACCGGTTGTGACCGCCACGCAGCTGGACAACTCCCTAACTACAGGGCGAAGTCCAGTGCAGCCTTGCCCTGCTGGAGCCCCACTGAGCCGGCCCCACCAAACCCCTCCAGCCGACAGAAGGTGGCACCGTACTAAAAAAGGTCAGTGATTTGCAAGTTAATTCCCATCCCGCCCTGGCCCGGCTCCCTGGGGCCAGGTTTCAGAGGGGTCACCGTGTTAGTCTGTATCAGCAAAATCAACGAGGAGTCCTTGTGGCCTCTTACAGGCACCTAGGGCCAGTGGCCCTAACCAAGGGGAGCATTACCTCAGCTGCACTGGAGCATGCTGCTCTGAGTCTGGAGGCTTTTGCTAAGCACTCAGCCGCCCTGCGTCCTCTGGGCCTTGTAGTTCTCTGCGGAGAAGCAGCTGGGAGGCCTGGGTGGAGGAAACTACACTTCCCAGAATGCCTGGGGAGGGTTTAAAGTGGTAACCAGGAAGCAGGGCTGGGTGCTTGCTGGGGGAAGGGCTGTCACAGCTGATCAGGGGGTGAGGGCGTCCAGAGGTTCCACTGAATGCCCCTCACCCCCAGCCTGGGGATGGCTTGTGTCTATACAGGTTATAAAATGCTCAGGGGCTGGTCAGTTTAGGAGATAAGCTGAACTTTGAATGCTGGCAGGTGGTGCTTTGCCATCCCACTTGGACTGCTGTGGAGGACTGAGTAATTTGGATTATAGCAAGGTATTGGTTGCAAATTTTGCTCTTCGTTTGTGCAGTGGTTTTGTGTGTGTATGTGTGTGGGGGGAGGCATGAGGCATGCATTCATTCGCTAGGATTTAAAACTAGGGCTTAGAGAAAAGCTAATCATGTGCATTGACCAGCTTCCCTGGTCTGTAACATTGTCTCACGGTGAGGCAGTTAATCAGTGGATTTCAGTTTGTGCTTCCGGATTTAGGCATAAATCGGTAAAATCAGGGGCAGTTCCTTTCTCACACCTCACACAAGAGGCAGCTGTGTTAACAGGACTGGTTTTTGCACAATAGAATCTGACTGCAGGAAATCATAGTTATGACCTGACACTAACATACCAAAATATTGTCACCCATAAGCATTCTTATGTTCTGTGCAGAGCTGCACTGATAAATATCTCCTCCTCCTCCCCATGCCCCTGCCCATTATTCCATTGAAATTAGGGCAGGGCTAGGGACCAGCTCAGCTTTAGTGGGAGGCTGTGGAGGGAAAGGGCCTTTATCAGCCATTAGCTGCTACTTTGGGGTTATGCTGACCTCACATAATTTGCTTTTGCTATCAGTGCACTGGCAGTTACAACTAAGCTATTCATGGCCAAGTTATTTATTGTATCTTTCAGAAGTCTTTCTGCAGAGTTTAATAATAATTTGTATGGCAGCACTGCTCTTAGCATGGGGGTGGAGTGGGGGACTATTGCAGATGTCAGTGGCTTAGGAGGATTGAACATTCCTAAAAATGATCTGATCACATTTTGGCAGAGTAGTGCGTCTTGTGTTTACACTGTAATTCTTGCAGCTGCTTTGCTCTGTATTGAGAATCAAAGCAGGGAGAAGGGGGGAGGCTGTTTTCTCAGCTGTTCTAGGCCATCCTCCTGCTTGTGATCTGCTGAGCACTCTCCAGTCCTGCTGACTTTGGTGAGGGTTATTTGGGGGCTTTTTTTTTATTTTTTTAAATGGAGATATACCTATCTCATAGAACTGGAAGGGACCTCGAAAAGTTATTGAGTCCAGTCCCCTTGCTTCACTAGCAGGACTAATTTTTGCCCCAGATCCCTAAATGGCCCCCCTCAAGGTTGAACTCACAACCCTGGGTTTAGTGGGCTAATGCTCAAACCACTGAGCTAGCCTACCCCCTTGATACCTTGCAGCGTGGTCAGAAGCCCATATTGCTGCAGGCAGGGGCATGCTGTAACTTGGATTGTTGTAAAGATGAGCAAAAATGTGAAAGCAGGAGAGCTGTGTCACACAAACCATATGTAACTTCATCAAACTATGCTGAAAACAAACCAACACGCATCTGGTGAATGCTACACTCTGGCTTTAGCAAACTAGTATAATAGTTTGTGTGTCTGCTTTCATATTTATTTGCGTTGGAAGAAATCTCCAGGCTATATTTAGTTCTTCCCTGTGCATAGATATATTTGTGAGTAGTCGCAGTATTTTCATTGCCTACGAAGCTAGTGACACATTATTTCATCCTTTATTTCAGTGACCTTTTAGGGTGCCAGTTCCACTATTTACCTGGATATATTTGGTCAGATGAAGCCCTGGTGTAAAGCAGGTGGAACTCCCTTAACTTCAGTGGAGGTACTTCCATCTGTTCCAGGGCTGATTGTGGTCCACTGTGTGTATTTTAGATACCATTGTCTTTTTATAAATTACTTAGACGGTCGAGCCCAATGGGAGTAGAGTCTGAGCAAGGTTGCTTTAGATGGGCACTGAGAATCCACTCCATTTAGCTTACCTGGTTTTTCCAGCGCTCCTGTAACTGGAGTGTGACTCCCAGTGTAATGTTTACAAAAAAAATATCCAGTGGCTTGGCTGAGGAAAGCTGTTACTTATCTGTGTAATTGCTTAAGGAGTGGGTGGATCGGCTTATGTGGCCTGCATCTTGCAGGAGGTCAGACTAGATGATCATAATGGTCCCTTCTGATCTCGAATTCTATGATTCTATGAATTACTAAACAATATAAAGAATAGCACGTGTGCAAAAATGTGATCCTCTCTGACATTTGCCTTTTTAAATTGTAAATTCATCAAGGCCGGGACCATGTCTACCTCCAGGGCTGTGATCCTACAATGGTTGGGCTGCTGAGTCTACGGGCATCCTCACTGACATCAGTGCAGTGACCCATTGCAAGAGTGCCCCCTCTGTACAGTGCACGGTCTGATGCTGGATCAGGGCCTGTGTCTGTACAGCACCTAACACAACATGGCCCTGGTCTTGATCCAGGCCTTTGGGCAGAACCATAATATAATCTAGGCCGTGTTTCAACTCTTCTATCCCCTTCTTTTAGAGCGCCCCTTTGCAAGTCCCTGTCCCTGCCCCAAAGGGTTAGAATTTAAATTAGGTACAGATCATACAGTCCGGACATGTTGTGCATTGGATTATTAGAAGACGGACCATTGGTTAATGCTGAGAATTCTTGTCTTTTAAGGAGACACTTGACTGAGAGGCGGAAATCTAACCAAGCGGCTGTAAGGGATGAGGGTGCAGCTGGTCTGGCCTAGTGTCCACAAGTCAAGGACTGCCACAAGGCAGTAGTCAGCAAGCAGGGATCACAGTAATCTAGGGTTGCCAATGCCAACTTGGTAATTATTTAAAAACCGAACACTCCAGCAGGAGTGCTAGAACCTCCCCTGCCCCACCTTTTCTTCCTGCCCCCTACCCCTGTCACTTCCTGCTTTCCCCTTCCCCCGCACCTCCTCCGGCCCAGGTCAGGAGGGACTTGCCTGTGGAACCGGGGATGGGAGCTGCAGCCACCTGATGAAGGGAGGAGGTGGCCCTGGCTGAGTAGGGGCTGGTGTGGGTGATGACCTGGCACCTCCCCCACTCGCAGTGACTGGACTTTGGGTGTCTGGTCAGTAGATTCATAGCTTCTAGGACTGGAAGGGACCTCGAGAGGTCATTGAGTCCAGTCCCCCACACCCTGTGCCGATCTGACTGGACACCGTCAGGTCTGACTGGACTTTTGGTGGAAAACTGGGCACCTGGCCACCATACGGTAATCTCCAGAGCGAGGATTGATAGGCAAGGGTCAGGGTCCGAGTGAGGCTCGGGTTGGAGACCAGAGATGTGGACTCATAGCAAGCCAGACCTCTGCATGGTTAGCCAGACAACTTCCTGGGGCCAGCCTCCAGAGTTAAATAGAGAACATGGGCCAATCAGAAGGCCACAGGGTGCTGTCGCTCTGATCCTTTGGGCGGTACTTCCTGGGGTGCCTAACTTCCACAGAGCTCCTTCGGGGTGGCTCTGCATGGCCTCCGGCCGTGATGCAGGAACGCCAGTTGTCCCAGGCTCTGCCGGTTCTGGTCCTCATGGATCCTTAGGGGGGCAGCAAGGAGGCTTGGAGAGGAATGGCAGACGGTGGTTGACATGAAGGGCAGCTTGCTGGGAGGAGTTAGGAGGAAGGAAGACGTGTAGGCAGTAATGGAGCAGGCCTGATGCCTGGAATGTGACAGATGTTGGAATGTGGCGTGAAAGGCGAGGCCTAGCTGGTAGAGGGGAGAGGAATATGGCTGTGCGACCGGGGAGTGGAAGATGGGTTTACTCACAGCAGTTTGTATAGGCTGTGGATGTGGAGGGAGAAATTAGATGCACGAAGCCTGGTGGATGGCGTGAGTCAAGGCATGATAGAAGGGTTGCAGTGGGAATGGAGAATGGGGATGGATATTAGGTAGGTCTTGGTATCCAGTATAGGCCTGAGCCTCCACTGGGAGTTCTGTCTGGGCAGGGAAGGGCAGGATCAGGCCTTGTGTGAGCTATTCCTGGCTTAGGGTGACCAGATATCAGGACTGTCCCTACAAAATCAGGACATTCGGGGCTTTGTCTTATATAGGCACCTGTTACCAAACCCCGCCCCCCCCCCCACGTGCCAATTTTTCACACTTGCTGTCTGATCATCCTACTGTAGCTCCTTCCAAGCACTGGTCATTTTCAGAAACACTCTGTGTAAGTGAACCCTTGCGGCCTCCCCCTGGATTTAGTAATTCCCCATTTGTCCGTGATTGTACAGCATCTGAAAGACGCCCCATGAAATAGCTTGTGTAATTCTAGCTTGAAAGCGAAAAGCGCGGAAAGGTGGCTAAAAGAGCACAATGCGGGAATGGATTCCTGAAGCTTGAGAGAATTCAGTTCTCTGTGGTGCTTTTGCCTTGCAAAAACAGGGGGTTGAGCTGTAAATAAATTGCATCTGATCTAATGGCCCAGCTCTTCACAGATCGTACTGCAATTCCAGATAATTCAGAGGACCCATGAGGAGGTCGGGAGTGCGAGTGAGCTCCTTTCTCTGTGTGTGCGAGATGAAGCTATTTCATGCTTGATGCACTGCGTACCCTTCAGGGAAGAGGCCTCTTTCAGTCATTGCTCTCATTTAAATATTGGTATTGCTTGCACGGTGGGGTCTGAGATGTTGGCTCTGAGAATCAGACTCCAGTTGGAGCTCCGATCTAGCTGTCGTGTGGCCCCTCCTTCACCATGGTGTCTGAGTGCCTCGCCAACAGTGCGGTTCAAAAAGTGAAAACCTTCAACAGCTTGAAGTGGTTTTAGCTTCAGAACTGTTTGAAACGGACCCATTTCTCAGGTTTTTTTGGTCCTGAACTGCCTTTCAAAGTGGTTTGCAGAATGTTTTGGTTTTGCTAACCCCCAAATTGAGCTCTTTTCAATTTAAAAAAAAATCGGGGTTGGGGAATAAAGGTGGGAAGAGTTTTTACCGAAAATATTGACAATTTTCTCTTTCAAAAAAGGCCTCCCCATCCCCTCCTTTTTTAATAATAATAAAAAAAGTCTTGCTCAAAAGATAATGATCTGCTCTACTCACAAAGATGGATGAATTTATCCTCCAGACACCCGGAGAGGCAGGTAGGTATAATTCCTACTTCACAGAAGGAAAACCTGAGGGCTGGACTTGGGGTAGTGACTACCAGGTCACATAGGAAACCGGTGGCAGAACTGGGAACTGAATCCAAATCTCTGGAGTCTCAGTCCAGCTTTAACCACAAGGCCACCTTTCCTCTCTGGTAGTGAGCTGAGGCTCTATGAAATACCATTCCTTTTTATTTGCCTCCGAAACATATTTGGATTTCCCCCACTACACACACTTGTGGTGCCTACCCAAATACCACCCCTCCCCCTTAAACACATTTAGTTGTGTCTGAGTCAAGCTGAGAAATCTACAGGACGGAAGTGGTGGATGCTCTTGTCTCTGTGCGCTTGCAGCTTCTGCTGGTCTGGCGAGCACTTGTGGCCTGATTCTCAGAAGCGCTCAGTAATCCAGTCAGGGGCAGGGGACTTGGTATTAGTTAGTCACACGCTGTCCGTCTTTAGTACCTAGCATCCTAACGTCACAAAGCACTTTGCATGCCTTCCCAACGTCCCTCGGGGGCAGCAAAAGGATTTGTCCACCAGTGCCATTGAAGCCAGTTCTGGGGTTACACATGGCACAGTTATGCTTGGCCACAGTTTAGGACAGGAAGTGAAGAAGAATATTATATCCAGCTGACACTCGGGAGGGAATCTAGAATGTGACATCTGAGTCCACATTTCAGCAGGCCGCTGGCGATAATGGGGCCCCTTTTACCAAAATAAATAAATCAAGCCATGGATTCTTCATGATTTCAACTCATCTCTTTCATTGGTGCTTCCAGCAGCAGAGCATCCTTTAGTGGCTCCCAGCCCAGAGCTGCCTTCTACTGGACTGTAAGTTTCCTTGAATGTCCATTGGAGGTCTCCAGTCCAAGTACTGATCCACCCCATCCCTGCTTAGCTTGTGGGAACTCATGGGACCAGAACGCACAGTGTTAGGACTACAGACCTTTATACAGCAGGAATATACTGCAGTAGACTCAGTTGCTGGAAGAATCTGATTTACCCTTCCCATGAGCCCCTTGCTAAACACGCTGTATTCAGCCTTCTAAAAGAAGCGATCTAGAAGCTCGCTAGTGACAATGCGAGATGGATGCCCCTGCTGACTTTGTTCCTTTCCCACAGGTAGATTCCTCAGCCATGACACTGCTGCTCGGCTATGTCCAACTGACCGATTCCACCTTCGCCGCTGCTGTCCTTTGCATTGCTTTTAACCCGCTTTTCTGGAACGTGGTAAGTGTGCTACCCAGTGTTCCCTCGAACTTTTCCCATGCATGTGCGGAATGAATTTTGCGATGTGCACCAATATGGAGTCAGGTGTGGCGGGGGTGAGGCGAGGGGTTCGGAATGTGGGAGGGTGCTCCAGGCTGGGACAGAGGGTTGGGGTGGGGGGGGGGGAGGACTCCGGATGGGGGTGCAGACTCTGGGGCAGAGGGGCGAGGATGAGGGGTTTGGGATATAGGCTGCCCTGGGGCTGCAGCCGGGAGAGAGGACTCCCTGCAGCAGCACCTGGGGACAGGCGCCTCTCCCCGCCGTGGCCCTGAGCGCCTGAGTGGCCCTTGATATGGGGCTGGGCAGTTTAGAGGGAACTTAGGTGCTATCCATTCCCAAGCCAAGGCTGTTCATTTTGGCTGCCATCTGTGTCAGTGGCTGCATTTGGCCTGGTTTCCCGACTGGTCATGTTGTCTAATGATTCCACCTGACAGTTGGCGTCTTCTTTTTTTCTTCTTCTTAGTAGAAGCTTGGAGGATTGTCAGCCCTTGACTTTCTTTTTCTCCCTTGGGGGTGTGTTTAGTGCTCTGGGAACGTGGGAGGGCTGCGATGGGATGGGGTGGACTCTGTGATGCAAGTTGAGTGCTTTCTCCCTGAGAGTTTGATTGTGCCCAGTGCAGGTGTGGAAAGCTGTGCTTAGAAACACGCGATTAATAAGGGGTGAATAAAGCAGAGACTTGCCTGCCTAGCACAGCCTTGCAGTTCAGGAGCAGTCTGGGCCTGATTCAGTAAAGAGCACGGCTGCCAGATTACTCCTGCCTTGGAGCATCAGGGAGACCCAGGAAAGGGACTGCTTAGCTTGATGCCTTGTTTTAGCACAACAAGGATCACATTTAAGCTCATGCTGCCTCCGACTCACCTACCCTTCACCCCCAGCCTGCCCCCTTGAACTCTGTGAATAAGGGAGAGTAGCTTGAAACTTACTACCCCTCAGTCTGGAGGTTGCTATCCTTACATGTGCCTGTGTGTTGCTGCTGCTTGCACTTGTGCTACAGCCTTGCACCCCCGTCGCAGGTTGCGGGATCTAGGTCTCGCTGTCTGCCCACCTGGTTCTGTTGCAGGCTGCTTAGACCATTGCTAAGGTACATTTCTTCCCCACAAGAGGCCAAACAGAGGAGGAAATGAGTAACCATTTATCTTCATTTTGTTCTTGTTGCTTCAAAAACGCTTCATCTCCTAAGCCTGCCAGAGCTAGATTGTCTCTCTGTTACATTGGTGTGAAACTGGAGAATAACTCCCTGACTTTGGTACGGCCACTCCAGATATATAGATCTGCAAAGCAGAGACCAGAGCATGGCCCCTTTGACGAAGTGAAATTAATGTCATTGAATGCCATGAATTTGGAAGCTCAGGGACCTTGTTCTATTTGCAGCTGCTATGGTCTTTTGGCAATTGCATCAAATAACCCTGCGTTTCCTGCTGAATTACTGTGAAACGGGCTACTCAGGAAGCTGGCATGATCCCTCTTTAGAAACAGATTAACGCCACTTCTAATACCTTGAGATGCAGATGTGCAATAATGCCTTACAACCCGGAAGTCTCTGGCATGTCCTTTTGCCCCTGTTTATTGTGCACTGCCGCTATACAAAGAAGACAGTCCCTGTCATGGGTTCCTGAAATCAAAGGCCTGTTCCATTATTCCTTAAAACTCCTGAATTAACTTCAGTGGGATGGCTCACATTAGTAAGGGCTGCAGGATTGGGCCCTGGCTCAGATGCAGACCGTACAGTAGAGGTAAGTATAAGACACCGTCTGGAGGATCAGTCGGGAGGTGGTGAAGATCAAGGCTCTTGCAGCAGAGCGGTTTCCGAGGGGATCTGAATGAAGAGAGGGAAGGCTGCGCACTGCTGAGCAGTGGGAGGCGGTGCCAAGTGTAAAGACAACGCAAAAGGTGTGAAGAAGCTGGAGAAGGATGGAGAGGGGAGTTAGGAGTGGGGCTTGGGAGGCGCATAGCAGGAGGTGAGCAAGAGGAAATGATAAACATTATTCAGTCCTTTATACAGCACCTATCACCATGGCAGCCAGGCACTAATAGTTACAAATATAAAACCGTAAACTTCATTAGCCACCCAGGATGAGTTGTTAGATAAGTCACCCGCTGCTGCTGCCAAAAATATGTTGACAATCAAGTCATGGGGCATTAAGGAAACAAAACAATCAATGAAAGACTAAACCAAGTAAACATGCTTTCCGTCATCTCCTGAAGTCCAGCAAAGAGCAACCGTTTTTTTTGCATAGGCCGTAACTCAGTGCTCATGGACCCCGGCTGTGGCTGAATGCACGAAACCAACATTGGTAGTAGCTGCTGTTGTGTTATGCCCAGTGGCACTCGCAGTGATAAGCACCATCCATCCCCGGATCACAAAGCTCTTAATAGGCATTAATGAATTTTAATTTCACAACACCCTTATCAGATAGGGAGGTGGTATTATTAATATCCTATTTTAGAAGGTCACACGGCAAGTCTGTGCAGAGTAGGGGCTAGAATCCATGTCTGACTATAAGCCATGTGCCTTGACTACTTTCTCCCTGGGTACATCTAGGGGCAAATCCTCAGCTAATACAAATTATTGTAGCTCCATTGAAGTCAGCGGAGGGATGTTTCTGTCTGGGAAGCATTTATGGAAATTTAGACTCAAAGTGGAATTTTGACCAAGGGTTTTAATAGTGACTAGTGATTTTTAGGTGCCTTGATGTTTGGATGCCCAACTTGAGCTGCCCTAAAGGAGCCTGATTTTCAGCATGAAGGTGCTTCGCATTTTCAGAATATCCGGGCTCCTTAAAGTGTCTCAATTGGACAGCCAAAAAAAATTAAGGCCGTCCAAATCAAAATGACATTTAGTTCCCTAATTTTTCAGGTCATTCATTTAAAAACTCTAGTTGTGTCTGTACCTCTAAAATGAATATGCCACGTGAATTCCTTATTGGAATCCTTATTTAGCATAAACTCCGCCCCTGCGCCGCCCCCCTCCCCCCCCCCCAAATACTCAGACTCTGGTCTGTTCGGAAAACATGAACTCTAGGGGAAAACTTCATAAAAAAGGAGGAAAAAATTCTCCATGCTCTTGTTTTGTTTTTGAGTTTGCTGGCTAGGATTCCTGAGGGTTCGGATTTCTGACTCTTGGAAGGTTTGCGAATACCTTGAGGGATGGCTAAAGAACTAACACAGTTTTGTATCGCCAGCTTGTCTTAAAGGAAAGAGAGAGGAGATGTACCAGCAGAAACTTTAAGTGCTTTTTCTGGGTCCCTTCTAACAATTGAACCACTTTGTCTTCATCAATAGGTGGCACTGCAGGCAAAATGTGGAGGGCCTTTCTGGTAGCAGGGGGAGGGCTGAGGATGGAGCCATAAAAAGGAGCCAGACATAGGGGTTTATCATTTTTAAAGTGGAATTGGGTATTTCTTCGGGTGCAGGGGATCTGAAGGGGCTGTCGCTATCTACCGCTCTGCTGCAGATGGCCAGCTGATTTACACTTCTCGGCTTGCTGCTAATGCTGCTCTGGAATGTATCATGAGGGATTGTAGGTCTCGAATCCAGCTCTGGGGGGTTCCCAAGTGGTACCCAGACCATCACCACTAACTGACGGCTCTCTGGCACCAGCAGGGAGGGGGGCCAGCTGAACTCTGGCCCATCAGAGGCTCCAGCCCCACCACCTGGCCCAGATGCACTGCTTAAACCAGATAGAAGCACAGGAAGTTGTCTGAGCAGCTGAGTGGACTCTGGATCTGCTGCTATACTGGCCTCTGACTTCTGGCTGTGGTTTGACCCTGGTACTGTTCCCTGACTCCTGTTTGACCTTTGGCACTGCTGTCTGACTCTGGCTTTGGCTTTGGCTTGACCCATGGCATGGCTGTATGACTCCAGTCCTGACCCTCGGTGTGACTCCTTCCTGACCCTGATTCTGGCTCAACCTTTGGCCTGACTCCTGACCCCGACCGCAGCCTTGACTCTTGGCATCCGCCTGACCCTAGCTCGGGTTCTGACTGTGTTTCCTGGGTTCCAGCCCTGGTTCTGTCCGCTAGGCCTGACTGCCCATGCTCCAGTCTCTACATGTATCCATGTACTTTCACTTCACCAGGCACTACATACTCAGTATTGCCATGAGATGGGCTTAAATATTGTGCTTGCTTATTTCCGGGCAGTAATATCCAGTAACGAATGCTCCTGTGTGTTCTCACAGTGAATTCTGTCTGGGAACATGGCCTGCCTGAGGGGTTTCTGCAGTAGTCGTTGCCATGATAACTGAATGCTTAGGCTGAGATTTTCAATGGACGCCTAAGGCCCCCAACTCCTACTGACTTGGGCCACTAACTCCCTTAGGCTGCTTTGACAATCCCAGCCTGGGACGATAGTGCTCAGAAGCCTTTAGGAGCACTGTGGACTCAGTTCGGGCCTGCTATGAGTGGGCGCAGTGCTATTGGCTTCAATGGAGTTGCAACTAATGGCACCACTTCTGGATTCGCCTTTGTGTCTGCTTAGATGAGTAAAACAAATAGGCTTAGAAATGGGACCTGATTCCCATTTGTTTGTCTTGCTGTAGTACCCGGGTGCCCTAGTAATGCGCCAGGCCCCCGTTGTGCTTGGCCCTATAAAAATACAGAAGAAGAAGGTCCCTGCCCCCGAAGAGCTTCCAATCGAAGTGTTTGTTTGACAACAGCTGGATACTGACTCTGCCTTGGCCCTTCCCAGTCCACTTTCTTTGTATCCTCCCCTGCCAGACTTGTCTTTGTCTTCTTCCAATGCCGCCTGTCTCCCCTTCATGCACCAAACCACCTGCCTTTCTTTCTCATTCCTCCCCAAAGGCCACTCCCGCAAAGCCTGTCAATAATGATCTCTTTGATTTCTGTACCAGCACCCAATGTACTATGTGTCTGAATTGTTTTGTCTGTGTCTGCGCTAGATTGCAAGATCCTTGGTGCAAGGCCTGTTTCTCTGTACAGTGCCAAGTACGCAGTCTGCGCTCCGTAAATAACGGGATGCTGGCCAAAGGGCCGCGCGTGTGTGTGGTAAAATACCCACTCTGTGGTTAGAAGGTGATTTAGCGATTGGGTGCACCAATCACTTTGCCTGTCTCAATGAATTTCTTCCTGTGCAATTTCTTGCAGTGGTTGACCTGGGTTTTCCATCTTTGCTTTGCAGTGTGTTAGAATAAAGACTTGGGATGCCATCCTGGCCCCACTGCAATCAATGGCAAAACTCCCACTGACTTTAGTGGGCACAGGATTTCATCCTTGGTCTTGATACTTAGTCCTTCTGTATTTGGGCTGCGTGTGCTTTCATGACAGCAACCAGACGGCAGCTGGCCACCTTCTTTGTGTTATAACACCAGGTGTGTTTGCGATGCGTTTGTTCCTGTAAGCATAAGTCTGTGTAAATACCGTGTGTGTGACACACACAGAGAGAGAGAGAACATGCCTCTAACACAGAATCCCATAAAACTCATAGGGACAAATCTTCTCCTGATGTATCTCCACTGGAAGTCAAAGGAGATGCACTGAGGATGCATCTGGCCCATATTGTCTATCCTTTCAGCATCCACAGCTGCTTCTCCCTGTTCTGGTAGCCAGATGGATGAAAACTTAAAAAGCCATCCCAATTAAAAGCCAACTATGCCCAACAGGTGGTCACAGAGTTATGTTGCTTCTGGACTAAACTTGGACATGTTCTTGCAGTGATTTTTTTTTTTTCTTCCATCCATCACCTCCTGTTTACCGCCTGCTTCTGACCATTATGAAATGAGCTGTTATGTGCTGTGATTCTGAGTCACAATCCAAGAGAAGAATGGGAAGGAAATACGGGACACGCTGGAGCTTCTGCTTCATATAACTGACTTTTTATTGCGGGGCCAGTGATGGTATCTACTGGTTAGTACATGGGACTGGGAATTAGGTGATACGACCTAGGTTTTCTAAAGTGACTAGTCATTTTGGGTGCCTGACTTGAGACACCTTAGAAGGGCCCTACTGTCAGAGGGTGGTTGCTCAGTGTTTTGTGAAAATCAGGCCCCTTTAATGTGTCTTGAGTTGGACGCCCAGAACCAATAGCCAACTTGGAAAATTGTGGCCATGGGTTCTAGTCCCACCTTGGGCAAGTCTCTCAAAAGTGACAGACTGGGATTTTCAAAGGGGCGAAAGGAAGATAGATGCCCAAGTCCCATTGAAATTCACGGGAACGCCAATACCTTGGGCTACTTTGAAAATCCCTGTTTCCTCTGTTTTGTAAAATTAGGGATAATAATGTTCACCCACCTTTAGGAAAGTGCTTTGAGATCCTCTTATGAAAGCTGCTGTACAGCTGTGATTATTATGTGCTTGGGCATGTAGAGGTTGTCAAATCTAATAAGGGTCTGAAAGGTACATTTGCGGGCCAATAAAGTGGCGAAGCATTTCTTTATTGGGGGAAATTCAATGATGGAGTCTCAAATCCATGCTGACATCTGTTTTTACAATGTGTCGCAGCGCAAGGTCTGATACATTTTTGTCATTCTTTGTGTTGGGAGAGAATTGCATAATCAGCAGCAGCCTTTCAAAGCAGGCAGAGATAACTGTCTTCATCTCCTACAACTCATGGCAGGACCAAGTAAAAGTTACTAGTGATTTTTATCTGTGTGGCTAGTCAAACCATAGCGGATTTGTGGTACTTTCCACCTGGGCGGGCAGTGAAGGTTCAGACAATGCTGCGTAATGCTTGTTGCGAGTATGTGACCTCTATCATCTTGGCTAACTCATAACAAAACACCCCAGGATCTCAATTGTCAGGACTGTAACATTCTTTGTCTGTGCCAGCGCACCTGTTTTAGCAGCTAAATTTAGAGTTTCAGCATCTATGCACCGGCTCTGATACGTACAACAAGCACGAAAATCTGGGTCACATAACTCATCCTACTGTATTCAGTGACACAGTTGGGAGACTTGTCATCTTGAGACAAAGCAGTGCCCATTGTCCAAATACAATTGGCAGAGGGGGAGGAGAGTGTTTCTCTTTCCTATTATTTCCTTTCCTCTGTGCATTAAGTATCTTAGGGGGTGTGTGTGTGTTTAAATCTTCTAGAAAACATGCAGCATCTGTTGTTAAATACTTCGAATGGCTCAGAGTTTTACAGTTTGTGTATGAGAGGAGGGATGGCTCAGTGGTCAAGGTGCTAGCTGGGATTTAGAATCATAGACTATCAGGGTCGGAAGGGACCTCAGGAGGTATCTAGTCCGACCCCCTGCTCAAAGCAGGACCACGCCCCAGACAGATTTTTGCCCCAGGTCCCTAAATGGTCCCCCTTAAGGATTGAACTCTCAACCCTGGTTTAGCAAGCCAATGTTCAAACCACTGGAGGCCAGGGTTCAGTTTTCTGTACTGCCGCAGGTTATGTCTACACTACGAGTGCTACGGCTGCAACTAGGCTACTGCACTGTGGACACTCGCAGTTTTCTGTCGCCATCCCCTCAAGAGCTAGCATCAATACTGGGCTTTAGCTTGGCTTAACTACGCCCTTTCACACCCCTGAGCAACGTAGCTAGGTCGCCCTATGTCTTAGGTGTAGGCCAGGCTACAGACTACCTGTGTGACCTTGGGCAAATGTTGCTGTAGCTGTGTTGGTATCCGGATGTTAGAGAGACAAGGCGGGCGAGGTGATCTCTTTTATTGGACCAACTTCTGTTGGTGAGAGAGACAAGCTTTCCAGCCACACGGAATTCATTTACCTCACCAACCTTGTGTCTCTAGTGACCATGGACATGTCGATGAGAGTGTGTCTACACTGCAGCTGGGAGTGTGTTTCCCAGCACAGGTAGATGGACCTGCATGCTAAAAATAGCAGTGTGGCCTGGGCAGTGGCTCGTGCTAGCTACCCATGTACATAACCAGGGATTGCACTCAGGCAGCTAGCCCCATCTGCCACTGCTCCCCTTTTGAGTGCGCTGGTGCCTGTCTGTCTCCCTGCCCTGGGAAGCACGCTCCCAGCTGTAAGGTAGGCGTGCCCTAACTAACGCGTCTGCTGTTTGGCAGAGCAGTGAACTGAATCCTAGTTTTGTAGGTCCCAGACAGGGCTGGCTCCAGGCACCAGCGAAGGAAGCAGGTGCCTGGGGTGGCCAATAGAAAGGGGCGGCACTCCGTCTGTTATTGGGGCGGCACATCTGAGTCTGTGGCGGCAATTCGGCGGCGGGTCCTTCAGTCCCTCTCTTCGGTGGCACTTCGGCGGCAGCTCAGTCAGGTTTTTCTTTTTTCTCTGCTTGCGGCGGCAAAAAAGCTGGAGCCGGCCCTGGTCCCAGATTAGCACCCTAACCACTGCACCCTCCTGTCTATCCCACCATCGTAAAAATCTGGGCCATTAGAAGCAGTTAACAAAAGATGCTGCATGTCTTCTACAGGATTCTATTATTATTATTTTTTTTTAAGAAAGTGCTAAGATAATTAGAAGCATGCCCAGATGAAAGGAAGGAGAAACACCTTTCATTTTGCAACGGAAACGTGTATCGTTTTATGGTCTAGAATCCTGCAGCACCAGCTGAAAGTCCTGGCTTTGTCCATTTACATATTTTAGATGGAGAAGCCTGTGGGGGAACATTTACAAAGCAAGCTTGAGAGGTCCACTTCCATTGGCACCCTGGGAAGAGATGCGCACTGTACCTTGGGGTCTCTAGGGGTGTCTAATGGTTTGAGACATCCCTGTCCTTACAACAACCCTACAGTGTATTTAGAGAGCAGCATACTGTATCATCCCCAGGACTGGTAATCATGGTGCATATTTTTGAACAGACAGGTTGTGTAAGAGCTACTTTGGTACAGGATGGAAGATGATTTGAAGTACAATAAGCGCTCTTTCCCGTCCAGTCACCACATGCTGCTGGCTTTTCAGATTTCATTTTCCGATTCATAGGCACTTTGTATTTGGCCGGGAGCCTTATGTGCTGCCAGTCGCTGGCTCCGTCACTTGCTTAGCAGAAGTATTAGACTCTCCGATCCCGCTTGGTTGGGAAGCGGGCGGTTTCCTTGTTGGAAGAGAAATGCGCGGACCCAAACTCAGGCTCTTTTCGCTTTGTCTGCTTTTGATTGACAAATTAATATGCGCACCACCTGTGCTGATTTGCAGAGGCACTGTGCAGCCGCAGCGACCGCTGGAGTCTGACAATTTTGCAGCGCTTCAGGTCTGGCTGGCAGCTCCATTACGGCTTTGAGCGAGGGAGGTGGAGGGGCTAAAACAGCAAAAGTAGCCGCCAAGATTACACCGTTGTAGCCTCACAGGTAGAGCTGGGGCAGAAGCACTCTGTGATCATGTTCCAGCCAGACTGTAGATTTTCTGTGCCTTAATTCTGAGACTCCTGAATGATGCTTAGGGCTTGGCTACACTGGAGAGTTGCAGCGCTGGTGGTGAGTTTACAGCGCCGCAACTTACTCACCGTCCACACTTGCAAGGCCCATACAGCGCTGCATCTCCAGCCAGCGCTGCAGCGCTGGCTGTACTCCTGCTCTGCCTCGGGTATAACTATTGCAGCGCTGGTGATGCAGCGCTGCTCCGCCAGTGTGGCCACCAAAAGCGCTGTAATTGGCCTCCAGAATTTTCCCATAATGCTTTTAACTAAAGAACTCTTTGTTTTGTTATGATGCCTCTCTTTGTTTTGTTGTGAACTCGGGGCTCCCGGAGCTGCTTATCTAAAAAACAAACACAGCTCCTGTTTGCTGTGAATGAGGCAGGCAGGGGGATGAATGTCTACAGCTAGTGTTTGCTTGAGGAGAGAAACAGCACGGCGGGGGCTGGGGAAAGAGAGTCCCTCGGAGCAGCTGCTTATCTGGTCTGCAGGCTATTTGCATTTAAGAGTGAATGAGAGGTCGGGGAAATGGTCAGAATTTGCAAGGCAGGGAGCTGACACAGTGGGAGCATGAACGAGGAGGTCAGAGGAGCTGAGGGTTGCACTGATATTGCCTTGGGCAAACTTAAAAGAAAGGAAGGGAACGGAACTTGCAAGGCAGGGAGCTGACACACAGTGTCAGCTCCAAAAATCCCCCCTCTCTCTCTCCCCCACGCTCCCTGTCACACTCCACCCCACCCCCCTCTTTTGAAAAGCATGTTGCAGCCACTTGAACGCTGGGATAGCTGCCCATAATGCACCACTCCCAACACTGCTGCAAATGTGGCCACACTGCAGCGCTGGTAGCTGTCAGTGTGGCCACACTGCAGCGCTTTCCCTGCACAGCTGTACGAAGACAGCTGTAACTCCCAGCGCTGCACACCTGCAAGTGTAGCCAAGCCCTTAGGCTCATTGGTGTGAGATACTGGCCACCTGTCAGCCTTTTCTACTCCTGTCCTTTGCTATTTGAATGCAGACTCCTACTACTGGACCAGATTCAGATTGGGTGTGAGAGGCAGCAGGTCCACTGAAGTCAATGGAATTGAACCTGCCTACACCAAGAGGCAGAATTTGGCCCATTGTGCTCTTAATAAGTTGGGAGGCAGGGTGGTGGTTTGTTAGCATAGGGGACTGATCCCATTGAAATGAATGCAGCTAAAATCAGTGGCAAAATGGAGCCAGCATTTCACCCCAGGAATCTTGGTTTCTGTTCCTAATCTGTGCGAACGAACGACTTGCTATGTGACCTTCAGCAGCCACTTAGCCCCTCTGTGCTTCGTGTGTAAAATGGTGGGTAATGACACTGAATGATAAAGTGCATTGAGAGCGTCAAGTGCCAGACGCTGTGTAAGTGTGGAGTCTGATGATGATGCGTTTACTACTTAAACTTCTGTTGCTAAGGCATGAATTACTTTGACAACACAAGCACTAGGCAGTTGCCCAATAGTCGTTTTCTCGTGCTTCCCGTTAGCTGGTGGGACTCCTGCCATTTTTGAGCCATCGCCCTGATTTTGCCCTTTCCCCAGTTAGGTCTTTCGTAGCAGGGGGAATGAACTGGCCTTGTTTTGGAGCCAGCCTGTGTCATTTCTGAAGTTGGTCAGCAGGGGGCGATGAAGCAACAAGATTCCTTCCCCCCTCTTCTCCCCCACCCCTCACATTTTTGAAAAAAGTCCTATGTACTGAAACTTGTCCCCATTGATGAACCCTGAAGGATATTTGTTACCAAGTTCTTGAGCTCAGTGCAAAAGAGATAATAAAATATACTTGTCTCTACCTTTCTCCTTTTTCTTTACCGTTGTTTCTTTGATGAAATAAGTAGCTTAAGATGACACTTGACAAAAGTATAGTGTATTCATGTTGTATTGTGTGTGAAATGAGAGAGCTTGGATGACGACTGCATCTGTTGGGCACAGGGTCCTGGTATCCATTAGGAACCTTGTCCCAGTTAAAAGGTGCAGGCTTCTTCCCTCCGGTCCCTTTTTCCTCCCCCCTTGTACTTATATGGCCTCCATCACTGTAGTATGTGACTACATGGCTTCTGGACATCTGCCATTTGTCTCAGGGCTAGTTACAAGTCACTTTCTGAGAGTGTCATGCGGTCGGATACTACAGTGATTGGGGCCATGTAGGTACCAGAGAGAGAGAGAGGCTGGGAAAATGCTTTTAAATTGACAGCTCCAGGTTGTCTTTAGATTAAGGATACAACCCTCATTCCTTTCCAGAACAAGTTTGTTTGTGAAGTCGGTTGTGTCGTATGCCTCGTTCCTAAGAATGAGCTTCTGATCTGCCCGGTATTTTGTGGGCATGGATTTGCCTATGACAAGGGTGGGAAAACTTTTTTTTTGGCCTGAGGCCATGTCGGGTTTCTGAAATTGTAGGGAGGGCCAGTTAGGGGAGGCTGTGCCTCCACAAACAGCCAGGCATGGCCTGGCCCCCGCCCCCATCCAACCCCCCCTGCTTCTTGCCCCCTGATGGGGGGCCCCCCCGGGACTCCTGCCCCACCCAACCCACCCTTTCCCTGTCCCCTGACCGCCCCTGGACCTACTGCCCTGCTGCTCCATCCAACCTCCCCTCTCCTTCCTGACTACCCCCTGGGGACCTCTGCCCGCCCCCACCCCTATCCACACCCCTGAGCACCACCCCGAACTCCCCTGTCCTCTATCCAACCCGCGCTGCCTGGAGCGCTAGTGGCTGGTGGCACTATAGCTGCACTGCCCAGAGCACCAGGATAGGCAGCTGTGCCGCCCGGCTGGACCCAGCCATGCCACCGCGCAGCACAGAGCACTGGGTCAGGATGTGGCTCGGCAGCTGCGCTGCCTGGCAGGGGCTTGCAGCCCCACTACCCAGAGCATTGCGCCGGCGACACAGTGAGCTGAGGCTGTGGGGGAGGGGGAACAGCAGGGGAGGGGCCGGGGGCTAGCCTCTCGGGCCAGGAGCTCAGGGGCCGGGCAGGAGGGTCCTGCGGGCCGTAGTTTGCCCACCTCTGGCCCATGAGCTGAAGGAGGGGAAGGGTCTGGCAAGCAGGGACAGAAATCCCTTGAGGGAGGTTGGACCAGATACTCTTTCCATTCCCTGCAAAACCAGTGTAGCACCACTTCCCACAACCTGTCACTCTTGCTTTGCTTACGGGGTTGTGAATTTCACTCCCCAGGCACCGCCAGCCTTGTGGCATGTGAGTATCAGGAATTCAGACTGATCAGTTAAAATACTAAAGACCCAGTCAGCAAATGTATGATATGAGCTTTCTCAGTTCCAAAGCGTGGCATCCTTTCCCCAGAACGGGGCACAGCTCCCATATGTGGGTGGGTGGGGTCTTTTCCCCTCTAGTCATGAAGCCTAAGATCAGATCCACCATGTAACTGTGCTGTGCTGACTCTGTGCCATAAAAGTACAGAAGGGCCAGAGGAACTTGCCTGTTCCTAAAACACAAGTGTTGCTCTTCAAATGATCCTTTAGTGCCACCTTCCTGGTCTTTCCCTGCCCTTTTTCAGAAGCAAATGTGTGCGTCCCTTGAACTAATCTGTGCTCTTTGCTTTGGTCACCTTCCCCAGCAACCGTGAGGTGAATTCTATCTTTGATGCACATACATTAAAGGGTTGGCAAAGATGCCTTGTAGTGAAAGACTCAAGGAACTCAATCGATTTTAGGTTATCAAAGAGAAGGGGAAGGTCACGGTCTCTTAGCACCTGCATGGGGAACGGAAATTTAGTTAATTGGCTCTTCAGTCTAGCAGAGCCAGGTATAACCACCTCCAGTGGCTGGGAGTTGAAGTTAGACAAATTCAGACTGGAAATCAGGTGCAGCTTTTTAGCAGTGAGAGAAATTCACCATTGGACCAACTTACCCAGCGGCGGCTCCAGGCACCAGCGCTCCAAGCGCCTGCCTGGGGCAGCAAGCCGCGGGGGGCGCCCTGCCAGTCCCTGCGAGGGCGGCAGTCAGGCAGCCTTTGGCAGCGTGCCTGCGGGAGGTTCCCGGTCCCGTGGATTTGGCAGCAATTTGGTGGCAGGTACGCTGAAGCCGCGGGACTGGCAGACCTCCCACAGGCAAGCCACCGAAGGCTGCCTAACTGCTGTGCTTGGGGCAGCAAAAAAGCTAGAGCCGCCCCTGAACTTACCAAGGCCTGTTTGGTGAATTCTCTCCATCCTGTTGTAACAGGTTTTAATTCAGGGAAGTCCTATGGCCTGTATTATACAGAAGGGCAGATAAGTTGATCACAATGATCCCTTCTGGCTTTATAATCGATCTATGAATACATGGCTCCCATTGATTTCCTCTGGAGCACTGCACATGCAGAACTTGCCTGGAGTGGCTGAAGGCGTAGGGTGGCTAGCTGGTCCTATAGGGTTTAACATTTAAAGCTAAGGGCACTATGATTGGGAGAGGAGCTCTGCTCACGGCAGGAAGAAGCGCTCTATCCAGAAGACTTCCGCAGGTGCCCATTCCAAAAAGGATGTGATTGCCGGTTGGAAGGCAAGTTCTTTGCCTTCATAGGTTAAATTGGGAGATCTGTGGAGGAACATCAAAGCAAGCTAGAGAAGCAGAAGAGATGGGTAAATGCTTTGCCTACATTTGAGTATAAATGCACCTAAGGTTTGACCTGTTTTGTGCATTGATCACCCCCTGTGTTCAAGAGTTCTACCTGCATTTGCTACTTACTCTTGGCTTCCTATGGCCCCATTCTTATCTATGCTGGGGAAGCTATTTATGGGGGCAGGAAATTGAGTTTCTTCCCAGTTATTCTGGTGGGCTGAAGATTCCTTGGAGAACAGGACCCCATGGAGTCTTGCTGCCTGCCAGGGCAACGCCACATCTAGAAGACACATGACCATGTGGTCTTCAGCAGCAGACAATAAATCTACAAAATTCAGAACCGGGGAGGACAGGGAAGTGGTGGGGTTGGTTTCAGATCTGCAGTTCCCATTGTATCTGTTAAATTCAGGTCTGGGTTTGGATTTCAAATAGCCCTAGAGTTGGGATTGAAGGTTTGGGTGCAGAACCATCTTTGATAATAGAGCATCTTTATCTTAATGTCCGACTATTATTGAGAGAAAATTGCAGCGTACTCAGACTATATCCCACGCAGGAAGATTACATTTCTCTCCCATTTCCATCATGAATGTCACTGCTACACTAGATGTCCCTGAAAGGGGGCAGAAGTAGGTTAATGCTTGTTCAGGTTGCTTTGCGGCTAACATAGCCACTTGTATTCAAAATGGGATTACTGCACCTTCCCCAAATTAGATTTCGCTCTTAACTGTGAGCTGTTCCTAGTAAGTGACCTTTCAGATGTATTTTTATCAAAAAAAATGTTTTTTGAATGACTGTATATCCAGTCATTTAACTCTCAAGGCTGGCAAACTAAATGGATCTAATATTGTTCCAAAACTTTCTCAAGTGATTTCTAGAGATGCGATTGCTCAGAAAGTAAAGCGAGCAAAATTGCATGTGCTGCAGTAGGCGACAGCAGCATAGACAGGAAGCTTGGACACTGGCATTGAAGCTGTGATCTTGTTGAAGGATCTAGGAATTCCTAATCATTAGCAAGCAAGGGCTCGTACCATGAATTGCTGACTTGGTAAATAGTGATGTGCTCCAGAATAATGATGTATGTGGTGGCTCTTTCATATTCACTGACCCAATAGCCCAGAACAAGTCAGTGTCCGCCACTAAAGGCTTTCATGGCCAGAGCTGGTTGGGAATACTTGGTTTCACAATAAGTTGACTTCTTAGTTGTGTTCATTTCCTCCTAAATAGCTTATCTTTTGGAGTTATTATGGTATAACAACGTGGCCTTCAGTGGGACATAACAGAGAGTATCAATTCAGGACAAATTGCTTAGAGCAGGGTAGTCACAGCCCAAGGCAAACCAGCCAAACAGAGAACTTCGGTTTTACCCCACTGGCTAACCAGAAGTCCCACAAGCAACCCTCAGCTACTCCAGTTCCCTTGTATTACCACCAGCACCACTCCTTATAGGGATGAATGGTTATGAAAACCAATACCCCAGCAAAAGGAAAAAAGGTTCTCCTGATCCCAAAGGACCAAGCTCCAGACGCAAGTTAGATCTTACCCACAAATCACACTGTTGCCAGTTCTTTAGAATCTAAAGGTTTATTCATAAAAAGAAATATAGATGAGAGCTAAACTTGGTTAAAGTAATCAATTACATACAGCAATGGCAAAGTTCTTGCTTCAGGCTTGTAGCAGTGATGGAATAAACTGCAGGTACAAATCAAGCCTTTGGAGCACATCCACAACTTGGATGGGTCATTCAGTCCATTGTTTAGAGCTTCAGTGTAGCAAAGTTCCTCCAGAGGAAAGAAGCAGGATTGAAGACAAAATGGAGGGGTTTCCAGGGCCTTTTATATTCTTTGCCATTTGGAAGGACCCCTTTGTTCTTACTGTGGAAAATCACAGCTAGGTGAAGTTTGGGGTCACATAGAATATTAGGGTTGGAAGGGACCTCAGGAGGTCATCTAGTCCAACCCCCTGCTCAAAGCAGGACTAATCCCCAGAATTTTACCCTTGTTCCCTCAAATGGCCCCCTCACAACCCTGGGTTTAGCAGACCAATGCTCAAACCACTGAGCTATCCCTCCCCCCCCCATGTCCATGCATGACTCAGTTCTTTACAGGTAGAGCAGCCATTGCTCACATGCTACCTTGAATGTCCCCAGGGAGGCTTTTCATATGTGGATTGGAGTCCCCAGGTCCATTGTCAGTTAAGTGTTTCTTGATTGGGCACTTAATCTGAAAATTCCTTTCTCAAGAAGCTGACCAAATGCTTCACTAATGCTGCTTAGAATCAAACACATTGAGATACAAGTACATAGCCAATATTTATAACTTCAAATACAAAAATGATGCACACATACAGACAGCATAACCATAACCAGCGAATTACAACCTTTTCGTAGACACCTTACTTGACCTCCTTTGTACAAGATTTTGTGCAACTATAGGACCTTGGTTGCAACACTGATCTATACAGTCACAGTTCATGTCAATAATGTCACGTATGGTCTTGTATGTCAAGATCTAGCTACATAGGCAGCCTTTGATGTGGACTTCTGACATACTGATTATTTCTGGTGCATCTGTAGAAATGCACTAATACTATACTCAAACTCCAGGTTCTGCTTAATGACATTGCTTTGCCGGACCCATTACAGAAATATAGTGGCTTTTCATTTGAAATAATGGATACAGCTAATGTCATTCTATACCGTTCCACACTCTGCAATGAGATAAGTATGGAGGTACACAGACCATGAAATGAGAGTACTGAGTGAGAGGGTCAGATTCTTCTTTCATTTACATTAACATAAATCTACGGACTTCAGTGGGGGCTCTGTTATGTCAGTTTTATACCAATATAACCCAAAGCAGAATCTCCCTGAATCTTGTCCTCCAAGTTTGATGCTTCCAGCCACGATAGTTTTCTATGCATAATGAGTCAGCTGCCTATGTGTTTGTCAACTCAGCGTTTCTTTATAATGTGCCCAGCCTGAGTTTGTCCATTGACTGCGCTCTATCAGTTTTGTGTAGCGTAGTAAATTATGGGGTGAATCCTTGCGCAAATTGTTCCACGTGTAAAGCTCTCCTATCCATTTGCCAGGCATGCTTCTCAGATAAAAATGTGTGAAGAAAAAGATCATCTCCTGTATACCACTTTTAGACTTCATGCAAGGGATTTATGTACGCTTAGCATGAAACACCCATGCTATAAAATGAGAATAAACTCCTATGCGAGAAGATCATTATTTCTATTAAAGACTCTAATAGTTTTTGATTTTTGAGTTATATTTCTTGCATTGAGCATACACATATAAGTGCGTGCAGGCTAAAACTGGTGTCTGCTATAAAGATCCCAGTGATCAAAATATACCTGTTTCTTTATCCCTGTCACTCCTTTTCCAATCTACTTATGTATTTAGCTCTTTGGATTCTTTTTTTGCAGTTGTCTAAAAAGCAACTCAACTCCTCAATCTCTCTCACATTGCACTGTGTCCTTCGGAGTCCAGTAATGATTCCATTATGATGAACCATTATGAAAAAAGTAAGGCAAGTCCAATTATTTCTGCAGTCCCTTTGAAAAAGAAGTTTAAAAAAAAAAGACCTTTTCTGAGCTGGTCTCCTGCTTGTTATGTTGTGGAGTTTGAACATCTCATCCCCAAGGACAGAAGAACAGAATGCTGCACTTCGTGTATTAGATAAAGATCAAATTGTCCTTATCTATTGTTGGCCTTTCAGATGACAGCAAAATCATAAACATTCTTGTCCTCAAAGATCCATGGGAAATGTTCCAAAGTATAAGTTACCATGGAACATGGAACATGATATTTTGAACTGTGGTTGTACATAGAGAGAATCGGAAGCCTCCTAGCCGAATTTTGTGCTCAGTCGAGTGAAGCCAATACAATAAGTACTCTTTTCAAATGAACTCTCACTGCTTTGTGAAGGGGTATTAGATTTCTCTCTGGTTTTGTACTCAGTTTTTTTTTTTCCCCTTAGCACCCTTTGGGAGAGCTTACGCCAAGTACAAAGTGTCCATAAGGGTGGACTTATTATGAGCTCTCATTTGCAATGCAGAGCAGTAGTCCGCAGACTGAAACTAACGATGGCATAAAATAATTTGTTTCCCTTTGCATTTGTTTTTAATCTGATTATTTTGCCCTATTGAAATGTATGCACAGGATTCTAAACATCATTTTTCCCTTGTTCTTCCTGCTAGAAGCATGCTGCAGATTAAGGCTGTAGTCAGCAAAGGACTGCACTGCCATAGCTACTGATTGCAGAGCCTCCTGAGGAGAGCACCCAAGGAGATGAATGCTGATTTAGCTTCCCGCCTCAAGGAGACTTGATGGCAAGTGGGGTTTTTTTCCCCCACTTCAGTAGAACTGTGTGACTTGCTGTACACGGGGCCACACTTTGCATATGCTCACAGGGGATAAGGTACCCCATTCGTCACTGGGTATGTCCCTTTTATCGTCCTGACCAGGACTTCGGAACAGCCAAAGAAAAGACTGCTCCCTGAGAGTCCAGTGCATGCTGGGGCAGCAGTTTAGTGCTGTGTAGATACACAAAGCCCTTGCGCTTTCTGTTACTGTGTCACTGCAGGCCCCTCCACTCCACCAGTGATGTCAGTCTGGATGTCCCATTTGTCTGTTTCTCTGACAGCTGCCTGCATGCTGCCTTCAGTTACTCTCTGGAGTGTTAAATTCCTTTCCTGGTTCTCCAGGCCACATTCTGATTCCTCCTAAAGTCCCAAGTTTTCCCCTTGATACCCCATAGAAAGGAGTCAAAAATTTCATAATACAGTATAAGCTTTAAAAACACAAAAATCTGAGTTATTCTCTGAGCTTTTCAGTGCATCTAGTCTCCTCTGTGCCTGATTTACTCAGCTTGTGCTTGGGTGCAGGGCCAGGCTGAAATTCATGTCTGCAGCACACTCATCAAGAAGACCATTCCTCTCGTTGCGGTCTCGTTTCTAGAGACCTGTGCGAAGTGCGCTAACGCAGTGCAGTTCTTTGTCCCCCTCTAGTGGTCAGGCCGTGTATAGAGATTGAGTGGTGCTCTTGCCTCTAAATTAATAGTCGTTATCCTTTAGCACAAGCCGTAGAAATTAACCCTTTTTGATCCAGAGGCCCCAGATTCAGTCCCAAAAAATGATTGAACCAGGGGAGTCATTAAATGTAATGACGATCTATGATTTGTATAGCACTGAATATACGTTGGTGTGTCATTCTGAGAATGTGACATTGAAATAAACAGTAAAGAGACTGCAAAATTAATTACAGGCTAATCTTCAATCATTTCCTTTCATTGCAAGGTTTTTTTTTGTATTGGTTTCTATTATGGGGGTGTATTGTGTTTTTATTTTACATGTCAATGTTTGACACCACTAGCGTTATATACATTGAGCAGTTAGAACACCTTTAATTGTTTCCTGTCGAATTAACTGTTGTGCCTAATTACAAACTGCTGCAGGACACACTCTGCATTGAAAAGAGAAATGCTAATGGAGAACATTAGGTACCATATTAAGGGTGAGCAAGGCTCAGGCTTGTTGAGATGTGTACTTGGTATACTAATCATGCCATCCAGGCTGTTTACATTAGGAACTGTGTTGCTATCCCTAATCAGCCACTGGCTGATGATTGTAATTTTTACTTGCTGAGGAGATGATGGACTTTGCGAGAGAAGAAAACAACCCCTGCCTGCACGGTAGGTAGCAATAGGAATGATCCCGATTTAGTATTGAATTCGACTGTGTGGCTAATGAGGTGGGCAGAGCTGGAATCTAAGCAGAACAATTAGGGGAGACAAATTGCAAAGCCCTGTTTAGGTTTGAAAACCAACGTGTCAAACTTACAAAAGATGAATATAAACAAATAACACAAGTATGTAGGAACAAAATTAGAAAGGCCCAGGCACAAAATGAGATCAAACTAGCTAGAGACATAAAGGGTAACAAGAAAACCATTCTACAAATACATTAGAAACAAGAGGAAGATCAAGGACCGGGTAGGACCATTACTCAATGAAGGGGAAAAAACAACAACAGAAAATGCGGAAATGGCAGAGGTGCTTAATGACTTCTTTGTTTCAGTTTTCACCAAGCAGATGCGTGGTGATTGGACGTCTAACATAGTGAATACCAGTGAAATGAGGTAGGATCAGAAGTGGCTAAAATAGGGAAAGAACAAGTTAAAAATTACTTAGATAAACTAGATGTTTTCAAGTTACCAGGGCCTGATTAAATGCATCCTAGAATACTCAAGGAGCTGACTGAGGAGATTTCTGAGCATTTAGAAATTATTTTTGAAAAGTCATGGAAGACGGGAGAGATTCCAGATGACTGCAAAAGGGCAAAGATAGTGCCCATTTATAAAAAAGGAAATAAGGACAACCCAGGGAATTACAGACCAGTCATCGTAACTTCTGTACCCGGAAAGATAATGGAGCAAATAATTAAGCAATCAGTTTGCAAACATCTAGAAGATAATAAGGTAATAAGTAATGGCATGGATTTGTCAAGAAAAAATCGTGTCAGACCAACCTGATAGCTTTCTTTCACAGGGTAACAAGCCTTGTGGCTAGGCAGGAAGCAGTAGATGTGGTATATCTTGACTTTATTAAAGCTTTTGATACTGTGTCGCATGACCATCTCATTAACAAACTAGGGAAATGCAACCTAGATGGAGCTACTATAAGGTGGGTGCAAAACTGGTTGGAAAACCGTTCCCAGAGAGTAGTTATCAGTAGTTCACAGTCATGCTGGAAGGGCATAAAGAATGGGTTTCCATAGGGATCGGTTCTGAGTCCAGTTCTGTTCAATATCTTCATCAATGATTTAGATAATGGCATAGAGAGTACACTTATAAAGTTTGCGGATGATACCTAGCTGGGAGGGGTTGTAAGTGCTTTGGAGGATAGGATTAAAATTCAAAATGATCTGGACAAACTGGAGAAATGGTCTGAAGTAAATAGGATGAAATTCAATAAGGGCAAATGCAAAGTATTCCACTTAGGAAGGAACAATCAGTTGCACACATACGAAATGGGAAATGACTGCCTAGGAAGGAGCACTGCGGAAAGAGATATGGGGGTCATAGTGGACCATAAGCTAAATATGAGTCAACTGTGTAATGCTGTTGCAAACAAAGCTAACATAATTCTGAGCTGTATTAGCAGGAGTGTTGTAAGCAAGACACGAGAAGTAATACTTCTGCTCTGCTCTGCACTGATTAGGCCTTAACTGGAGTATTGTGTCCAGTTCTGGGCGCCACATTTCAGGAAAGATGTAGACAAATTGGAGAGAGTCCAGAGAAGAGCAACAAAAATGATTAAAGGTCTGGAAAGCATGACCTGTGAGGGAAGATTGATAAAAATTGGTTGTGGTTGGGCTGGAGAAGAGAAGACCGAGAGGGGATATAACAGTTTTCAAGTACCTAAAAGGTTGTTACAAGGAGGAGGGAGAAAAATTGTTCTTCTTAACCTCTGAGCAAATGGCTTAAATTGCAGCAAGGGCGGTTTAGGTTGCACATTAGGAAAAACTTCCTAACTGTCAGGGTGGTTAAGCACTGGAATAAATTGCCTAGGGAGGTTGTGGAATCTCCATCAGTGGAGATTTTTAAGAGCAGGCTAGACAAACACCTGTCAGGAATGGTCTAGATAAGTGATTCTCAAACTTTTGTGCTGGTGGTCCCTTTTACATAGCAAGCTTCTGAGTGTGGACTCCCTGCCCATCAATTTAAAAACTCATTTTTTATATTTAACACGATTATAAATGCTGGAGGCAAAGCAGGGTTTGGGGTGGGGGCTGACAGCTCATGACCCTTCATGTAATAACCTTGTGACCCCCTGAGGGGTCCCGAACTCCAGTTTGAGAACTAGATAATACTTAGTCCTGTCCCCTGCAGTCATGGCAGGACTAGATGACCTCTCAAGGTCCCTTCCAGTTCTATGATTCTATGTCCAGCTGAAGATTTGGCAGGGTTTGGTTTTTCCTTGTTTGGTCATAATGGGATGGTTGTATGTTGATGTGTTTGCAGTTTGAGAAGCTTATGTTATAGTTTCTCCAAAACCTCCAGATTGTCCCTCCCCTCACCCATTAACCGAGTATGCTGGAAGGGCTGTCATCTTCTTCTGAATCTTTAACAATTGTCCTACTTGACATCTTGGCCGGTCCATCTCCCCAACCTAAATTTTCAGGTGAATGAAGAGAAGTCAGAAATTAACCAGATTCCAAGCTACTTGCACAGTGAGATACAACTCAGCATGGCAAGATTGGACCCTTTTGCAACCCCTAATGTCATGATGCGTCAGAGGAACCACTGTGGTATGTTGCAATATCCTATGGAAGAACAAGAAGCAACTCAAGTTAGCTCTCATGCCTTACTAGAGCAATGATCAGAGGATTTAATAAATGTCAGGTTCCTCGGATTGCTTCGTTGCTATTACACCTGGAACCACTTGACCTTTCAAAACTGGCTAGGAGTGATTTCAGAGCTCAGTCACTAAAACACTGTGACACCTACTGATAATGTGACATTTAAAAGATTGGCAGATGGTTAAAATACTTACTGTTTCTGCGGTTGCCTCAATGGAGATTTGGCGAATCACATACGTTTGTTAGGTGGCTGCATTTGCCAAGTGCTGCTGACCATTTTTAGTATAGCCAACCCCCCTAATTATATTTGACCAATATTAATTGCTACTGCGGTGGTGAGTGTGGCTACAGATTTGCATTTATTATTTGACAGCATCCAAAAGTGTGATAGGTGCCTCACAATATAAAAAGACATGAACAAGCCCCCCAAAATCTAGGGCCCCATTCCTGCAGTTGATTCCACCTGGGCCACACCACTGACTTCAGAGGGATTCCATCCCGATGCTCGTTTCTGCCCATGTGGCCCAGATGTCAGGATCAGGGTCTGATTTCAGAAATGTCACAATGGAGCAGTGGGGGACAGGATAGGAGGGAAGGTCTATCTAGGATCTGTAAATATCATTGCGAAGTAACTTTTGTAGATGTCACAGTAGAAGTGGCTCTTCAGAATAGAGATAAGGCCTGTTTTAGCAAAGCATGCAGGCATCTCTTTAAATCCCATTGACTTCAGTAAGACTTAGGCACTTCCTTTGATGAATCATGGCCTAAACCAGGAGAGGGATGTCACTTTGTGCACTGGCTCAGGAAGGATGCTCCATGCAGAGAGGATGGCATGGAAACAAACCCAGTTAAGCTTAAGAAAGAGGTGGTCAAATAAGCTGCCGAGGGTGATATCATTGGTAAAGAGGATGAGGTGGGAGGGCAACATGATGCAGTAAGAACTCTGCTAACCTGTGTGCGAGTGACTCTGAACATTGTTCTGCAGTGTAGACTCTGTGGGCTAGATAGCGTTCACCAACATGGGGAAGAGTGAATTTATATTAAAACAAATAGTTCTGCTGACTTTCGTAATCAAGCCCAAAGCCAGGTGCTTTCAGAGGTTTAGGGAAAGATGTTCTGCCCTGATTTAGTTGATATTAACACTTGTCAGCAGCACTGAAATGGTAACAGTGATTTTGATATTTTTTTTTTCCCAAAAATGTATTCTTCTAAGGCTGGAAGGGACCACTACGATCATCTAGTCTGACCTCTTGCCTAACACCGGCCATAGGAATTCCCCAAATTAGTTCCTGTTTGAACTGGAGCATGTCTTCTAGAAAACCATCCAACCTTGATTTAAAAATGGCCATCACAACCCTTAGTAAGTCATTCCAGTTCTTTGGAATATAAACTGACTTGTATGAAAGCAAATTCAGGTTGAGAGATGAGCACAGTATTCTAAACCAAGTGAAAATCCTCTCCCCGCCTTTGACCTTTTGTTATGGATTTGAGAATGAGCCTGGTCTCTGAATTTTGCAAGGAAAAATGGGCCTGTATTTGGGGGTGAAAATGGCTTTTGCATCAAAAATGGGAAAATACAGGGCTGGGGGAGTTAGTATGCAGAAGTAACCATTTAATTAGAGTTGTAAATAAAGTGAAGTTGTGCACAACTCAAAGTCGCTGAAACTGAAAGTCCCCCCCCCTCCGCAAAAAAAAAAAAAAAGTTGGACAAAATTCCATTAAACAAACATCTGTCACTTTCTTTCCTAGGAATAACTGAAATAAGTAACATCCAGCTAGCCCAAGGACTAGAGTTCTTCCAGGTTACCTCTGGTACAAACCCTAAATATTGATACATTCCCTGAACCCCTTCCACCGTGACCTGCTCCATCTGGGCCCATTCCTTTGCTCTCTCATACTCGTTGAGGAAGATGAGTTTCTGCAGCTGGCTTTGTTTTTACTCCAAGATACTCTGCTTGTGGTTGTAGAGGGAGTAAAGTGGGTATTCAGTGTATTTTAGCAACGTGGTCTGGTGACTTAAACACAGAACTGGGAGCCCAGAACTCCTCCATTATATCCTGCACTCTGTGTCTGCTGCATAATATGATCTTGGCCAAGGAACTTTGCCTGTCTGTGCCACACCTTAAAGTGGGAGTTCAGAATAGCTTTCCACCTCCCCTAGGGTGTTGTGGATCAATTCGTATTTTTGTAGCATTTTTGTGTGTAAATGCTAAAGCCAGAAGGGACCATTGCAATCATCTAGTGTGACCTCCAACCTGGCACAGGCCAGGGGCCCCCACCCAGTAATTCTTCCATTGAGTCCGATAACATCTAGCTAGAGCATATCTTGTAGAAAGACACACAGTCTGGATTTAAAGACTCCACCACCTCCGTTGGGAAGCTGTTCCAACGGTTAATTACCTGCAGTGTTGTTGGTTTTTTAAATTAAGCCTTATTTACAATTTGAATTTGTCTGTCTTCAGCTCGGATCCTGTTATGCAAACAATGGGCGCTCTGCTCTGAAGAGCCACTGTTCAGATTTTTGTGATGGAAATTGCTAGTGAATGTGAGATTATATTCCGCATCATTTGTTTTTTGCTAAAGCGGAAGAGGATTCGGCTCATGGAACATTTACAAACTTACGCTGCTTTAGAGAACATTGAGCGGGGCTTGTTTTTATTGCAGCGGGCTAATGAGATGGGACTTCCATCACCAGAAATCACGTAAACACTATTAGAGAAATGAAATTATTATCAGGCTATTTATCATGGGTGGATTTAAGGTAAAAGGTGCCTGTGGAAGTAATCTCAAAAGACTACTCTGAGGTAAACTACACTCTCGTCCTTATGAGACCCTTCTCTGTTTACCTGAGGAACAGTTTTGTTTCCCCAGCTCAAGGCTATTAAACCGAGGTGACCTATGTCGTTTCAGTCCAATTACATTCGCTGGAGATAGTTCCTTTAGGCTAAACTCATGCATTGTTTAATTAACCCAGCTTTCTCTAGTAATGATTTTTTACCCCTTTTAAATACCCAGAGTAGTCTTACTCTGTCCCTGTTGCTGAAGATCTGACACCACCCTCAAATGACTTCTCTAGTATCTAACATGCACCAAGCTCTTTGCAGAAGAGACACCAGAGAAAATCATTTAATTTCTGGTGCTTAAATTGCCATTTTCAGCATGGGCTATTGTGCTGACAGCAGCTGGTGCTTATGTAGTCGTACTAAACCCTTTCAACACAGAGAGATGGGCTAGTATCGTCAACTGGGAAAATGAGACCCAAAAACCTGGTCAAAGTTCCAGCCAAGTTAGGGCCAGAGCTGCTCCCGCTGCTAGGCCAAGCGTCTCTCCCAACAAGACACATACACAATCTTGATTTTTGCATAAAAACCCCTTGATAAGTCTGCTGTTTACTGGGATTTCTCTTCTTCAGTTTTCTCAGGTGCTAGTGTCTCTCATGTCTTTCCTTGGATTTCTCGCCTTCTGCTCTCACAGGAATTCTGCAGATCCTTATTTTCTGTGTGAAACTATTTCTTCACCTGCTGGTTTAATTCTAGAGGAGACAAGAGTTAGTAAACTGATCATTCATGTGCCATTTTACCAGGCTAGGAAATGCTACCACGTGTGTTAACTCTCCACTGCAGTTTCTTTTGGCTGAAAAACAATAACAACAAAAACTCAGGGCCTGTTCCAATGACCAATAAAGCCAATGGAATAACCTTGACTTCAGCGGCAATTGGACCAGCAGCTTCCACCTGAGGATCTCTAAACTGTTTATAATTATTAATGAGTTAAGACTCATCATCCCATGAAGGGGAACCTGGAAAACAGAGGGCTTGACTGGGTTAACCTTCTTGTTTAACCTTGGACTTGTCAGAGTCAGAAACAAAGCCCAGATCTTTCCAGGATCTAGTCTGATGCCAGCCAGGCCAGCCAGGTTCCTGAACAGAAGGGCCTATATTTTTGCATTACTGTTAGGCCCTAGAAGCAAAACCAAACAAAAACCGTATACTAATTCCGATTACTCTGATTCGTTGCTGGATAATGTCATGAATGGAAAATAAGAAGGGACGAGTCGTATGTCCTATCAAGCTACTGGGAATTACACTTTTTACTGTGAAATGTGACGGCATGAATTTTGCTATGGTACATTTTATACCTAATTATTAGTATTATTGGCATAGCACTGTAAATGGACTTGGCTCTTTACAGCATGTGTAGAAAGATGAGCTGTCCAGCCCAGAGGTCCTGACACTCTCGGGTTTGGCTACACTTGCAGCTGTACAGCGCTGGGAGTTACAGCTGTCTTCATACAGCTGTGTAGGGAAAGCGCTGGTGTGTGGCCCCACTGACAGCTACCAGCGCTGCAGTGTGGCCACATTTGTAGCATTTGCAGCGGTGTTGGGAGTGGTGCATTATGGGCAGCTATCCCAGCGTTCAAGTGGCTGCAACGTGCTTTTCAAAAGAGGGGGGTGGGGTGGAGTGTGACAGGGAGCATGGGGAGACAGAGAGAGTGGATTTTTGGAACTGACACTGTGTCAGCTCCCTGCCTTGCAAGTTCTGACCCCTTCCCCCACCCCTCTCTCATTCATTCACTAAATGCAAATAGTCTTCTTTGTTTTTTTCCTCACAGACCAGATAAGCAGCTGCTCTGAAACGGACCGCCCCCCCCACCCCCGCCGCGCTGCTTCTCTCCTCAAGCAAACACTAGCTGTGGACATTCCAAAGGGATCCCCCTGCCTTCCTCATTCACAGCAAACAGTAGCTGTGTTTGTTTTTTAGATAAGCAGCTCCGGGAGCCCCGAGTTCACAACAAAACAAACAGAGGCATCACAACAAAACAAAGAGTGTTATCTTTACTTAAAAGCATTATGGGAAAGTTCCAGAGGTCAGTTACAGCATAGTAAGATTAATCACTGTTTACACTGGCACCCCAGCGCTGCAGCACCAGCGCTGTTCTCTTTATTCCTCTCGTCGAGGTGGAGTACATGCAGCGCTGTAGCCAGGGAGATACAGCGCTGTATGTGCCTTGCCAATGTGGACGGGGAGTAAGTTACAGCGCTGTAAAGCCACCACCAGCGCTGTGACTCTGAAGTGTAGCCAAGCCCTCAATCAGACCATTCACTTAACACCTTGGGAAATGTTTTCATTTGCTTTTTTTTTGGTAAGTTGCATGCACCGGTTGGAAGCTGGTGATCCACTAGCTGCTAGTGGAAGATTCTTGACTAAAATTGCTGCATAGGTTTATTCTTTTATTTTTAAAAAGCTCTTTTAGAAATCCATTGCCAGCTCATTGCTGTCTGTAAGTGACCACCTTGCTGCTATAGAAAAGACTTGCAGTACAGAGCTGCTGTTTGACTCTGTGCAGGAGGGAAGCAATTAAATAGCTTTTAGCAGCTGAAGACATGAGCAGAACCTATTAGTCTGAGATCAGCTGGTGGTGGCTTCCATCCTGTTTTCCAGCACCCTTGAGGATCATCCTGTGTTTATCAGAAACCCTCTGATCGATACTGGGAGTGGAGAAGCATTTTGTCTTCGTGGCCTCTCTGAGTTGGCATTTCTGGGAATGGCCTTGGCATGGCAGCACTCAGAGCCATGGCAGGAGTGAAACACCAGCTCTCCAGAGTTAGATTGTCAAAGGGTGATGCCCGGAGTATTTGGAACGGCCAATGGAAGCAAAATACCTAACACTTTCCATGCCCCCCTGACGCCCTTTATGGAGAGTGCATTTTCTAAATTTGGTTTGGGTCTTCCACTTCCCTGGCCCACCCACACCTGGACTTCAGTGTCCTCATTGTGATGATGACTCCCAGGGTTCACTTCATTTGCCGTGTGTGTGTTTCTCCTCAACAAACTCTTCTGTTTGCTTGGGGCCAGATTCCGATGCCCTTGCTTGCAAGAAGGGTAAGGTTCTACTCAATGCAGACCTCTGCCCACGCAGTTCAAGGCCTGGACGTATTTGGCAGCCAGTGAAACTGAAGTTCAGGTTTACTGCTGTGCCACTACCTATTTGCAGCAGGAGCTGCGCCAGCAGGTGCCATTACGGGACTGGGGTTGTACTTTGTCCTGTGCTTTGTGTGGCTCTTTCACACCGCAACCGGGTGAGGGGAAAAATAGTTGCTGATAAAGAAAATGTGGTTGCGAAGGCACAAAAGTTATCTGGGGTGGGCAGAACTAAGGGGCAGTTGGATCATCTGAAACTACTTTTAAATCTTAATTTTTCAATGGCATTATTAGTCGATATTTGCATTGCGTTAGCAGCCCCAGTCAGGGAGGAGGGTCCCATTGAGCGAGGCACGGTACACGTACCATGAAAGGACAATTCCTGACCCCAGGACCTTAGAATCTAAGGCTAAGACAGACAACAGGTGGATTCAACGAACCTGTGGGGCCTACAACGTAACCGTGAGACGACTGTGATCAGTGTAATACCCAGCAGTGGTAGAACAGCAGCTGCCTAGCTGTCATTCAGTGTTATGTAGGCATCGCCGTAGAGGTGAGCTCTGATAAGAGACTTGGAGGGTGACACTGTAGTGGCTTTGCAGGTGTTTATGGGGAGCACCGCCTGTGCATAAAGGGTAGCATGGGAGAAAGGATGCAGGCATTAGAGCAGAGGTGGGCAAACTACGGCCAGTGGGCCACATGCAGCCCACGGGACCGTCATTCCCGGCCGGGGAAGCCAGCCCCCGGCCCCTCTCCTGCTGTTCCCCATCCCCTGCTGCCGCGCAGGAAACACTCTGACCTGCCGTTCCTGCCGGGCTGCGTGGCTTACGCCCACCCACCTCCCAGGCTTTCCAATAAGCCAGTCCTGCCGCTCTGAGCAGCATAGTAAGGGGGCAGGGGGAGGTTGGATAAAGGGCAGGCGGTCGTGGGGGCAGTCAGGGAACAGGGAGCGGTTGGATAGGGGATGGGGTCCTGAGGGGCAGTTAGGAGCAGGGGTTTCCGGGGGGTGGTCAAGGGACAGGGAGCATGGTGTGGAGGTTCGGGGGTTTGATCAGGGGACGGGGAACGGCGGGGGGGTTGGATAGGCGTGGGAGTCCTGGGGTGTGTGGATAGGGGGCAGGGCAGTCAGGATGGGGGGTTGGATGGGGGCGGGGTCCATGGGTGGCGGTCAGGGGACAAGAAGCGGGGGTGGGATTGGATGGGTTGGGGGCTCTGAGGGGGGCAGTCAGGGGGTGGGAAGTGGGAGGGGGCGGATAGGGGGCAGGGGCCAGGCTGTTTGGGGAGGAACAGCCTTCCCTATCCAGCCCTCCATACAGTTTCACAACCCCAATATGGCCCTTGGGCCAAAACGTTTGTCCACCTCTGCGTTAGAAGCAGCATGGGACTGCTGAATGGTAAAGACTGGCATTGTTGATGAGGCGTGGTTGGGAGCTGACGCTCAGCGGTGCACAAGGGTTGACGAGGGCTGGGGAAGAGGTGAAGACCAGTCATTTGTATCTGATGTGCTGGAAAAGCTGATGTCCCTTTAGAAAGTCAGCGGGACATGAACGCCCTCTTTCATTCAAGGCAATCTGGCCCTCTTTTCCTCTCGCGCCCGTTTTTTCAATGGCACCGGGGGAGGCAGACGTGCACCTAAAGGGGAACGGTCTTAATCTGAAAGATTTAATTCAGAAAACCAGACCCTCAGATGGGCTCTTGATATCTATTCTTCTACTATATTATGGAATACTGTCGAGGTGAGATGATGGCTAATTGTAAGAACAAGTCAAGTACTGTTTAAACAGCTAATTAATGTCTCCTAATCAGCACTTGGTCCCTCGAAGACTGCATGGCAATATCTCATCTGCAGAAACACCTTGATAATTCCTGTATGAGCTGCACGGAGAACATATTTAAATAAACTCATTAGAGATTTCATACAGATAGCAGCTACAATTACCAGCTTGTACAAATTAATTTGCGTTTTTTTCTATTCTTTTTTTTTTCTTGCCTTGACTGCCCAGAGCTTCTGCTGATCACGTTCTTGCTGACAGTGGAACATGAGTCCCGATGGCAGTGTAGTAAATGCCTTCAGAACGCTTGCCGATGGAGGAGAACACCCCCTGGTGTGAGGGTGCAGGTGATGTCTTAGGCACAAACTGTGATGAATGTAGATTGAGACTTAGAAGAGCTCCTGCTGGTTGAGTCTCCCGCTGCCAATGATGTCTAGTTAAAGCGTTGCTAATGCTTCCGTTCTCTCACGGCAGACAGCTGTCACTTTGACAACACTCGGGGATTAGTAATGTCCAATCCTGGCTGAGGATCCATTTCATTCTCAAGTCCTCCTTCAGTTACGTGAAAGTGTGCCTGCTGGGCCTTGTCAGTGGACAAGTCCGAGGGGAGGGAATTGGTGTTGGATCAGTTAAGTGATACAATTTGGGGTGATTTATTAATGCAGTCCACAGTAACAGTCACGGCTAAATATAATCTGATCTACTGCAGACATCTACTTACCACTGTTTGTTGTTGGGTGGTTATGGGTTATACACCCTGTCTCCTCTCTTAGTCCAGCAGCCATTTGAGAAAAGCATGTGGAGGGTAGAGATAGGGTCCAGTGAGACCTAGACAAATTGGAGGATTGGGCCAAAAGAAATCTGATGAGGTTCAACAAGGACAATTGCAGAGTCCTGCAATTAGGATGGAAGAATTCCATGTACCGCTACAGGCCGGGTATCGACTGGTTAAGCAGCAGTTCTGCAGAAAAGGACCTGGGGATTACAGTGGACAAGAAGCTGGATATGAGTCAGCAGTGTGCCCTTGTTGGGCTGCATTAGTAGGAGCACTGTGAGCAGATCGAGGAAAGTGATTATTCCCCTCTATTCAGCACTGGTGAGGCCACATCTGGAGTACTGCATCCAGTTTTGGGCCCCCTACTACAGAAGGGATGTGGACAAATTGGAGAAAGTCCAGCAGAGGGCAACGAAAACGATTAGGGGGCTGGGGCACATGACTTATGAAGAGAGGCTGAGGGATCTGGGCTTTTTAGTCTGCAGAAGAGAAGAGTGGGGGGTGGGGGGATTTGATAGCCACCTTCAACTACCTGAAGGGGGGTTCCAAAGAGGATGGAGCTCGGCTGTCCTCAGCGGTGGCAGATGACAGAACAAGGAGCAATGGTCTCAAGTTGCAGTGGGGGAGGTTTAGGTTGGATATTAGGAAACACTATTTCACTAGGAGGGTGGTGAAGCACTGGAATGGGTTACCTAGGGAGATGGTGGAATCGCCATCCTTAGAGGTTTTTAAGGCCCAGCTTGACAAAGCCCTGGCTGGGATGATTTAATTGGGGATTGGCCCTGCTTTGAGCAGGGGGTGGGACTAGATGACCTCCTGAGGTCCCTTCCAACCCTAATCTTCTATGATTCTATGTGCTGGTTCATTGGATCCTCTAGACTCGGGGGGTGGGGGGGAATGAATTATTCAAGGAAACCATCCAGCAGAAATCAGTATTTTTTGTCATAGCACACATGGGATTTGGGGGTTCAGAATACCCAGATATAGGTGTCCTCTAGGCCACAAAAAGCACAAGCACAAACAGCTCGCTTGAAAGGTGACTCCTTTCCCCAGATTTGCACTGAAGTCTTGTGTTTGACTTATGAGCAAGGTAATGCCAGATACTCATGAGCTATGTGCAGGTGATGTACAGGCAAGCAAACCGTGCATTGCTAGGGGTCTTATGGTAGAGTTGCAAGGATTTTATTAATATACAAGGATCAACTGAGATGCTATGCTGCCCTCTACTCCTGCGAGGTGTAGATAGCAGGGCCCAGAAGATTGGGCCCATAAATAGATGTTTCTGCCGTCCCCTCTAACCATATGGCAGTCAGAGTGGACTTAGTTTGCCGTCACTCCTGTGGGTTCACTTGCCACAGACTAAATCCATCCATGAATGGCATCCGCCAGTGGGCAGCATGACTTCTGGGGTTGTGCTCCCCTATGGCTGCGGGGCTTGGAGGCAGTGTGGCTCTGATCTTTGGCAGATCCCCTAGGATCCATGAGTTCAGCAGGACACTCTGCACCCCCCCCTCAAACCCTCTCCTTTGCCTCCCTTTGGGGCTAACCCACCTAGGAGCAGCTAGACCTCAGTAGATCTTCTTATCATTTTAACACAGTCGCACTGACTACAGCTTAGGAGCCTAGGAGTTGCCACACTGGATCAGAATCAAGGTCCATCTATCCCAATGTCCTGTCTCCGACAATGGCAGCACCAAGTGCTTCGAAGGAAGCTGTAAGAACCCTGCAGCTGGCAGATGTGGGGTGATTTGCTCCCCTGCCCCACTGGGTTTCATCCTGGTGTCTACTAGTTAGAGAATGGCCTGAAACATGAAGTTTAATAACCCTTCACAACCTTTTGTTATCACGAATTATGTTAATGACACATCACGCTAATTACGCTTGTTTTACCTGCCTGTCAGCTGGACCGTGCCTCTGCCGGTGTGAAAAGAGTTCTCTGTGTCTTGTTTCCTAACCACCACATAGGTAGATTTCCTTGTGCCAATGAATGATGCAATATACACTAGGTGTAGGGACAAATCCTTCCCCTTCACTCTTCCTCCCCTAAACCCAGGTAAAGAGGCAGAATGAATTGGAGACTAGCTCAGGAGCACCCACAGATCCCAGCACCCCTTTCCTTACATGTGCCGTGTGCTGGAGCACACCTCTGCAAGCGGGAGAGGGTGCTTCCTACACTCCATGGGAGAACACGTTAAAACATACAGGCCACCCCGTCTGTCTCTTATGGGCATCAGGGTGGCCTCGGAGTGAAAGCACCAAACTTCGGTCTCAGGAGATCTGGGTTTATTTCCCAGCTCTGGCACGTGCTCCCTGTGTGGCTTTGGACAAGTCACTTGGGCCTTGTCTACAAGGCGCCGCAGTCTGGACTATGGGAATGTGAACTGTAGAGCGCTGAACCGTGTTGCATTCTGGTTGCCCCATGTAAACCCTCCTGGTGTGAACTTAAACTTACCTAGTTTGCATTGATGTAGTCGCTTCTACACAATGTTAATCCTTCCTTACCTCACTGGTGCTTTGTAAGGCTAAATTCACTAATGATTGTGAGGGGCTCTGATACTGTGGAAAGGGGAGTCAAATAAGGACCTAGACAGATGGATTAGCATAGAGATGCCAAAGATCTCTCAGGCTCAGAGGCATCTGGTTCCATGCTGTACATCTATGGAAAACCAAATATAAAAATGGAGTCACACAAAATAGAACCAAGCCTCTATTTCAAAGCAAATTAAAATGTAACACATTTAAAAGTCAGCTCGCTTGGATGATGGAATAAAATCCAGTTCCCTGGAACAAACACTAAATATTAATGAAAGGATATTGTCAGTGGTGCATGCAAAGCAATAAATAGCATTTCCAGTTGATTAAATGTTTAACCAAATTTGAGAGCTGAAGCTGCTTTTGGAGTGGATGTCACATTTGTAATCTGATTTTTACAGTCCTGCTCAAATTAAATGATTTAGTTGGGGATTGGTCCTGCTTTGAGCAGGGGGTTGGACTAGATGACCTCCTGAGGTCCCTTCCAGCCCTGATCTTCTATGAAATAAATGCTGTAAGATTTTTGCCCCTATAAAAGACCAGGCAATCCAAATCAATTTCTTGTTCACTTCAGTGGCAGCCATTTGAGGGGTGTGTGTTGTGTTTTGAGCGTTTGTACAAATCGCTGGGGAAGGGCTCAAATCGAGTATGAATCACGGTTTGTGGGAAACGTTGGATCACTTGTAATATTGGCATGCTGTTCTGGTCAATGTAAAACAGTTTAAAAAGAAATGATGCAGAGTACATGGGACCCTAGAGCACGCTTTCTAGAGACTTCCACTGAATTATTTTTATTCTGAGTGTTGGAAAATGTTACACAAATAACTTTCAGTCATTGCTGGATTTATCAAGAGCAGGGGAAGCGTTACAAGGTAGTGAAAGTCTTGGGCTGTGTTTCCACAAGAAGCGCTGCGGTTGTGCTGCTATAGTTTAGACCAGGAACGGAGGAAGTACCCTACAAGTGTGAGGGTACCTCTCCCCGCATCGCTCGCCCTGATGGCTGGTAAAAGTGGGAGGGCCCTGACCTCCCCTGTTCTGGCGACCCTGGTTTAGACACTTATCACAGTGATGGAAGAGGTTCTTCCATCGCTGTACTAAACCCACCGCTCCAAGAGGCGGTAGCTAAATTCTTCCGTTGACCTAGTGCTGTCTACAGAGGGGCTCAGGTTGGCTTAAATCTGTCTCTCAGGGGTGTGAATTTTTAAACACACCCCCAGAGGGACATCGCAAGGTCAACCTACATTTTAGGAGACCTGGATTTTACTGTTGTCTAAACCCAAACTTTTGTTGTGTGACCTTTGGGCAAGTCACAAAAACCCCTTATTCCATCTGTAAGACTTAGCTACCTCCCTCGCACGGGCTCTGTGATATATAGAGGTAGGGTCAGATTCTCTGCGGTTGTGACTTCAGCGAAGTAAAAGAGGGCCTGGCAGCAGAGCATTTGTGTGATTAATGCACTTTTCAGATCCTTCTAGCCACTCCGTACCCCCGTATTGCTGAGCAGGAGGAGGTGCTATAGAAGTAATAGTAATGTAAATAGTCCTTTAATATACCTCAAATCACTTCACGTTAATTTTTGTGGTGTGTATCATTTATTATTTGGAGTGGGGTAGCACCTAGAGGCCCCCAACACAATTGGGTGGGGCCCCAATGTGCTAGGTGCTGGGCAAACACATAGCGAGAGAGAATCTCTACTTTGAAGGGTTTGAAATCTACCTGTCAGGTGTGTGTTCTCAGCTGAAATTCATTGAAAATGTATCAAAGATGCTGAGGGTGTTTTGTTTTGTAAAGGCCAGAAGGGACCACCGTGGTCACCTAGGTGGACCTCCAAAGATTTGTGTTTCAGGAGAGACTAACTGATGCACTCCACTCTGATCCAGCAGGGGCAGCCTTGCCAATCTAGGTGCTGTAGGAAAAGTGTGTGTCCTGATTTGCGTTTGACCTGCTCCCTGAGTGAAGTACTCTGTGGATGTGTTAAAGGCTTCCAAAATAAGCCTCAAGTCACAATCCAATTGAGTGCAGCCACAATAATTCCCATTGAAAGCATCAGTATTAAGAAGTTTGCATAAATTACCAGCATATAACTACCCCTTCCCCCTGCCCCAATGACTCAATCATCTGTTGTGGTCCCTTTTAAAAAAAAATAATAATCCAAAAGGTAGTAACTCATCCGACCTTGTTTCTTCCTTTGACAGATTCAAACAGCAGATCCCTTTTTAGCAGCAGCGTGACGCACTGTGCTTTAAATTCAATTTAAAATACAAACTATTTATACCAGCAAGCAAGAGACTATAAATCTGATTTCTCAGTCATTAGTGGATCTATAAGTTCAGGACAATCGTTGCATAACTAATTGAATCAACTCTTGGCATGCAAAACCGGTGCCCTGCTTATCTGAGTGTTGCATCTCTTCGCCTGCCGAAGTCTGCCTCACTCGCAAGAGGTCGCACTTTGTGCTTTTGGACCAGCATTGCCTTCCAGATTCCCTCCTCTCTGCTTCTAAGAACTGGTCATTTATCAAATACACCTAGAATATATACATAGATGGAGTAACAAGACACATGCAAAGCGGGCCATGTTCAGCTCTGGTGTAAATAGGTGAAACTTGGTTGAAATCAGTGGCACGGCATTCCCTTTTTACAGATGAATTTGGTCCTAAAAGTGCCACTGACATAGCTGCAGCCACTTCACAAACACACAGTTATCTGTACGTTCGTGAATCGGGCAGGTGCTAATCCTGTGCGTGTGGACCTGATCCAAATTCTGTCGAAGTCACCGGAAAAAATTCCCATTGGTGATTCATTGATGAATTCCCAGATGAGTCGGGGCAATGCTCTTTAGATCATAAGATCTTTGGAGCGGGGATCCTGCCATCTGTTTGTCTATACAGCCTCATTGCATCTGTGCTGCCTCAGAAATCATTGGAAATTGAAAACAGAATGTGCTATACTGGGTGTTAATTCATCGTCCAGGGATACATTGTGCATGCGTGGGTGCGCATGAATGAATACAGAACCACTACTAACAAAAACATATAATAGAATCTTGGACATGTAGGGCTGGAAGGGTCATCTAGGGTCAAGATGACCTTAACTCCATCCCTGTGTGCAGAGTCAAGATTAAGGGCTGGTCTATGCTGAAACTTGTATCGGCATAATTACGTCTTTCAGCATTGTGAAAAATTCACCCCCAAGAGACGTAGCTATGCCAACCTAGCCTAGGGTGACCAGACAGCAAGTGTGAAAAATTGGGACAGTGAGTGGGGGGTAATAGAAGCCTATATAGGAAAAAGCCCCAAATATCGGGACTGCCCCTATAAAATCAGGACATCTGGTCACCCTAACCTAGCCCCTGCTGTAGACAGTGCCAGGTTAATGGAAGAATTCTTCTGCCGATCCAGGAGGTGGATTATGATGGGAGAACCCCTCCCTTTGCTGTACTGTCTACACTGAAACGCTACAGCAAAGCAGCTGTCCTGCTGTATAATTTTAAGTGTAGACAGACACTAAATATAGCTAGATTATCCCTGACAAGTGTTTGTCTAACCTGTTTTTAAAAGCTTCCAATGACAGGGATTCCACAACCTCCCATGTAACCTGTTCTAGTGCTTAACTATCCTTATAGTGAGAGAGTTTTTCCTAATATCCAGCCTAAATCTCCCTGGCTGTAAGTTAAGCCGATTCCTTCTTGTCTTACCCTTGGTGGACATGGAGAACACTTGATCACCATCCTCTTTACAACAACCCTTTACCTATTTGGAGACTGTTATCATGTCCCCCCTCAGCCTTCTCTGGACTAAACGTGCCCAATTCTTCCAACCTTTTCTCACAGATCATGTTTTCTAAATCTCATCTCTTCTATGTAATGGTCCTAGATAGCAATGGACAAAGATGACACAGGAGAATAGACAAGACCCCAGAGATTAAAACTGGCAATCGCGAACAGGCAAAGGCACAATGGACATGCAGAGAGAAACCCACTGGCTTATCTGAAGTGTGTATCTGTCATTTAAGGAATAGATAGGTTCACAGGAGTTTGAGATAAAATGTACATCGGCATCAGACCCCTGAACTCGGTCTCGAATTACCCTGCAGAGGATCAACCTGGGGGAGCGATACCTTAGCAGGGTTGGGGCCTAATACAGAGCCTTTGAAGTCAGTGGGAAAAATTCCCATTGACTTCAGTGGGCTTTAGAACAGAGTCTTAGTGAGGTGCCAGAACTGGGAGGGGAAACAGTACAACCTGAATGTCCCCCTCTTGGCTGCTTGTGTTTTCCTTTGCACAGCCCGAGCCCAGACATACAAGCTCACTTCATGTGACCTAACTCAGTCACTCAGCACTGCTTCTCTCCTCCTAGTGACCAGAGTTTTAGCTTGTGAGGCCTGGAGTTTGTATCTTCTTATGGCTTCAAAAGCTAAAATAAAGTATGGGAGCAGGCAAGGAATTGTAGTAAATTGGGCCATAGTTTATCTGACCCAGGGCAAAAGAATTGAGAAAGTATGGAAGGATTGGCATGAACAAGGAGCAGCAGCAGAAAAAGAAAATACTACCCTTAATATTTTCCCCTCTCTACACAGTAGCAACAGTCCTGGCTAGTGTATTTTAGACTTTCCATTCCTGGCTTCCCTGTGAACAAGTTACTGAGGTTCTAACCTGATGGAAAAATGTATACACTACTGGGGTTTAAGGTAGCTCCCGAGAGGGTTACAGAATTTAGAAAGAGGTGTTCTCTAATGTGTTCTATTTAAGCCAAGTCCGTTCAATATCTTCTGCTCCCTTCTAATCAATTCTTGAATGATCATTCGGCTTCCGGTACTTTTTAGTTCTTTATAAAAAGGTTGTGTCTGTTACGGGGGTAGCATTGTCAACACTAAAATAAGTAACCGCAACATGTGTGTCTCTGCCTCAAACACCCTTTGTTTTTTGTTCGTTTAGGTAGCGAGATGGGAACACAAAACTCGAGTTCTCAGTAGAGTCTGTGGCTCTCCATATACTGCATGTTACTGCCTGGGCGCTGTCATCCTGCTGCTTAACTTTATACGGAGCCATTGGTAAGGAGCCTATTTTATCACTTCACGTTAAAGCAGGGATCGGGCTAGTGACTATGGAACCGGGGCTGGCTATATCATGCCCCACCTCCCTTTGAAAAGCCATTTGCCTATTATGCCAAACCAGCCAAATTTAGGAGCCAAACCCAGTCCCCTTTTTTTGCCGCAACTACAGCAAAAATAAAATCGAAGAAGGAAACAAAAATATTTCTATTTCCAAGGCAGGAAGGGTGGGGAGTAAATAGGAAAATCAGAAATATTTCAAGGTGGCCTCATTTAACTGTATCAGTCACTGAGGGTCAAACTTTCTTGCTTTGTATCCCTGTTCTACAAAGAAAAGGGATGGCCCAGTGGTTTGGGTACAAGCCTGGGATCTGGACCTTTGGCTCTCAGTTCTCTGTTTGTACACCTGAGCCAGCAGTCCTGCCCTGCCTCCCAGGGGGCATGTGAGGGTAAATACATTAAAAAATGTGTTCAGATGCTATGATAAGGGGGCCCGAACCCTATCCCTATATAAGATCAATAGATTTCATATGTCTTTCCACTGACCTGATCGTGACTGATAACTAGCAGATTATTTTTAAAAAGAGCATTATACAGTTCCTTGCAAGTTTTATTTTCTGTATTACTATTTCATGAACTGGATGCTGGCCAAGGATGCCGGACTGCTGGTGTTTGGAGAGTAAAGTCTTGCAGGCGCAGAACAGGTGTGGCATAGGCATTGCCTGGACAAGGTTTTCCAATGCTGCCCCGGCAAGACCTTCATTCTCCCTGAGGGGGTCTTTCTGAGGAGACCCCAAAACAAAGCTGCTTCTGGCTCTGTGATCTGAATGCCTGTTGACTAGGCGTTGCTGGCTGAGATCAGCAACTCATTTCACATGGGTCACCATGTATAGCCCTTAGGTTGCATCAGCTTTGGGGGACCAGCAGCCTGGGCTAGATTTGAAATGGCAAAATTGGGGAGATGACACCAGCTGGGTCCTAGTGTCCCCAGAGTGCGTGTGAGTTGGGGAGTTTCTCCCCTGCACAGTGCTGGGTCAAAAGGAGCATTGCGGGGAGAGGTGGCCCAATTTTATCCACTCCCTTCCCAGTGGAGCAGCATAAAAAGGCAATGCAATGGAAAATTCGGCCCACAAAGTTTACATCACGGTCTTTGTGGCTCTATATGTATTTAAATCTGAAGTTGCTTCTTTTGGTACATCTGCTACGGCAGCTGACTAAACAGACCCAGATACATAGCGTATGTGTCGGTGTGATGCTTCCTTTCCTGGTAGGATTGTTGAGGCATTTTTAGCTTCCTTTATTTCTCAGCTGCCTCCAATTAAAAGATTTCATAATCTAATCACATGGAGTCTTAATGCTGAGAGAGTTCAATAAATTCTGCCTGTGATTGAAATGCTTAACTGGAGAAATATAAGGACTTTGTGAGAGCTTAGATGCCTGGTGGGAAGCAACCGACCTGTGCTAGGCTGAAAGGAATCATTTCATGCCATGTTAGATGATGTTCATTCAGGAGGTGTGTCCATGGACCAGGCATTTAGCAATATGGAGCTTTTTGCCTTTCACTCACTGGTTGGAATCCAGAAGGAACCTATGGGAGTGAAGTGCCCAAATCCCACTGCCTTTGAAAGCCTCCCCTGAGCTATTTTAAGTACTTGTGTGGTCTCTGTTGCCACAGTATTGGAGCACTTCACAACGGGGTGGTGCTGTTATCCCCCTTGCAGCACTAGAACCCGGGCCTGAGGCGCCTGGGGCAGCCGATGTTCCCATGTTGCCACCAGGAGGCCGTGTGGAGCCACATCCAAGGAACACCATGGAGATTAGGCGCCGCAGGAAGAACCGCCCAAAGGGGCCAGAGCAATAACAGCCTGCAGCCCTCTGAGGGTATGTCCACGCTACAGTTAAACACCCACGGCTGGCCCGTGTCGGCCGACTCAGGCTTGCGGGGCTCGAGCTACGGGGCAGTGTAGACGTTCAGCCTTGGGCTGAAGCCTGGGCTGTAGGACCCCTCCCCCTTTATGGAGTCCCAGAGCCAGGGTAGGGATGGGGTGGAGTGGGGGGGAGCATGCCCCTGGCAGATTAGAAACTCTGCGCCTGTGTCTCAGGCCCCGCCATCCCCTAGGGACGACCCTGGGTATGCCGCGACTTTCATCCAACTGCAGCGCGCTGAGTTGGTGGCCTCTCTCTCAGTGGACAAGAGTCCTTGTGGCAAAGATCCCTGATAAAATGGATCTTACGGCTGGGACGTTGGGTGACTGGAGAGCTGTGTGCTCTCCCAAGCCCTGCCACTGACACGCTGTTTGATCCTTGACAAGTTGCTTAACTTCTCAATGTATCCATCTGTTTAAAAAAACCCAAAATAAAGCACCAACTCTCTGGGGCAGGGGGCTTCCTTGATGTTTGGAAAACACCCATGGTGCCCTTTGTGTGCTGTAGCAGTGTAAAGAATAACTCACCCGTGGGTCCTTGGCAGGTATGCACAGAGACACCCCTGGGGTATGGCCAATCAGGGTGACCGCCCCAGGCCCCATGCTTTGAGAGGGGGCCGCGCTCCGAAAAAATCATGAGCAGGCGGATGGGGAGGTGAGGCGGGAGGCGGGCGGGCTGGGGCGGTGAGTGGCAGGCGGGAGGGGGGTGGGCAGACAGCAAGGAGGAGAGTGGTTGGGGGCGCGAGGTGGAGCCCCCCTACCAGAACCTCCCTCTCTCCCAGCACCTCCTGCCTGCCAGTGGGCCCTGCTGATCAGCACCTCCCACTCCCTCTCAGCGCCTACCACCTGCCACAGATCAGATGTTTTGCGGCATCAGAAGGCACTGGGGGTGGGGGAGGGGAGAGGAGAAGGAACTGGGCGGGGTGGGGGTGGGGGCAGGAAGAGGAGGCCTGATGGGTGCCCCAGGAAGTTGTCTGGGCAACCATGCAGCCATTCTGGCTTGCTGCAGCTCTAGGCTTGCATTGCCTCGCTTTCTGACCTCCAGTCTCTGACCCTGACTCTTGCCTCCTGACTTCAGCCTGATAAATAGTCCTGATTGCTGGTCTCTGACCCTGGTCTTTTGATCCCGGCGCTAGCAGCTACTCTGATCCCTGTTCACCTGCTGCCCCATGGCCATTCTTGACTCGGTGACACCAGCCCAGCAGTAACCACTAGGCAAGACTGCCTATGCTCCAGTCCTATACACCCATTTTGCTGATGGGAAACTGAGGCACAGAGAGACTAAGCAAATTGCCAAGGGCACAGCAGGGAACTGAACCCATGTCGTCTTAATCATTGGACCATCCTTCCTCTCTGCTAATGTCACCTGAAAAGTCAAAGAATGGCATGGCGAATGAGAGACCCTCTCGCTCTTAGAGATGATCCCTCTAGGTTAGGACTGAGGTGCACTGGAAAGGCGGGATGATTAGGGAAGCTCCCACTGTTGTGGTCTCTGTTGCTTGGCTAGAGAATATCTGTCTAGCATCTTTGACCAATGGGTTGGGATGCGTGTGTGGAGGATACGTTTTGAATTCTGTATTGAAACAAACGGGGGAAAGCAGAATCGCGTTGTGTTCAGTTAGTAGAATCAAGTGATCTCTGTTAGCAGCCTTTAAGCATCATGTTTTCTTGCTCTGCTCTCTCTTACGGCTATTTACCCTAACTGATTTCGTACTGGAATGATTGGAGGGTCTTCATCGTGATCTGTTTGCACAGTACAGTGCATGTACAGCTGCTGTATTTTTTAATCTTCAGGACCAGAGGAAACAAATCTATGCATCCTCATTAACAGTTACAGTATTTCCTGTGTAGAAGAGTGGGGATTACCTGTGCATTTAGCAAGCAGGATGTTTAAACTCTTATCTGAGATCTCCCTTGATAATGCCTATGTTAGCTAATAATATAGAATGGATGAGATACTGTACATTATGGTAATATGTCCTTAAATGCTAGTTCAGTGAAGGTAACACAGATTCTTACAGACTTCACCCTTGCCACATTTTGTCTAGGAGTTGATAGGTTAGAGTCACTCTAGCCGCAGCGCGGTAATTAAAGATGGGTCTGAACTAAATTCCCAGATCCGGTTATGCCAGGGTCAGAGCTAACAGGTTTGTTAGTACTTCAGATAATTTCAATGGCATAAAAATTGGAGTGGAATTTGTACATGGTTTCGACAAATTTTGCTTCTTAGAAATGACACTGCCCGCTGCCCCCCACTCTCCTGTATTCCTCACGGCCACCGCACGTTGCTGAAACGCATGTAGGGAAGCTTGTAATTAGTTTAGACCATAATTGAATTTAAGGCCATAAAAAATGTCATGTGTGTATTTGGCTTATGTAATACAGAGATAAGTCTGTTTGGATTTCACAGGGGAACGGTCTCACCAACCAGTTTCACAGCTGAGCTGGTTGCCGGCTTTCTGGGATGCAGCACGATCTGGTTTTTGACATGCACAACAGCCAGTTCAGCGGTGGAGGACTCCACGTTTTCAGAGGCTGTGCCAGCTACTAAACTTGTTGGCATGGCTTGACCACTGGCATGCACAGCTCTGGCAGAGCTCCCTTTGTGGACACTGTTGTTAGGGTCCCGTACGCTAGACCGGCACGCTCCTAACCTTCCCTCAGACTGCAGCACTGTCTTTCCCCTGGTGTCTCTGGCACATAGGCACAGGCTTTACGTCTGTTACCCCTTCAAGGAAATTGGGTTCCACAGCCCAGCTGCTCTGGGCCCCCAGGCAGGCCCAGGGTCTCCCCTCCCATTTCACTGTATTTACACAGACATTACAGACGTGGTGGGGGCCTGAACTGGGGCCTCGCTACAGGTGTCCCCTATTTCTCCCCCTCTCATCAGCCCTGCCCCAGGACCAGTGCTGACCCCTTAGATTTCCCAGTAGCTTGAGCACACTGTCTCCTCGGGCTCCAGCTGTGTGGGCACTTTGCAATTTAATCCTTCAGGGCCTGTGAGAGGTAAAGCAAACAGGTCCACACGTGGGCTTTGCAGAGGTTACTGAACACAATTACTCTTTACTTTAGAGAGTAAAAACAATAAACAAATCCAGACAAAAATAAGAGATGCCTACACGCGTTTCCCAGCCTCAGTTTCCTCACCACTCTTCTTGTGAGCACTCTTTGGGCTTAGGTCAGAGTCCTGTCGGGTGTCTAGGATCCTTTTCCTCCAGCTCATCACTTCTCCTCTGAATGACGGAGTCTCTCGCTCTGACCCTGTAGTCAATGCCCTTCCACTCGCGCTCTCAAAATACCTGGTGAAAGACCCTCTCTTTTATAACCTCCGGTCCCTTTGTTCAGTGATCCTCTAATCAGCCTCATCAATTGATCAGCATCCCTCTCCAAGTGATCCATTGCTTAGTTAGCTTCCCCCTCTGGAGTTCAGACTTGAAAACCTGGGCCTGAGTGGCAGCCCTCTCATTGTCCCCAAGTGCTCTAGTTGAATGGACTATTGTCAAAGTTTAACGACCTTGTTATTGCCAGCCCTGTGCTGGGTGCAAGAATTTCTCCTGTTACCTCCTGTGGATTTTAGCTCAATATGGAGGCAAAGGCTAGCTTTGCAGTCAAAATAGAGTTTTCAGTCTGACAGATACATAGGGAGTTCCCACTATCGCCTAGAATTCATAAGTGTTACCTAGACACAGTCTCCAAATCACCACACAGGTCATAATGAAGGCTTGAAGGAAGGGCCTGGCTTTAAATCCCTGAGTGAAGGCCTCGCCATGGGGCAGCCAAGTTACTGGATATCACTAATGTCACACTGAACAAATGTATGTCTCTGTCCAATTATGCAATAATACTTAGCATGTATATAGTGCTTTTCATCTGAAAATCTCAAAGCACTTTACAAAGGCGAGTAAGTGTCATCATCACTAGTTTGCCGAGGAGGTAAACTGAGGCACAGAAAGGCGCAGTTACTTGGCCAAGGTCAGACAGCAGGTCATCGGCAGCAACCCAGTTTCATGACTCATGGACTTATCCACTGGATCAAGTCCATCTTAAGTGACCTATTCTTGTAGTAGGTTTTTTTTTTTTGTTTTTTTTTTTAATTTGCATGGCTTCCCAAGATGACCATGTTTTTATATGTGTGTGGTTTTGGTTTTAACCTCTGCATTTAATTGGTACCAAAGTAGGTTCAAAAGGTGCTGTAGTCCAAACATAGATCTCTGCCAGGTAATCTTGATTGGCGAGAGCTGTGGCTTCAGAATGGTGGTGATGTGTGCAGATGAGTTTTGTTAAGAGCCATCGCCTCTCCAAAATGAGCCTGCTTTCAGCATGGCAGGGCCCCTAGTGAAAATGCTGACCGTTGTTTCTTTGCTCAAAATCTGATAAGTTCCGATGGCCTTCACTCCTCATTCCTGGCCCCTGCACGTCCATAAAGACATCAGCAGGCCCAAAAAACTACAGAGCACAGATGGCAAAAGAGCAACAAACATGATTGTGAAAACATAAGCAGTGCCCCGTTGCCTAATGGAGATGCTGTAATCTCAACAGCTGCTTATGTCAGGAAAGTGACTGCAAAACCCTGTCTTGCTGTTTCATTCGCGGCTCCTTTCTTTTCTTTTTCTGAGTCATGTCTGCTTCAGCGTGGCCGAGCCAAACTAACTAGTAAAGAGCAGGCTGTGCCTCGTGCATTAAATAAATTACCGAGCAGGTTCCTAGTCCAGAAGCTTTGGCGATGGATGGTGGCTAGTGAAGCAAAAAGAGAACATCTTGTGGTTTGGGGGGGTTGGTGGTGGTTCAGATGCCAGGTCGACACTGTAATGCTGGCCATTTAAAAAACAAACCCATCAAATGTCTTATGTGGGCAAGTGGTGTCTCTGAGCAAGAATGAACTGTGGACTCCACCAGGTGTTAATTTTTTCAATAGCTGCAGTTTTTTATTTTAACTGCAGTTTTAAAAGACTCTCTCAAAGCCAGGGGGAGCATCCCTGGAGAAAGCGCAAGTGGTTAAAATAAACCTTCGCAGCGTGTTAGCTTTTCCTCCAGTGTTGGAAATAAATCCTGCTGCACTGGACAAGAGAGGACAATGAAAAGCAACGAGAGCCTTGTGTGTCTTCAGTGTAGTTGGAAATGAATATCTTGGGTCTAAATATATTGCGCACCTTAGTCAGTAGGTGCTTCCTATCTGGAACCTTCTTTATCAAACTCAGCTCATTTCTTGGAAATGGCTCCTGGAAGGCCTCTGACCTAGGGAACTGTTTAGCAAACTGCGTAAGAGAATTAATTGCTTTTGGGCAATTGTTATGGCCGTTAGATTAAAATTCTCTGTGATCAAAGTTCTTTGTTCTCGCGGGACCTCTCTTACCTGTAAAAACCTTTTCTGATCTTCTGTTGTTTGGCCGCCCCAGAGGTTTGCGACATTTATCCTGAGAGTGCCTGACTTGACAAGCCTTTATTCTTCCCTTAATTTATGGCTAAAATGACTCTCCAATGCATTAGCCTAATTGTTGATATCTTTCCCCCGTGTGGACTCAATACAGCCTCCCTCCAGTGCTGTCACCTGATCCCTCTAGTTTCTCTTTTTGCAGTGCTTTCTGAATATGTATGTTAAAGTCCCAGTTACTTTCCCCTCTCTCTCTCTCTCTCTCGGTTTCTATGCCGTGCCCATCACCTTGGTATCTGAGCACCTCCCAGAGTTATGAAGTGAACATGAACATCTAAAGAGAGAGAGAGAGAGAGAGACTTCTCTGGCTATCAGAGGCTGGATTTTGGTTGTTTGTGTTATGATTTATTTTTGGATGGAGTATTATGGTTTGGGGGCTGGGCAAAGTAAGTGGGGTTTACATTTTGCTCTGCTGGCACTAAGGTTCCTGGCCATCCTGATGGCTTCTGGGAAGGAATTCCAGATCTGTGAGCCAGTTGTCGAGCTCTGTCTCCTGCACGCTGGAGTTTCTCACCTGAACTTGACAGTTCCAGGAGAATGAAGCCATCCTAATGGGATCTTACCAACCCCTGCCACATCTTTCAGGCAGGACAGCAGGATTGACCATCTCAAATGCTGCGAAGAAGCCTAGCAATGAATACTGGATGCCCATGGCCAGAGGAGAAATCCCGTGCCATCAGTGCCAGCTCAGCTCCATGCCCTGGGCTGATCGGGAGAAGTCCAGGATATTGGCCGTGTCTAGACAGAGCTGGAGGTGAGCCTTGGTGAGCTGCTCAATGAGCTCGCTCAGGAATGGGAGGTTAGACACTAGGAGAGGATGGTTGCATTGGGTCATTGTTTCTTAAGCCCGGGTTGGATTGCAGGGGGATGGTCTATCTCCCTCCTCAAAGGGCACACTGACAGTCTTGGTAGGAGGCACCCCAGCTGTTTTCTCATTGCCCAAGAAGGGCATGGAAGGGAGGCCTCTCTTTTCCTGCCCTGCTTTGGACTTCCTGTTGCGAGCGGGCTGAATTCAAAGAGATGTGTTATTGGGCCGACATCTCGTACGCGGTTCCTGCTTTCCTGAGAAGCCATCTCCGATGCAGGTGATTTTCTCTGAGAAGTAGGTTGATAATTTGTCACCGCTGGAAGTGCTGATGATTCATGATCCGCCCCGAGTGTGAACGAATAACCTGGGGGGAATCAGATGATCTAACATTGGGCCCTGTGGTGTCATTTAAACAGACACTGTCAACTTGAATTTCTTTTAAATGGGCTACTTTTTGAAAATGCATGTCCCTTTAAAGAGCATTGGGCAGGAGTATTTCAAATTCCTCTTACAGACACATTTGATAAGGCTTTCTCTCCTCCCCTGCTGCCGTTGCTGGTAAAATACAGCCTTGCAGGGTTTGGAGGAACAGTATCCATGAGCACTGAATGCATCTCCTAGAGCAGGACATGAGAGAGTGATGTCTGCCACACTTCAGGGTACCTGCACCTGTATTCCCTCTCCATGGTCCCTCAAAGGTACCCACTTAAGGTTTCTATCTCCCTGCCGTAGGCACAGACTCCATGGTGCTCGAGGGCTGGAACACCCACAGAGAAAAATTAGCGGGTGCTTAGCACCCACTGGCTGCCAAGCTCCCCCCACCAGCACCGCCCACCTGCCAGCAGCCCACAGTGATCAACTCCTCCCGCTCCCTCCCCCTCCCTCCTGCATGCTGTGGAACAGCTGTTCCGCAGCATGCAGGAATTGCTGGGAGGGAGTAGGAGGAGTTGAGACAGGGTGCGCTCGGGGGTGGGAAGAGTCAGGGCAGGGGTGGGGCGTTGGGGGAAGGGGTGGAGTGGAGATGGGACCTGGGGCTGAGTGGGGGTTGAGCAGGGGTCGGAACCTGTGCTCCCTGCCATCACCCCTCTTGGTTGGTGACGCTTATCTGTCTCCTTCCTGACTGGAGGGGTTTAAGGCTGCATTACACTGTAGGATGCCCAGCAAGCCAGACTACCTAACAACCAGTGGCTGTGCTTTGCTTTCTCTCCGAGCGCTATGAACAGTGCATCGCCAGCAGTTACAAGTTACCTCACAGCTCTTTCTGAGCCAGCATCTTTGTTCTTCAGATGAAAGCATCACAGAGAAAACATTAAAAAAAAATTCCAAGTTCCTAGACGCAAGGTACATGCTTACCAGAGGTGTCCTGTGGAACTCGAGGAGGCCAGAATCTTTCCTGTCCTTTGGCACGGGTAGGGATGACCCTTTAACTGGAGGTCCTGTTCGTTGGCTGGATCAGGAAAAAGGCCAAGTCGGTTTAAACAGAGCCCTTTTATGCTGGAAGCCCTCTCTTTGGCCACTGGTCTGTGGAAAGCCCAGTTGGAACCAGTCTATGCAAGTCTCCCCGGGGTGAGATACCTGTCAGGAAGCGTTTACAACCTGCGTGATTCACCTTATTCACCCCCCACTGTTTTGCGTTTCTGGAGGCGCTAAAAGCAACCCTTTCCCCTCCTGTTGCTGTGTACAAACCCTGGCCCACAGTGATACATAAACCATTCATAACCCTAATACAATACATTCCCCCAAAACTACTGTATGCGCGTTGCAATATCTGTCCCAATTTTGTTGTGCTAGGGCACAAGGTAGGAAGTGCAAATGACCGTCAGCAAAACAGAAGCTGTCTGTATACACAGTGCTGTCAAACAAACAAGGGGAGCAAACTTTAACGAAAAGAGACATTTTTTGAGGGTTCCTTGTAGAAATAGTAGATATGAATGGGCTTGTGGGCTGCGATTGTCAACACCCCCCGGGAGGAGTTACATACTGACCTAAATAATATGCAGGCAGGTGCTGTTAGTAGTTATCAGTGAGAAGAAGCTGGGAAGAAAATGATGGACAAAGGAATTGTTGATGGTAAAGGCAGGAAGAAATAATCTGCTATTGTGACGCTGCTGGTCGCAGCATTCGCTGCGAGTGAATTATTGGATCCTCTACCACAATCGGCCCCCGTTGACTGAGAGGAGCACTCACTGCCAGTTTAATTATTCCTGTGTAGTGGGACTGCTCTGTGAATAGCAGACTCAGTGGCAATATCGTTACAGCCGCTTCCATATTTGCTGCACCTAAAACCTTTGCCAGGGAAGAAACGCTTGCATAATTCTCACTGTGATCTCCCTAAATAACCTCCCACCTCTGCCTAGACTTTCCCGTTATTAAAAATCTTGCTCGATCGTGCAGAGACATCCTCTGGCGATGCTCTCTGCCTCCCTATGTCCAGTTCTTTCACAACCATTTTTAGTTCTCCGTTTTAAGAGGGTGGCTAAAATTTGTGGGGCAAATAGTGCTCATTCTCACAGCAGCAACCCAGCCTTCTTGACCAGGCCCTGGAGATCTTCCAAAGGAAGGTGCTCGCACAGGGCTATTACTGCAGCTCCTAGGATGACCGGATATCCCATTTTTATAGGGACAGTCCCGTTTTTTGGGACTTTTTCTTATATAGGTGCCTATTACCCCCCATTCCCTGTCACCCTAGTCAGGCCTGAAGCCAGCATGGAAGATTCAACTAGTGCAGATATCAGTGCCCAGTTAGCTGGTGGAGATTCACACGCCCGGAGCATCATGTTGCAGTTCTGCTCTGGAGACTGTACAGGCTTCCAGGTGGTTTCTGAGTGTAGTTCAAGGTGCTGGCCCAATCAACAGGGAGGGCCGAGCCCTTTTGAAAATCAGCTCACTGATTTCACTAGCCTAAATATGGATTTAGGAGCCTAGCTTCAGGCTTCTATTCTTGACAATCTTGGTGTTTGTCCCCTCTGTACCTGGCTGGATTCCCTTCTGCAACCCGTAGGAGAGACCTTCCTTTCCCATAAGCCCAAACAAGCTTTATTCTTGCTTTTTATGTCTTTGTACCCCTGTTCAGGCACAAGTTTGAAAATCATTCCCACCTTTATGGGCTTTATTCTCTGCAATTTCACACCTCGTTTGTTAGTTTATTTCCAGTCCATTTGTTTTAGCTCACAAAGTTAGCGTCACATGCAGAGCAACAAATGGATCATCTCAATGAGCTTGTCTCTCTTAAGAGAACAGGTGGGGAGAACCGGGTCTGTTACCTTGGGCTCTTAATTTAAAAAACCCCATCCATAACAACCTACAGAAATGTGTTGTGCAGTGCTATTTCTTTGTACCCTATGCAGCCTCTCCAGACGGAAGTTTTTGGACAGAGCCTTCAGTTTTATAGACTCATAGACTTTAAGGTCAGAAGGGACCATCAGGACCATCTACTCTGACCACCTGCACATTGCAGCCACAGAACCTCACCCATCCTGTAATAGACCCCTAACCTCTGGCTGAGTTACTGAAGCCCTCAGTCAGGTGCTGCAATTAATCAGGCAGTTCCAGATCAGTGCAGCTGGGCCGATTAGTTGCCTAGCAGCAGAGTTAGCAGGGAAGCAGGCCAGTAGCTGGTCCTAGTTGGCCAGACCCGTGATGCAATCCACCTCCCCTCCCCCCCTGCAGCAATTCTTTGTATGGGAACATTAATACTGGGGATGCATTTAATGTCTCAGGCTCGGCGTTTGGAAATGCAGTCCGGCAGGTGGAAACAAGAAGAAGCCAGAACCAGGAGATCTGCCAGCACTTTGCACATCCCCAGCGAGTGCATCACTGCTCCATGAACTACAGCTTGCGATCCACTGGGACGGTCCAGACACTATCTTGCATTAGGCTGCTCTGAGTGTGCTCTGATCTACAAGTAGGCTGCAGCTGGCGGAGCCCAGGATGGACCTTCTTGGGGGCTGAGGCAGGGCATTCTTTATGGAGGGCCCTTAGCTGTGTGCTACCCTTCTGCCAGAGGTCGAGTCAGCTGAGATCACCTCACTTCCAGAGTGCAGTGCAAAACTAACCCCTGTACACAGACCTTCCCTTGATAAGAGTTGCTGAAAAGTGGCCCAGGGATGCAGCTTCCTCTCCCGTGCCATTCAAGCAGTGCCACAGAACATGTTCTTCTGTCAAAAAGCAGTAGTGACTTCTTAATCCTTCGGATCGGTCAGGTGCTTGGATCCCACGGTGATCCGTGCTTTATAAATGCATACCGTAGATAGGTAGATGGCTGTTAGGTCAGTGGATCTGGGCCTCCATGCATGTGCTTTGGGGTCATGCCCAAGGCCCACTTCAGTGGTGGTCCACCCTCCTTCCCTGCCCTGACTGCATGAAATAGGGGGAAGTTCTCAGGTCATGGGGTTTACAGCAAGAAGGGTCATAGGGTTCCTATTTGCAATGGATTTCAAACCTATCTGGACACTGCATGGAGTTAATTGTCTCCTCCTCGTAATAGATGATATGGTGCTTTGGTAGGACACTGGGCTGGTACAGTAAAGATGACATGTCCAAGACAAATAGTGCAAGGAGCATTGCAGAGACATATGTTAAAAGGGTCATTTTAATGATGCATCTACTACTTTTCTTTCATCCGAATGAAGGGTGGTTGGCGTGTGCCTTACCCACACAACAAGGGTACCGTACAGTGAGATAAGATTGTCTTGCAGCTGCCAACGTCATGTTATAGATGCAAAAATGATTAGAGTTGCTGAAGACTGTGTGTCGATTGTCATGGCACAAGTTAATAAATGCTTAAAAGGTTTATTTACCAATTCTGAAAAGTCCTGCGGTCATCATGTATAATGCAAATAGAGATTCTGTGTAGGAAGATATAAAACTTTACTACAGGGGAAGACAGTCCATTATCTCAGTGCAAACACGTCCCTCTTAGCTGTAAGCTAAACACCAGGGGACCAAGCAGACATGCCGATTAGAGGAACTGATGTTTGCATGAGTATCCACGCATGAAAAGAAAGGTTGAGATCATTTGGAGATAACGGTAAGAGGCAGCCCCTCCCAAAACAAACCACATCACATGCTGGCTGTGGCTGGAAAGACCTGAAGTCTGATTCTCAGTTACCTCATCCTTGTGCTTTAAGCCACCTTTGTGCTCCTTGTACTCTGGGGCCACGCAGGGTCCCCAGTGTAAGTTAGAGCAGCCTTGTGGTTGCTGTAACATAAGCTTTAGGAAGCAGAGAATAGCCTTAGTGCAGAGTGCACTAGCCATGCTGCTGCTACGCTCCCAATGCACCTTTTATGCTGGGTACTGGGTGTAAGACATGCAGAACCTTGACACTAGCTCTGCGCTGGCCAGAGAGGCCCCCTGCACTGAGAGTATCTTTCCTGCCCACTTTGATACCTCTTTGCCAGAGCACTGTAGATAGGCCCTAGCACAGCTAAGGGGCAGGCCCTTAATGCTGTGCAAAGACATTAGCGACCTAATCCGCAAACATCTGCATGACTGAAGGGTTCTGAAGCATCCCTAGAGGGTTGCTTTCATAGGCTGTATGTTACTTTGCTTAGTGATTTTATTTTGAGGCGAGCAGCATAAATGACAAGAGGTTGCTCTTTGCTATGGGCAGTGTCCCTTTCTTGCTGTCATCCTCCTGGTCTCACTCTGGGGTTTGTGCAGATCATTTAAGAAAAACTGGCCACACCCAGCCTTACTTGCCTGCTTTGAACCAGCTGCCCCTGGGGCCATGTTTACCCTGCTCAGCCATATCCTGGTGCTGTTGAAGTCAGTGGCAGTTTTTGCACTGACTTTGGTAGGAGCAGTTCTTGGATCTATGCACACAAATATTCCACCAGGGTTGTAAGTGGAAAGAGGTGCTGCATATAATGTTTTCTGTCGGGCCTATTCCCTTTATCTGCCGTGGGCAAAATATTTGATCTGGCAGATGACAAACCTGGTTGAGATGTTCTGTTTGATGTAACTTGCTGACGTACTCCCGCTAATACTGCTCCTTCCACCTGGGTGTGAGTAACCAGCTTGTCAGATAATTGCAACCATTGCAGAGAGTTTTGGAGTGACCTTGAGCTGTGCGGAACAGCAGGAAGGAGATGAAAGCAGCAGAAGACGGAAGAGATGATAAGATGCAGTATGTGAAGGTACAAGCGTTAGCCTGTAATGTTAGAAGACGCCCACATGACCACTTTGTGTTTTCCATCTGCAGCAGTGTACCTGATTCTTTTGCACAGGAGAGTGTACCTGCAGGGCCGGCTTTAGGCCTATCCCACCAATTCCCCCGAATCGTGCCCTGCGCCTAAGTGAGCCCCGCACCCAGTGAGAATCTACCCTGGCTAGAGGCGGCTTTTTAATTTTTACTCACCTGGCGGCGCTTTGGGTCTTCAGCGGCACTTCAGCGGTGGGTCCTTCACTCTCTCCGGGTCTTTGACGGCACTTCAGTGTCGGATCTTTTGCTTATTCTGGGACTTCGGTGACACTTCGGCAGCGGGTCCTTCAGTGCCGCTGAAGACCGGGAGCGAGTGAAGGACCCACCGCCGAAATGCCGCCAAAAACTCAGAGCAGCGCCGGGTGAATACAAGCCCTACGTGATTTTTTCCATGTGTGGTTTTTTTTTTTTCTTCAAGTCATCCCTGCCAGGGCCCCATTGAAACTATTTTTGAATTGGGCCCAGCACTTCCTAAAGCCGGCCCTGCTTAGGAACCCTAACCCTAGCTCCAAGTGCCCTACCCATAGGAACCCTAACCTTAGCTCCACGTTCCCTAGCCATAGGATCCCTAACCCTAGCTCCCAGTGCCCTACCCTGAGCAACCCTAACCCTAGGGTGGGATTCCCCACCCATAGGATCCCTAACCCTAGCTCCAAGTGCCCTACCCATAGGAACCCTTACCCAAGGGTGGGGCCCCCTACCCATAGGAACTCTAACCCTAGCTCCAAGTGCCCTACCCTTAGGAACCCTAAACCCAGGGCGGGAAGCCCTACGCATAGGAATCCTAACCCTATCTCCAAGTGCCCTACTCATAGGCAATCTAACCCTAGCTCCAAGTGCCCTACCCTTAGGAACCCAAGCCCTAGGGTGGGAAGCCCTACCCATAGGTACCCTAACCCTAGCTCCAAGTGCCCTACCCATAGGAACCCTAACTCTAGCTCCAAATGTCCTACCGTATACCTGAATCCTAATCCAGGGCCCCTGGAGTGGGGTCCTTCACTTTCTCCGGGGGCTCTGGAAAACTCTTGCAGACCCGGACCCGGAGCTTCTTCGTCTCTTGGTCTTTGCCGGCGGGATTCCTTCCACTCCGAGGCGGAAGGACGTCCCACCACCGAATTACCGCCAAAGTGGGAGCCGTCGCCGAAGTGCAGCCAGGTCTTCAGCGGTAATTCGGTGGCGGGGGGTCCTTCCGTTCCGGGACCCGCTGCCGAAGTGCCCTGAAGACCCGGCTGCGCTTCGGCGGCGGGTTCCGCTTCGGCTGTAATTTGCCGGCAGAGGGCCTCCGGCGCAGGTCTTTGGGGCACTTGACGGCGGGTCCCATAGCAGAAGGATCCCCCGCCGCCAAATTGCCGCCGAAGACCCCAGGCCCCCGGAATCCTCTGGGCGGCCCTGGGTAGTAAATGGGCACCTTGCCTCCCTCCTTCCCCCAACACAAATGTTTAGTTAGGGGGGCACATACTGCTCTGTGGGGAGTCTGAGTTGGTTCTGAGCTCAGTTCCTCGGTTCTGAACCAGCCACTTCCCAGCAGGGCTGGGAACTCAGTGTGATTGGTCCCTGTAGGAAGAGCACCTCCATCAGACTGGCACAAGGAGCCCCATTAGCAGGAGCCTGACGGAGCCCTGTCTAGTCGCCTGTCTAGATGAGGAAGTTGCATTGGATTAACTTCAGGTGCGGTGTTGAACTGATGCAAAAAGCTGTGTGGCTACTATTGTTTCAGTTTAAGCCAGTCTTTTTTTCCAGCTTAGTTTAAACTAGCAATTATGAATCAATTTAAACTAAACCAAAACAAGCCTGGCTTAAGCCGAAATGACAGTGTCCACACAGCCTTTTGCACAGGCTAATTTTAAATCGGTTTAAAAAACGATTGGTGTAACGTCTGTGTGTAGACATGGCCCTGTGCTTCTTTACCAAATGGGGGAAAAGGGACAAAAATAGCTTGGAGAGGGAATCAGAGGGTCAGGACACGCACTCTGAGGCTGGCCTGCTCACCTTTCGTGCACATTTGCAATTTAAGAGAAACCGTGTGTTGTGCAGGCTAGTTCATGGCATGTACAGCCCCAGGTGCTTTTGGGGCAGCACATGGGCTGAACAGAATCACCATGGATATTCTGCCTGTAGACAGCTGCAGTGGGCTGAATGCATCTGTGCACACCCAAGAGTGGTAACTATTGACCTTTCAAAATGATGTGTTTTAATGCTTCACCTCCTAGTTGTGGGATTGCCCTCATGACCCCTGTGCAGGCTGGTTTATTTGTGTCAAGAAAGGGGTATGTTTAGGATGGTTAAGAGAGTGCAGAATGTATGTAGGTATGTAACTGATAGGAGATGTCATTCCGTGCCTTTAACACAGAGAATCCCCCCCAGGCCTGCTGTAGTGTCAACCACCAGTTTGAACAGCAGAATGTTATAATTAGATACTGTGCGCTTGCTGTCACATGAAGACTTTACCTTTGTTCTTTCATTGTTTGTTGTTTTCCTTCATCTGAAACAAAAAATAAATATATAAAGACAGAAGAATGTACAGTTTGCTCTTTGTGCAAAGGAAGAAAACAGCCATAGTTAATTTAAATGGTACTGGCAAACTCAAAAGAGTTCAAAAACCATAATTTCTGTCCCCAAAAGTCATATGATCAGTTTAAAAATCATGAGATTTAAAAAATTCCCAATAAATGTTGGGTTCTTTTTATTTGCCTTCTGGTTTTTTCAAGTATTCACATTTTCAAGTATGACGACTAGAACCTTTCAGCTTTCATTTTAATAAAAAAAAATGAGTCTCATGTACTCACATGACTCCAGGAGCTGAGGCTTTAAGAAACACACCACTGTCACAAGAGTCACAATAAAAGCGTGGGAGTTGGCAGCACTGTTTAAGAGCCGCATCAGATTGAATGGGAAGAATAAAGTTGTACTCGGTCCGCTCACAGAAATTGGGGCCATTAGGAAATGTAGCTAAGATATGTTAGTGAAGGGAGTTATGCAGAATAGGTACAGTGTCACATGCACAGCTCATAGGGACCACTTTGTAAAAATAATTACTTGGGACTCTACAGCAGCCAGGGTGACCTCACATGGCAACAATTTTCATAGAAATAATGTGCATAAACTTGCAGGTTCTCTTTCCTTTTCTCCATTTCTTAATAATAGCACTATCTCACATTGAAATGTAAATGTATTCCATCAGAACTACCTGGGAGACTGATCCTGCCAACCTAGGGTGACCAGACAGCAAACGTGAAAAATCCCGACAGGGGGTGGGGGGTAATAGGACCCTATATAAGAAAAAGACCCAAAACTCGGGACTGTCCCTATAAAATCGGGACATCTGGTTACCCTATGCCAACCCCCACTCCTGGGCATAGTTTTTAAGTCAGTAGGGCCATAAGTATTACACTCAGTAATAAATCAATAGAAGATTGGACCCTAAATGTCAAAGTCAACATGTAATTGTAAACCTGTGCTTGCTTGAAGTTATTGTAGGCTATGTGTATCACGTATATTCTGGGAAGAATTTCCTCACTGTCTTTTCACCAGTCCAGACCCACCCTCCCTCTTGAATTTCTAATCTCACGTTCCAGCTGTGAACCATTCCTGAGCCTGTGTCTAACTCTGCAAAATGTTTTGTTGAGGGCATACAGGGGAGGATGGACAGGATAACCCTGCAGGTCTTTCACAGCTCTTAATTCTTGTAAAAGTCCTGCCTTCCCGTCAGGCTTTACAACCCGAAGCAATAAATGTGACAAGGCGGGTGACTTTTTTTCCCCAGAACCTCAAGTGCGTGGGACAAAATGCATTTAAACATGCTAGTATTTTTAGCCCTGTGTTGGGTTCCAAGTAAAAATGACTGTGTCAGCCACTGCTCTCATTGCTCATAAAACTCTGGCATTTGGCCTTTCTCGGGAAGTAATCAGCACGTACGACGAGCTGTATTCTGAGCTTAACTTCAGATGGGGGGAAAAAAGTGTCTTTCTACCAATTTCTTTTCCGTGTTCTATTCCCTACCGATGCCAGGAAAGCTGCTAAAGAGATGCTGCAACTAAAAGTCTCCCTTTTATTCTTTCCTCCTACAGTTTCACGGAAGCCATGAGGAGCCAGCCGAAGCTGGAAGGTCTAGATTGCCTCTCTGTCTACTATGCAGGCTTGGCTGTTCTGGGAATAGGGTTCTTGTTCGTCATCTCCAGTTTTTTAGCACTGGGATTCATCGGGACATTTTTGGGTAAGGCTGCCATTGGGCACGCATGATGCAGTTTTCACAAACCATATCTACCCTATGAACTAGGGGTGTTGTTCCCAGCGGGCCGACTACCAACCATCCGGAACCCTGTAGGTAGGCAGTTGGCACGGCTAAGCCAGACTCCTGCTACCTGTGCGACTGAATCTCCACTGCTGTTTATACTCACGCTAGCTCTCCTTGAGCTACTGCAGGTCTGGGAGTTGAAAACCCCACTCCTAAATTGTGGTGTAGATGTAGCCACAGAAAGTGGTCCTGGGGGCATCTAGCCTGTATTCTTCAAAGGTGATTGGATACTTTGGATGGCTCGGTGGTGGTTGTTGGTTTTTGGCGGTCCAGCTCGAGACGCCGTGAAGGGACAGGTGTTCAGCCGATTCTGAAATTCAGGTTCCTTTCAGGTGCCTCAATTGAGAAACAAGCCACCCAAAACTACTAGCTACCTTGGCTATCTGACCCAGGGAGAGCAGACAGGAGCCGGGGCACAGAGAGATGTAGTGACTCGCCCGAGGTCTTGCAAGTAGGAATAGAACCGAGGGCTCCATAATGCACAGTCTGGCCACTAGTCGGTGCTTCCTCATTCCTTAATAGATTGTCCTCCATGTTTGTTGGTCACCCAGCACGCACTGGCTTCCCACCAGCCTTTGTCTGACAGCCACCTTGTGAATAGCTCCTCCTTCACAATTTCCTCTTCCAGTCGACTCCTGATATCTAGAGCCTTGAAACCAGAGAGCCAGAGTCCTGGGGGCCTTATTTCCCCTCCTCCCTGTGTCCAGGCGCTATGTAAATATGGTTATTTGGTCAGGAAATATGAGCCCATTAATAGTTTGCAGTGTTGTTGTAGCCGTATCGGTCCCAGGATACTAGAGAGACCCGGTGGGTGATAATATCTTTTATTGGACCAACTTCTATTGGTGATAGAGCCAAGCTTTTGAGCTTACATGGAGCTCTCCTTCAGGTCCCTAGATAAACAGGACTCTGAAGAAGAGATATTATTACCTCCCCTATCTTGTCTCTCTAAAACCCCTATTACTCAGCCAGCAGGTGTCACTCTAGAATGAAAATGGGAAGAATTGACAATTGTCCAAGGGGAGAATAGGGAAGGGATGAGCAGTGCCATTGAAACAGAGCATCCCAGAAGGGAAATTGACTTGAGTCTGGTTTCTGCAGGGCCCTGAACTCACCCCTGCAGTAGAATTACTGGTATGTCCCACCAACTTGAACTATAACAAGTGCAGTGCTGGAGCCCTGCTATTCTCTTTTGAGACTCATAGACTTTAAGGACCATCATGATCATCTAGTCTGACCTCCTGCATGTTACAGGCCACAGAACCTCACCCACCCACTCCTGTAATAGACCCCTAACCTCTGGCTGAGTTACTGAAGTCCTCAAATCATAATTTAAGGACTTCACATTACAGAGAAACCATTTACACTTGTTTAAACCCACAAGTGACCTTTGCCCCCATACTGCAGAGGAAGGTGAAACCCCCCCCAGAGTCTCTGCCAATCTGACCCAAGGGGAAAATTCCTTCCCGACCCCAAATATGGCACTCCAGGACAGCAAGGAAATGTTTTTCCTCTCAGTTAGGGAGCTGTCTTTTGAGTGTGCATTTCTGCTCGTTCCTTGAAACTATGGGCACCTTTATCTTTGAGAAAGAAGCGGGGTGAGTTCTCTAGCGCTGGTGGGATCTACATTTTGCTTTGGGTAAGGAAGGCTGTGTTTGATCCCTAAGAATGAGGTCATTGCGTTACATCCAAGGGAGAGGAAAGCTTTGGTATAACCTGAAACACCCAACGGCCTCGAAAACGTATGGGAGTAGGATTCAACCCTTCAGCAAAATCAAGTTCTCTTTTGTCTTCTGCTACAACGATGGGGACCATATAAGCATCTGGCTAGGCAGATAGCTTCTGGACTGGCCTCTTCAAATAATACATTTAAATTGCTTAGAAATGGCGAAGCATTTTGCCTTGTCAATGTAGGTTAAACTGCTGGAGCCTATGGACGACAATGAGTCACTCTTCCTAAACGAGTTTTTCTGTGCCACCCAATTTTCCACCCAGCAGTGTTGGTTCCAGGCTCCATTTTGCGGCTGTTGAGCTTGTTCATTTTCTTTCCCGCTCACAAAATAATTCTTCTCAGCGGTCACTGGGGCTGGCTCGCCAGCGTTTCCTTTCCTCATTGTGCCTTCACAATGGGAGCAATTTGCAGAGCTATAAACACTTGCTGGAATTCTAGTTTAATGTTTGCTTCCAGTGCGGTTTGCCCTATTTTCTGACATGCATAGTGGTGGATAGTTGCCTTAAATGAGGTAATGGGGTTTTTTGCATGAGCAACGGAGTGTATTTCTCAGTCCATCTCTCTCCCATCTGTGCATTAGTCCTTCCAGCAAGGAAAGCATTGACCATGGTTTCAAATAAATCCAACTTGACCAAACGCTGTCAGGTGGGTTACATTGAAACTTCTTAGTCTATACAGAGAAGCATTGGTAGTGAGGCTTTATAGCCAGCTAAAGCAGAGGTGGTTTCCAGAGGAGGCCTGACATATACTAAACTGCTCTTGAACCACAGAGATCCAAAATAATCCCTATGAGTGGACGGGCACCTTGAATTCTTTCCTACGAACATAGGAGCTGGAAGCCCCAACCAAGACTGCAGATCCCAACCTCCCACTTCCTAAGAAAGGACTGTTCCCTATTTTGGGGACTTCATTGAGACTCAAGTGGTGCCCAGGGCTTGTGCGGACACTCAGCACAGGGGTACATTTCACCCTCAGAGAAAGAGATGCTCCAGTGGACAGTCCACCAGAAGTTTCAGGGCTTGGAGAGAGGCAGTGTTGCCTAGTGGTTAGAGAACTGGACAGGGACTTTTTTTTTACCGTCGCCTGCAACAGCTTCTCCACTCAGGAGACTGACCCGGGTTCTAGTCCCAGTTTGCCCACTGGCCTGCTGGATGACCTTGAACAAGTCACTTCTCCCTGCATCTTTGTTTCCCCGCATGTAACATGTGCCTACCTCCTTTACAATGCACTTTGATCTCTACTGAAGAAAAGTGCTTTATAAGAGCTAGGGTTATTTATTGTTATGTAAAGCTTCTCCACTCCCCTTTGGCTGGAAATCTTACCAGATCTGTCCCTGAGATGACCAGGTGATATCGGCATTGCTCCAGCAGGAAATGCTGCAAAAACTGCCCCCATTTTGGGATTTTTGCTTCCACTTTTGGCTTAAACCAGGAACTGCAGAAGCACCAAATATATATAAAAATCACAGCTATGAAAACAACAAACCAAACTTATTTCAAATCTCAAAACAGTCCCAAGAAGTTTAGTCTGAGATTGGGAAAAGGTTCAGTCAAGTTCTTCATCCATCCAGATCGGTGCCCCCAAGCCTCATAATCTCTACCATCCTATTATTGTTCATTAAAGGGAGAAACCTGGAGTGAAACCTGAGATCTGAGCCCCATTGAACATTGGCCCAGCCCTAGCAGAAGGCTTCCTATGGACTTGGAGGCAATGCTACTGATTTCCAATGCGGGGAGATATTATTTTATTAGAGATTTTAGAAATGACATTTACCCAGAACCTGGAAAGTATCTGAGCCAGAGATCAGTCAAGCTCCCAAACACCCCACAGTTTGAGTCTAAATTTCTGGGATTTAGATATAGCCCATTAGCAAGACCCAGGGCCATTTACAAAATTGAGATACATAAGAACGGCCATACTGAATCAGACCAAAGGTCCATCTAGCTCAGTATCCTGTCTTCTGACAGTGGCCAGTGCCAGGTGCCCCAGAGGGAATGAACAGAGCAGGTAATCATCAGATGATCCATCCCCTGTCACACATTCCCAGCTTCTGACAAACAGAGGTTAGGCGACACCATCCCTGCCCATCCTGGCCAATAGTCATTAATGGACCTATTCTCCATGAATTTATCTAGTTCTTTTTTGAACCCTGTTATAGTCTTGACCTTCACGACATCCTCTGGCAAGGAGTTCCACAAGTTGACTATGTGGTGTGTGAAAAAATACTTCCTTTTTTTTGTTTTAAACCTGCTGCCTATTAATGTCATTTGGTTCATGAATTTCATTTGCCATCCAGGTTTATCTTTCCCATATTTTTTTTTTTTGGGTGGGGGCATGTTTGGATCTAAGATTTTAGCCCATGAGCCCCCTTTTGTAAAGTGTAGCCCGGCTGAGGGAGGACAGTATTGTGTCGGGAAAGGCTGTCTTGGACTGCAGAGATTGCTACATCGCTGACATTGACTAAAAGCTGCTTAGCTGAAATGGTCCGTTCAGTGTTCTTAGATTTGTTTTTCCTTTCTGCACTGTGCACATTCCGATCTTTGATTTACTTGTTTCAAGGGTCGGCAGATGCTCTCTCTCTTCCCATTATCAGCGCTGCCATTGATTTAGCCTCCATACTCAGACTTCATCTCCATTATGATTTGTCCCTGCCAAAGATAAAACATACCCGTGCAGCAAAAGCATTTACCTTCTCCAGAAGCTCCCAGTACAAGCAGCGTGGCATTGCCGGAAGCTTTCTTTGCCTTTGCCTTCCTCTGTGTGAAGTATTCAGCTGCAGACCAGAGGCTTTTCTCCACAAAGCTTCAAGCCTCTTAGTGCAGGAAGAATTAGTTTGAAAGCAGGGCAAGGGAATTGATTTGCTGTGGCCCTGTGACAAAGCACATGCTTTGCTTAGCAGAGTTGTGCAGGGAGTGGGCATATGTTGTTGCCTCCATTAATAGAAGCCCAAATGTACTTTAATAGTCAACAATAAATAAATGTAGTGCGAGAGCAAATAGATGCGAGTGCCAATGTAGATTTAGAGAGATGCCCTGATTCAAGGCATGTTCACATAGCTAGGATGTCTAGTTCTCCTTATGCGTGGGTATTTGCAGGCACATTATTATTTATCTGTACTATGATAGTGCCTAGAGGTCCCATCTGCGATCACGGCCCCATTATGCAAGGTGCTGTACATACGCATAGTAAGACAGCCCTTGCTGTCAGACCCGACAAAAGGCGGATATAATTTTGCAGGCCTTAAAAGGAGGCAGGTTTAGAAAAGAGATGACTAAGGGAGGAACGTGACAGAGGTCTAGACAAGCGTGAATGGTGCAGAGAAAGTGAACAGGGAAGCATTATTTACCCCTTCACATAACACAAGAACCAGGGGTCACCTGATGAAATGAATAGGCAGCAGGTTTAAAACAAACAAAAGGAAGTACTTTTCACTGTGGAACTCCTTGTCAGGGGATGTTGTGAAGGCCAAAAGTATAACCGGGTTCAAAAAAGAATTAGGTAAGTTCCTGGAGAATAGGTCCATCAATGGCTATTAGCAAACATAGTCAGAGACACAAACACAACCCCATGTTCTGGGTGTCCCTAAATCGCTAATGTCCAGATGCTGGGACTTAGATGATAGGGGAAGGATCACTTGATAATTGCCCTGTTCTGTTCATTCCCTCTGAAGTCTCTAGCACTAGCTGCTGTGAGAGACAGGATACTGGGCTAGATGGACCATCGGTCTGATCCAGTATGGCCGTTCTTAGGTTCTTATATTTTAAAAGCCACGCCTGTGTTGTTTTTTGCTGCAGGATGTCAGCATTCAGGCTGGCCAAAATGAATGCCGGTATGTTTTTCCTAGGACTTGGCTTGCTTTTGAAGAAAGGTATTCAAGGTATTGCTCCTTTTGTTTTTTAACTGTGATGGTTTAGGTTAGAGCTCCCGCTGAGCAGCGATGCAGGCCTGAGGAATGTTAATAACAGGCCACGCAAACACATGGGGCTGCGTGTGTGTTTGTTTGTTTGGAACAGGGATTCGCAAATTATGCAGCATTTGCCTCCCTGGAGATCTATGCACTACAGCCCCCACAAGGCATAAATCTACCGATAAGCCAGAGCCAGCAAGATAGGTGCATTTTTTTGCCATTGACCTTTGGAGGAGCTAGCATTGTGCAATGAATGGAGACATTGACAGCCAAGTTCAAAGACAGGAGGGTAAGAAAAAGTATTTGGCACCTGGATACACCCAAAGAAGGTGCAGGAATTGAATCCATGGCACATATGTAGCAGGACGTACAGTATCAGTGGTATTTTTGGTGAGGCCCGGAGCATTTCAACGCAGCCTATAGAAGTGACTCAGAAGATGATTGCCGAGCAACCAAGAGAACAGCTCAAATGTATAACATTTGTACCAAGCAATTATTATACTTAGTCACATATAGGCAAAGCCATCAAGCCTGGTCTAATTGGCCAGGAGCTGTTTAATCTTGGAAGCAAATGTTTTGCACTGTGTGAGGCCAAGGAAAGTGCAGCACGATCCAGGTAATAACAATAATAATAATGATAATGGCTTGCCCTCCCATAGTGCTTTTTATCGGAGGATCTCCAAGCACTTTACAAATGTACATTAAGCCCACTACACTCTTGGGAGCTATCGAAGTATTATGATGATGACGATGATGATGATTATTCTACTAAAGCACAGAGATTAAGTGGCTCGCCAAAGGTCTCAGAGCGAGTCAGTGACAGCGCTGGGAATAGGACACAGGAGTCCTGCCTCCCAGGTCTAATCATGCTCCGGCCTGTTTTATTCTGATTAACGATATTGCTCCTCTGCCCTGATGGCCAGCAACAGAAGCTTAATTGTGCCTTAATATGCTTATTTGTTTTGCAAATTAAGCCATGGAGGAGTGAAATTTCCTCCTATATCAGGGCCCTGAATGAGGAGAGATGTGTTGGAGGTGGAACCAAGAAAGCATTTCAGATACCGGTTCTGTAATCTGACCGATTCTTACCTTAAAGCTTCCGGGATGTGCTTGAGGTCAATGTGTGATCAGACAGGCTGCCATGTACTGTCCAGCCCTCTTAGGCTTTGTCTACATGGAGAAATTGACCAGAACAGCTGTAGTGGAATAGCTTCCCACCTTGAGTCTTGGCAGTGTGCTAATTATTCTGGAGGAATAGAGCAGGTTTTATTCTGGAATACGGTCCACATGGGAAGGTATTCTGCAAGAACTATTCCAGTCAATTTCCCTGAGGAAGACAAGCCCGATACCCTGAAATCATTTTTTCATTTACTCCTTCATTCACTCCAAGCGGAGATTTTGCTGTAATCCATATTACAGTCTGCACTTGATGCAAGTTGAGACTTTTTTGATTCTACTTCACTCTTGGTGGAGTGTCGCTCTGTCCCGCTTCTCTGGAGGCAAGTAACACTGGATTTCTTTCTAGGAGATTGTTCTTCAGAGCTTCCATATATACAGCAAACATTCTCCTCCCCCCGTCCCCCAAACACACACATTTTAAGGTCCCACGTGAGCTATAACCCTGCATTCCCTTCTGTATCCCAAAATAAAACTTAGAAGCAATTCAAGCTTTGCTTTGCATGCCATTTTCTTTCCAGTCCGTTTTCAAAGCGATATGGAGGAGTCACCATAAGATAGCAGTGTAAGATAGCTGTGTCAGTGCTCACCTGCTGCTAATTGGATCTGACAGCTCTGAAAGCTTTTCATCATCATCACACACAACCATAATGTCCCTAACCAAGTGAGTTCTAGTTGAAATCGTGAGGCGTTATCCGAGCTAAGAGATGAGATCAGTGTGACGTGGTGTGATGACATTGGGTGGTGATTATTCTGATCATTGTAGCACCTTGAGATACACATTCACCATTCTCCCCCAGGAATATTTTTTTCCAGTTAAGGATTTCTGCTTTCGTGTGTTTCCTTTCCCAGTCAGCTGCTTCTGAACATGCAGCTTTAAAATCAGTGGGTGGGGGTGCTGGAGCAATGTGTATAGTGGGGGCGCTGAGAGTCATTGAACCAAACCAGTCGGAGAACACTTCAACCTCCCTGGTCACTCAAATACAGACCTAAAAGTGTCAATTCTCCAACAAAAAAACTTCAAAACCAGACTCCAATGAGCAACTGCTGAATTGGAATTAATTTGCAAACTGGACCCCATTAAATTAGGCTTGAATAAAGACTGGGAGTGGATGGGTCATTACACAAAGTAAAACTATTTCCCCATGCTAATTTCCCCCCTACTGTTACTCACACCTTCTTGTCAACTGTTGGAAATGGGCCATCCTGATTATCATTACAAAAGTTTTTTTCTCCTGCTGATAATAGCCCACCTTAATTGATTAGTCTTGTTATAGTTGGTATGGCAACACCCATTTTTTCATGTTCTCTGTATATATATCTTCCTGCTGTATTTTTCACTGTATGCAGCCGATGAAGTGGGCTGTAGCCCACGAAAGCTTATGCTCAAATAAATTTGTTAGTCTCTAAGGTGCCACAAGTACTCCTGTTCTTTAAACTGTATATGATGAAAAGCACTTCAAGCCAAAAGGTGCAGCAGCACCCCTAGTTCCAGCATTTATCTCAGTGGGCCAGAATCATCCCTGATCTCACTGTGGGCTTCAGGAGCTGGGTCAGACTTGCATTGGGAGGTGCTGCAGTTCGGGCTTGAGGCGCTTTCGTGGAGTTACATCCAGCATGATTTTGGCCCAATGTATCCGTTGTGCCATGGCATTGAAAAGCATATGGTAGATGCTTGAAAGGAAAGCCCTAAGAATGCTGTATTACAGCTCTCATCAAGGACAAAATGGAACTTAGAGCGTTGGGTTTTCTTTATGAACTTCATGAATAGTAGTGGCTTATGCCTGCGAAGCCCCCACTAGACACAGGTACAGTGTAGGCTTCCCTGCACTCACGCATAGTCAATACACATCAGGCATTCCAGTGATAGGTGACAATATAAAACCCTAAGATGGAGCCTGAGCTGCAGAATTCTCTTGTCCTGCCCCACACTGTGGTCCTCATCAATGTACCTAAAAACTGACCTGCAGCTCCAGTACTGTCCCAGTTCAGGTGACCCTCATGAGCAAATATAGTCAGCCATGCCCCATTGTGTGATGACACTGCGGGGTGGCTAAATATCCCAACGGGACTCCTCTGAGCCCATTTGTAACCAAGTCTTCAGAGGAGAAAAGTTAGTCCGTTAATTTTCTGGCATATAAACTGCAGAAAATAAAATACATCGCTGAGGGTTGTTAATGCACTTTAATTATTAATTTCCAGATGTTATGAAGATGTGAAGTTTAGTGATATTAAAAACCACAGAAATTGCCATATCAGAACAGTTCAATGGTCCATCTGGACTTGTTCTCTCTGTCTATCTATCCATCACATTTCTAAGGTATTTTACCATCATGGTGTCTAAGCACTGACAATGTCTCTGGCAGTGACGAATACCACATCCTTCCTAGGAACTGACAATTCTCATAAAACATGCAGTTCTGCACTATTGTGTCAACGGGGTCAAGTTCTTCCTGACCTGCAGCTGATGATCCCCTGAAGCCTAAACATTCATTGCTCTTGTGTTTTTCATCCCATGTAGTGTCACTGCAGATGCTATTCTTAATCCTATAAATGTCGGGTATAATACACACATATATATATATATATAAAATCAACCTAGAGGACTTGAACATAAGAACGGCTATACTGGGTCAGACCAAAGGTCCATCTAGCCCAGTATCCTGTCTTCCGACAGTGGCCAATGCCAGGTGCCCCAGAGGGAATGAACAGAACAGGGAATCATCAAGTGATCCATCCCCTGCCGCCCATTCCCAGCTACTGGCAAACAGAGGCCAGGGACACCATCCCTGCCCATCCTGGCTAATAGCCATTGATGGACCTATCCTGCAGGAGCTTCTAGTTCTTTTTTGAACCCTGTTATAGTCTTGGCCTTCACAACATTCTCTTGCAAGGAGTTCCACAGACTGACTATGCTGTGTGAAAAAATACTTCCTTTTGTTTGTTTTAAACCTGCTGCCTACTAATTTCATTTGCTGACCCCTAATTCTTGTGTTATGAGAACTAGTAAACAACACTTCCTTATTTACTTTCTCCACATCAATCATGATTTTATAGACCTCAGTCATATCCCCACTTAGTCGTCTCTTTTCCAAGCTGAAAAGTCCCAGTCTTATTAATCTCTCTTCATACGGAAAACCGTTCCATACCTCTAATAATTTTTGTTGCCCTTTTCTGACCCTTTTCCAATTCCACCCCTCCTTGGCCTGACAAGAGGGTGGAAAAGGGATTGCAGAGGAAACCCCAGAGCCTCCTTCCCCTACCAAAAAAATACCAGCTCAGTACATTGTGATGAGGTTGGTTCTGTTAGAGTGGAAATGAAAAACTGGGCAGCGAGTGTGCTGGGTAAGGGCTGTACAAACGGCAGAGAAGGCAGCAGAGTGAAGAGGAGAGATCCCAGGTAGCTTAGCCCAGTGATGTATGTAATGACCCAGCTCCCCTTGAGACCCTGCTGCCTCCCAGTGACCCTCCAGGGTGCCTGATCAATATTTAACGAGAAACTCTTTTTCTTGTTCACAGGCGATTACTTTGGCATCCTGAAGGAGGAGAAAGTGACAAGCTTCCCGTTTAATGTAATGGACAATCCCATGTACTGGGGCAGCACTGCCTGCTACCTCGGCTGGTCCATCATGTGAGTACAGCTCCCGGCAGTCGTGGGCCACAGCGTCTTCACCCTGTTATTTCATCATTCTCTAGGGTCAGTGGCAGTGTTCACTGGGGCTGATCTCGTGACATGCTGGCCAAGTTAGCTGGGGAGGGCATTTGCCGCTTTGCAGGAACTGGCCCATAAGTGCCACTTGGTTATTAACCACTCCTTGGTGTGTAGGTGAAATCCTGCCTTGTCCTGTTACTGATACTCAGGGAGGAGTAGGGAAGGATGTGAGGAGTCTCTTTCACCCATAAAAAGAACAGGAGTATTTGTGGCACCTTAGAGACGAACAAATTTATTTGAGCATAAGCTTTCATGGGCTACAGCCCATTTCATCAGATGCATAGAATGGAACATATAAGAAGAGTATATATAGACATACAGAGAAGATGCCATACCAGCTCTAAGAGGCTAATTAATTAAGATGGCCTGTTATCAGCAGGAAAAAAAACTTTTGTAGTGATAATCAGGATGGTCAATTACAGACAGTTGACAAGAGGTGTAAGGACAGTTATCGTAAGGAAATCGATTGAAGTAGTGTAATGACTCAGCCAGTCCCAGTCTCTATTCAAGCCAGAGATAATGGTATCTAATTTGCAAATCAATTCACCCATGTAAGAAGCAGGGAGGGATCTTTCCAGAGAGGGCTAGGAGGTCCACTAAGACAATGCCCCACACACCACGTCCTTGGAGTTCCCAGCTGTTGAGCATGTACGATGCAGGAGGCAGCCAGCATTAGCTAGGCCTGCACTGCGCTCCTCAGAAAAACCATGAGAAGTGTGAGGAGGCCCGCCTGGAGCCATCCTGCCTTGCGGTGCTGGATGGCTCTTGTGCCAGCTGCAGTCTTGTGGGGCTGGAACTGACAGCAGTATTCCTACCGGGAGCACAATGGCAGACTATCTCTGGAGACAGAAGAGAACTCCTTCAGGGTGGGATTGTCCCAGAACATCCACCCGGCATGGCTGCTCATGTCTCCCCCTAGTGGCTGGCCACAATGCCTAGAGCCAGCCACTAGGGGGATACATGAGCGGCCATGCCGGGCGGATGTGTTACACATGGAAGTGGTGGAACTATTTACGGAGTCGTTTCTGCGGAGAGACGATGTGGAGGTGGCTCATTAAAGTTACTCCCAACATCCTGGAGAGGTGGCATAGGTAAAAGCTCACGATGGGAAATTATCTAAATGTTCTAAACTGTGGGGACGATCTGGCAGTGACAGGAAAGTGCCATGCATTCTGGCTTTTAATTTGCCGAGTATTATCCCACAATCACAAAAATCACTCGTAAGCCGCGCCTATATTTAGCACTAATTTGAGCAAAGTAAATAATCTCCACATTCTAGAGAGACGAGACCTTGGCATCTGCTCTTCTGCAGCGTGGAGTCCTTGGCAGACTCTGCCGAATGGAAAAAAATCAACATCCAGGGCCAAATGTATTCCTGTCATAACTCTACAGAAGCCAAGCAATTGACACTGAGAATCGGTATGGTCCAATAATTACCTTAAAAAAAAAGACTGGAGGACTATGGGAACCTTGCAAGAACACTCCTTGGGTAGCATAACAAAGTTTAATAGACTCATCATGGGGGAAATGAATAGTATGTATTCTGGTAACTAATGAACAATATGTTCTGTGCTGTATTCTAAGTTGGAAGTTGTTTTCGTGTAATATTGTGTTTAATTTTAGTTGCCCAGTAGCAAACGACAACCACCACAACTTTACATCGGGAACTCAGATCCATACAACATCACAAGCTATTTAGTATTTGTTACTGTACCTGCCACACAGGAGTACGACAAAACAAACTAATTTCATGATTTTATGACTATATAAAGCCCTGTTTCTTCATTTTCTGCCTTTAATGTATATTGTACTGGTGTAACTGAGGCTTGGGCTACACTAGCGGAGGGGTTCGAACTAAGATACGCAACTTCAGTTACGCTATTTGAAGTCGAAGTATCTTAGTTCGACTTACCTGGCCGTTCTCATGGTGGCAAGTCGACTGCCACGGCTCCCCCATCAATTCCGCTTACTCCTCCTGCCAACGTGGAGTATAGGCGTCGATTAGCGGATCGATTTATCACGTCCAGACGAGACACGATAAATCGATCCCCGATACATCAAACTCTACCCGCTGATCCGGCGGGTAGTATAGACGTACCCTGAGACACAAGTCTTCTCTCCTGTGTGCTTCTCTACTGTACATTTTGCACCTGGGCTGCCCATTGAGATCAGGGAGAGCTCTGTTCAGAGGGGCTGATCCAACTCCTGTTGAAATTGATGGGACATGGTTTGGGTCTCAAAAGAGTGAAGACTGTCTACTGGAGATGGTGTCAGAGGGAGCTCTCTCCACGGGTGATGCAGTGGGGATGTTGGTGGTGAAAGCTCTGCATACGAGATCAGTGCATGCAATGCAATGGGAATTATGTTGGTGGGAGCTAGCAAGGGGGACCAGGTGCAGAAGATGCAACAGAGCCAGCACTGGTAGGAGCTCCAACAGCAAGACGCAATTCGGATGCCACTCATGGGCGCAGGCGCAGCCCATGCAAAGGGTGCAGGGGAGAGCCACATGATAGAGTCGAGAAGAGAGCTCAGCTATAAATGGGGTCGGCACCAGGGGTTTTGCCACCCCAAGCAGCCAAAAAAAAAAAAAGCCGCAATCGTGATCTGCAGCAATTCAGCGGGAGGTCCTTCGCTCTGAGCGGGAGTGAGGGACCCTCTGCCGAATTGCCACCAAATACCTGAACGTGCCGCCCTGCTCCGGAGTGGCCACCCCAAGCACCTACTTGCTAAGCTGGTGCCTGGAGCTGGCCCTGGCTATAAAGATACTTTTAAAAATCAACTTAAACATTTCCGGGTCTCTTAGGAAATGAATCAGACTTTGCAGAGCTACTGCAGCCTCGGCTCCATCTCCAGGGTCGTCTTCTGTCAGAAGCAGAGAGCAGTCTCATATTTTTTGTATGTTGCTTAGCTTGATTCTCGGCAATATTGGCCCTGATTCTCCAGTTACGCACATGATTTACTTATGCAGTGCAAGCAGTCCCATTGCTAAGTGGAAGCAGTAGTTTGCTTGAGGGCTATCTGAAAAGGCTGCCCCGATAAATGATGAATGAAAACCAGTTGCTTTTAGTCCAGGCCAGGCCTTCGAAATCTCTGAGTGTTAGAGATGTAGGAAAACACCCTCACCTTCCTACAAATATTTTGTAGTGGTTAATTATCCTATCGTATGGTCTTTAAAAGGTGGCCCACCAGAACCTGAAGACTAAGGGCTTGATTGTACATGCAGTGTGTGTCACATAAGACAGACTGTATTTATGAGTGCTTGAGTTATAGATGATTTTACGAGGTGTGTCGTGGATGATTGTCAGCTTGAATTTCCAGCAAGTTCAAGCCCTTAATTTTGAGAAAGCGACAGTATCCAGTCATATGACGCATCCCGCAAACTCACACAAGCCTTCTTGGTTACAATTTCTGCTCTTTTAATTAGCTGCTAATGGGAGCTATGATAAGCTGCTGATGCTTCTTAATGACTCCATAAAATAAAGACAGATAAGGCACCAACAGAGCCATCCAACGTATCCTGGAGGAGTAAATGGAAGCAAGCACAGGACTGAGCAGTGTGGGTGCAGGCTTTCAGAGCTGGTACAAGGACTCTCTCTGAAGGCTGGAGAAATGGCAGGCAGACTCAACGGTCATGGATGCAGAGATAGCTGAGGGCAGTGTGCTGAACCCCTTTGCTCCTGCTGGGTCCTACCTGACTCCTTGAATAATGGGACTTCTTAGAGAGGAAGGTGAGGCTCAGCATGAGTAAAGGGGTCAGAATCTGGCCCTGAATTTTTTAATTCAGCCACTGAAGCAACACATGTAAAATTTTGCCTGAAAGAGCAGTAGGACTGGAGGAAGCCATCTGAGATTGCACCGGGAAGCTTGTTTTCCTTATTGCCACAGCTGAGTTTGATGCTATTCAGAGTCATCTCTTTTTGCTCAGGAATGCCTAAACCTCTGGCTTACAGGGAGATCAATTTCTCTCAATCCTAAAGATGAGAGTCTGTTAAGGAGAGAGAGAGGAAGCTAGCCCAGGGCAGCTGTACCGCAGCTTTGGGCACTGCTACTTACCTGTGGGATGGATACTCAGAGGACATGAGTTATTAGTGTTCCTATCTCCTTAGGCCTTCTGGTCAGCGTTCCCCTGGAAGAAGAAAGCCTGGGATTATCTAGATATACTGAAAACGTGAAGCCACGGCTCCACATGGCAGGCAAGCATGAGCCATTAATTGCCCAGAAATAGCAAGAAGCAGTCAGAGGAAAGCTGTTTCTCGACTAGAAACAGAAACGTGTTTCTTCACTGATGGCCTCTTTCCCTAATGAGCTTTTATCCCTCCTTAGCTCAGCAAGGTCAAAATCGGGTCAGGCCCATGAGAAATAGCTGAAAGTTAGAATTTAAAATTCTACTTTTGCTCTTTGGATTTTAATGCTGTCTGCTTGGAGTATGCTCCTAACTTCCTGTCAGGCGCTCTAGAGTCTTGCTCAATAGATAGCAAGCGGGAGTTTGTCTTCTCTAAGGCTGTATCAAGCTAGCGAGAGTATAAACAACGGTGTAGTGCGGTAACACTGAGAGCGGCAGGGGAGACATGGCTGAGTACAGACCCACTGTTTTCAGGTGGGTGTGTAATAGAAATCATAACATAACAGCCCAGCAGACTGAAATCCTTATCACAGACATAATAGGCTAGAGCTAGGGAAATAACTGATTTTATGGTTTGCTGGCTGCTCAAAAAAATCATGGAAAAATAATGGTTTTGAGTTGACCCCAAACAAAAAATAATCATTTTTTTTCCTGCAAACTGGAGGGGGGAGAGAGAAAAAATCATTTTGTGTCAAATCGTTTTGTCCAACCGAAAACTAAACGTTTCATTTTCTCGTTTCTTTTTTATAAAACGAAAGCAAATTTTGAAACAAAAAGCTGTTTTGAATCGAAAAATTGAAACGTTTGGTTTTCAAATGTCAGAATGAAAAGTCGTTTTGATTTTTGGAGGATTTTTGCTTATTTGGTTGGTTAGGTTTTTTTATTGAAACAATTTGACAAATTTGCAAAATCTTTCAGTTGACCCGCATTTTTCGGGGCGAGGGGGAGAGTTTAATCTGAAAAGTTTTGCCCAGCTGTACAATCGAGTGACTAGCAGAGTCTGCTTGATTTGATTTTTTTTTAGTATTGTCAATTTTCTTTATAAGTTGCTCAAACCAGCAAGTCTCGTTACTGCGCAGTGGCTTGAAAAGTAACCCAAGTACATTAGGTTGGTACAGTCCAGCCTAGGGACTCAAGTGACAATTCCTACATTACAGAAGCCATGGCCATGCTAAGGCCAAAACATACTAGCTATGTTTATAGCATCTCACCCTTCTGTTACCACATAAATCTGTTAAGCTTTCAATAGGAACTGTGTAACTTCCCCATTGAGGCTTTTTGATGCCTGAGTCAAGCAGCCATGTAAATGAAACGTTAATTATTTAGGGAATGTTTTGTGTATCCTTTTAAAGTGAAATGCTTTAATGGTGACACCCCCTTGTAAATCAGTGCTGGAACTGCAGCCACATGATACAATTAGAGCTCTCGTTGTCAACAAATGATTATGCAAACTTGTTCCCTCTGATATGAATCAATAAGGAAACCTGAACAAGCATGTATTGATATGGGGTTGAGGGGTGGGGAAGTGGCCACGTAATCCTAATGGGTGGGGGCTGGGGGGGATTATAATGATATAAGGATGATAGTGTAATGATATTATAGTACGATAAAAGGCTGTTGATCTGTGGGAATCGGTCTGTAGCTCTAGCAATCAGGAATGAGCTAGACCTGGTTACAGCCCAGTGCTTTACCAGGGTTTGCAGGCAGAATGGCAAGATCCTCTTCATTCCCCCAGGGCATTATTAGAGGAGGAGGTGATTCTGGGGATGGGGTTAGCGACAGAGAGCTAGGAACAAGTAGGTCGCAGCAAGCTGGGGTGTGAATCTACCCCACACTAGCCTGCTGCTCACTAACTATCCACGGGAATCCGGCTAACGTGTGTTAAGAGTTTGTTAATGTGCTTTGATTTAGTCCTCTGTGCGTCAGCAGAGTGCCCACAGACAGTTAGTGCGCGACTGGCTAGAGCAGCGTCAATTCACACCCCAGCTTGCCGCAACCTAAATGTTCCTGTAGACAAGCCCTGAGCCTTGTGTGGCAGCAGCTGGCCGATCTGGAAGCAGCATTGCGGTGTCTCTCCAACCTGCTGGAGAACAACCCTCCCCGGCACTAGAGCTTTGGGCCACCATTGTAAATTCAGTCCTGAATCTGTATGACTGCGGAGTCTGCAGCTATGCTCCCAGGCAGGCGGTCCGATGCCATGGTGATGGGCAAGGTATGAATGCCCAGATAGACAGTTAGCGAGGTCTTGGGAAGCCCCATATTTGGGCGGGGGGGTCAGCTTTCTGCACTTCACTCCCTCCTGTTCCTCCTACCCTCACTCTGCCCAATCACCTCTCTAACTGCTGTCTTCATCTCATCTCTTCTCCGGGCCTTACTCAGTGTCCCCTGGGGCTGGAGCCACCTCCCTCTTCTCAGATGCCAAAAGCTCTCCTTCCCCTGCTCACACCATACTGGGTTTGGGGTGGTGTCCAGCATGGATCTCAGTCCCAGTTCAATAAACTAACTCGTGGCTTTGCTGGGGTTGAGACTTCAGCCCTGAGACTGGTGCTTTTCATAGATTTTTAAGGCCAGAAGGGACTGTTGTGATCATGGAGGCCATGTCTACACTAGGACACTTGACCAGTAGAGGAGTACCACCATACTAGCCTGGCAAAGCACTCCTGGGGTGGACGCAGATAGCTTGGCAGCCCCGCCCCCTAAACGAAACAAGCTACACCCGTAAAGTTTGCTAGTGTAACTGCATCTGCCCATGGGACTTCTGCCAGCACACTGATGTCGGTCCGAGATCACAGCTCTTCATGCCCCGGAGCGACCCAGCAGGACTCCATAGTGTAGACATAGCCTACGTCTGACCTCCTGCGTAACACGGGCCTTTCTGGAAAGGCAGGAATGTTTCTGGGCACGACAAGGAAAACGTGCACACCTAGCCCATTGGTGAGTGTGAGTTACCGCCCCCGCGTGGTGCCTGATCTGCAGAGGAGAGAAGTCTGTGAAGCCTGGGCTCTTAAACTCAAGCTGCAGCAGCTTGTGCTTTTAGTTCTGGAAGTCCCCGGTTCAATCCCTGGTTTGTTAGCCAAGAGGGCAGCTGTCACACTGGCATCCTGCCTGGCTACCGCTGCATCTTGTACCACAATACCCGTGCGATCCTGGTTTGCCCATCGTCCCTGTCACTCTCTGAGTACAGTCTTTCTGCAGATTCTATGCATGAACGCTTGCCAGGAAAATTGCCTTCGTGACCCTTTTTTTTTTTCTTTAATTAACAAGAAGGGAGCAATTGCCACTTGTCTACGCAGTCAACAAGGAGGAAAATATATTCAAGGCTGGAGAGGAGTAAATTACCCGTATCTCTTCAGCCCTGAACAGCAAGCGGGGTGCAGAGGCTGTTTGACTATTCATAACACTGGTTTTATAGACTGCCACGGGCTGAGGTTGCATCGTTACCATTGGACAGTCTCTAACGTGAGGTGGAGAAGCGGTGGGAGTTCTTCTCCACTTTGCTTTTGATTCTTCTTCTCCCTGACCTCTGTCGTGTTCTCAGATTCATACGCCGTCGAGTGTGGTGTCTTTCCCGACGGAGAAGCGACGGGACCCCGCTCTGACAAGCATGAAGAATAGTTTTGATGGACACAGCAGCTGTCTGACTCCCAGACTGATTGACACCGAGGCTGTGATTTTTTCAAAAGTGGAGGGGCCTGAAGTAACCCCTCTTTCAGCACCTAAATCTGTGGCTTGATCGTCAATAGGGCCACGCACCCTGCAGCTGCCATTTGTAACTGATTTAGGTGCTTAAATATGGACTTGGGAGCCTAACGTTAGCCAGCCTATTTTGAACACCGTAGCCAGCCTACGCTGCTGAGTGTCACCATGCTGAGGGCATGTCGACACTGCAGTCAGATCTGTGAATGCAGCACGTGTAGGCCGCCCCACACTAGTTTTGACCTAGCTCGCTCAAATGACAATAGCAGTGAAAACGTGGCAGCACGGGTTGTACAAGGACCCTGGGTTTGTACTTGAGTGGCTATCCCATGGGAGCACCTGTGTTCATAGAATCATAGTATTTCAGGGTTGGAAGGGACCTCAGGAGGTATCTAGTCCAACTCCCTGCTCAAAGCAGGCCCAACCCCGACTAAATCATCCCAGCCAGGGCCTTAAAAACCTCTAAGGATGGAGATTCCACCACCTCCCTAGGGAACCATTCCAGTGCTTCACCACCCTCCTAGTGAAATAGTGTTTCCTAATATCCAACCTAGACCTCCCCCACTGCAGCTTGAGACCATTGCTCCTTGTTCTGTCATCTGCCACCATGGAAAACATCCTAGCTCCATCCTCTTTGGAACCCCTCTTCAGGTAGTTGAAGGCGGCTTTCAAATCCCCCCTCACTCTTCTCTTCTGCAGACTAAAGAAGCCCAGTTCCCTCAGCCTCTCTTCATAAGTCATGTGCCCCAGCCCCCAATCATTGTCGTTGCCCTCTGCTAGACTCTCTCCAATTCCACATCCTTTCTGTAGTGGGGGACCCAAAACTGGACGCAATACTCCAGGTGTGGCCTCACCAGTGCCGAATAGAGGGGAATAATTACTTCCCACGGCTTCCCTTCTATTGTGAGTCAAGCTTGTTCGATCACAGTTAGCTTGGATATATCTACACATGCTGCAGTCATGCCTTGACTGCAGCGTAGACATAGGGTGAAATCCTGCTCCCCCCAGAAGTCAGCAGCAAAACTCTCATTGATTTCAAAGGGCCTGGTCTTTCATCCGTTGTCTCCTTACGTCCTAGGTTCGAGTAAACAGTCACAGATTGGACTGCTGCAGTTCACTACATGCAGCGAAAGCTTTTCTGGGTCAGGAGGTGACTGGAATATTTCAGTTCCAACTGTCTTGCCTCACTGTCCGTGATCCCGATGTTAAAAAAAAAATCCCCCACCTCCTTTTTTGGGCTGGGTGTCTGATGTACCCAGCTTTGCTTGTTTGAACTGCGTGTGCATCTCTACCATCTAATATTACAATAACTGGATGCTGTCAGGTGCTGCTGTGAACGTCATTCATTCATTTATCTCTGCACGGTGACCCATTTCTGAAGGACAAAGCTCAGGTTGAGCCGGAAGGGGGAAATTGACCATGTTCTCCTTTAACTAAAACATTTCTAAATGGATTTAAACACAAACACAATCATTTCTTGGTCCCCGTTCACTAAAGGCGCTGCACTACACAAAACCAAAGCTGACAACAATCTTGAATGGCAGCTGTGTTGGCTGTAGTATCAGGAGCTGAGCTTTCTAGAAGAACAGGCTCCCCACTGGTAAACTGAGGGTAAACAAAAAGTTCCGAACCTCCGTGTTTAAATTCAAGCGGTGTTGGAGGAGAACCAGACTGATGAGCCGTTGATTTTGGGAAGCGTTTGTGGAAGACTCAGGTTGAGCTTTGGGGCAGATCCCCCGCTGCTATAAAGCACCTTAGCTGTGTTGACTGTCAGTGGTGCTATGCTGACGTACAGCAGCTGGTGATCTGGCCTTTTTCATGCCCACCGCTGTCCTTTCCCAGCAGTTAGTCACAGCTAGGGGCGGCTCCAGGCCCCAGCACGCCAAGCGCGTGCTTGGGGCGGCATGCTGCAGGGGGCGCTCTGCCGGTCGCCGGGAGGACAGCAGGCGGCTCCGGTGGACCTCCCGCAGGCGTGCCTGCGGAGGGTCCGCTGGTCCTGCGGCTTCGGTGGAGCATCCACAGGCACGCCTGCGGGAGGTCCACCGGAGCCACGGGGCCGGCGACCGGCAGAGCGCCCCCTGCAGCATGCCGCCATGCTTGGGGCGGCGAAATGGCTAGAGCCGCCCCGGTCACAGCTTTCCGATCCCTGATGGAACTGCAGAATATCGCATTTGAAACGTTATGTTGTTGTTACTGTAGTACCAAAAGCATGCTAGAAGCTTTACGGACAAGTCAGAAGCTAAGCTCCCAACCCCAAAGAGCTTACAATCTACCCAGATCAGGTCTCGCATCCTTTAAGAATACTCATGCAATTTATATGGGTGGTGGCAGTGCGCCTCTAGTCTCTACTCTGCCCTCCTACACGTGTGATTTAACAGCTAGAAAGAATCCCATGATTCACTGCTGTCTCTCCTGTAATACACATCAACCTTTACTTGATGGGGGGACCAATAGGTTGAAACTCTTGGATGGGCGGAATTGGAGATGAGGGTCATCTGGCTGTACAATACTTACATGATCCATTTTGATGGGCATAAGAAGGAAGTGGCAGTAGGCGGATCTATCAAAACCAACCGGTCCCCTTGTAAAGCCTGCCTTAACTTGAAGGAGCAATGGAACAAAGTTGGTTGACTGATCTGTCTCCACTTAAATGGATTTTGAAATAGCCTGTTTACAACTCCCTGGTGCATTGTCACCTCTGTCAGTTATCATCATAAGATTGTCAGTTGCCAGGAGACGTGAAGTTTCATGATGCAGCAATTGTCACGAAAGAAGATATGAATCTCAAACTAATGTTGGGTCCCAGCAGAATATGATCATCCATTTTGTTAGGGCAGATAGGCAAAGCTAGAATCTAACCTCGCTGGGCTTTCTTTCATCAAGGGATTTGTGGCAAGCTGGCTGATTGAAATTCATCAGGACTACATTATCTTTAAACACACACACCTCCCCACACACACACAGACAAGTTATGACAGTAGAACTCTTATTTGACTCACTGGGGATTGAGGAGTTCATAAAATCAGAAAGGTCATAACATGCAACACCTCCAAATTACAGCTGTAGTGTGATTGCAATCCTGTATGAGCGGTGAACAGCTTTTCAAGAGCAGAGGAGAAAATACTTAGAGAATCTGAGTCCCAGTGGAAAAGTTTTTTGAATTACTCCACCATGGAATTACAGCAGGTGTGGTGCATAGCATCACTTTCTTCTTGTTCTTCACACCACGGCAGAGGGATTTCCAACAAGGCATCAGGACGTGAAAGATTTTTGACTTGTTCTTCATCAATGCCACTTTCGTAATGTGATTTCTTTGTTTGTGTTCACCATCAGGAAAAATGGCCCAGACAACTGGTCATTTGGAAGACGGGTGTTTGTAAAATTGACGTTCTGCTTTTATTATCATTTAAGTGTTTTGCTGTAGCACCTAGACTCAGATCAGAGCCCCTTTGTGCTGGGGGTGTATGGACAGGTAATGAGAGACTGTCCCTGCCCTGAAGAGTTTACAATCTAAACGGGCAAGGCTGAGGCACAGGGAGATTAGGGAGGAGCATTTCAAAGGTGCCGAAGTGATTTAGGAACACAAATACCTTTGTTTCTTTTGGTGGGACTTGTGCTCCTAAGTCACATAGGTGCTTTGGAAAATTCCACTCTAAGGGTATGTCATACTACCCGCCGGATCGGCGGGCAGCGATCGATCCACCGGGGGTCGATTTATCGCGTCTAGTCTAGATGTGATAAATTGACCCCCGAGCGCTCTCCCATCGACTCCTGTACTCCACTGCCACAAGAGGCACAGGCAGAGTTGACGGGAGAGCGTCAGCCATCGACTCACCACAGTGCAGACCTCACGGTGAGTAGATCTAAGTACGTCGACATCAGCTACGTTATTCGCATAGCTGAAGTTGCGTAACTTAGATCGATTTCCCCCCACCCCTGCCCCCCCGCCCAGCGTAGACCAGGGCTAAGTGACTGAATGGGACTTTCCTAATTCATGACAGTTTATTGTAACTGCTAGAATAGAGCCACACAATAGAGTGTTTAGAAAGGCCCTGGGTGTCCTATGTTATACCTGTGCCATCAGCCTGTGTTCTAACCATTTCAGTTCGGTAGTTCAGTCCCAGCCTTGGGAGCAAATGTCCTTAGGTTGGTCTGGCTGTTATTTCCACGTGTCCTGTACACACTAGTGATATTTCATCTCCCAGGAGCTTCTTCCCTCATGGGTCTGTGGGCATCAGCCATTTCCTTTATGGTGCTGGGGCTCCGTGCCCAGTCTTATGTAACAGAGTTTTCAACTCTTAAATGGCCTTATAGTCTCAGGACTTATCTTCCAAGCAGCAGCGCTATTAGCACAGACATAGCTTACCTGAAAGAAGCTGGTCAGGAAATAACCTTTGCCAAGTGACATCTGTCTAAGTTTACAGTCAATACAAAACAATAACCCTTGCCTGTTGTTTATTTAAGACGGGCGTGCTCTCGTGGAGTATATCATCCCATTTCACTTACTAAACCACGTTACGTAATCCCATTGACTTACCCGATCTTTCACTTCTCTCTTTTGAAAACAGGCATGCGAGCCCAGCTGGCCTTTTACTGACAGCGGTAGTAGCGGTTTCTTATATGATTGCAATGCTGTACGAGGGGTAAGTAGCTTTTCAAGAGCACAGGATAAAGTAATTGAAGACAAAGCCGGAGTCCCAATGGAGAGGTTATTCCACTTAGCCCACCATGGAAAAAAAGAACGTTTATTTTTTTTCAGTCACCTTGATAATGGACAGATTCAGGTTTTAGGACAGCTTCTAAGGAAAAAGGAGATTCGATATTTTTAATGGCCGCCTCTGTCTTGAATTTACATGGCAACGACAATAAAGAAGTCCACAGGAGTAGAGTGGGTATCCTGATGGTGCACTGCAAAAATTAGTTTGCATTCTGTAATTCCTTTTCTGGGCTCCTCTGATCTTTTGCACTGCACTCTCCAGGCACATGCTAAACGTGGCTGCCTGGAATATCCACCAGAGGCATCAATTGTACTTTAGCAATGACATATATTTCAAATGGCCTTAAAGGTGATCCGCAAAGGATGAAAATGGTAGGTTGGGCGTTTGCTTCTGATGCATAAAAGGGAGCCTGAAAAGCGAGAGGCTTAGTGCCCTGAAGCTGTTTCCCACTTGGTTGTTCATTTTTCTTTACTTTCATTTTTGTCTTGAAGGGGAGTGAGAATAGATTTAAAGGGCTACCTCCTCCTTTGGCCATACTGCCCACAGCTTGAGCCAGAGCATGTGAAACAAAGGGGGCTTCGAGCTCCCCTCTGTGCTGCCCTCATCCTGCTGCGGCTCTGGGCAGAGCCAGTCCGCCTGCACCAGGTTAGAGCAGCCTTGAGGACTGCTCTCATTTATGTCAGCAGCCAGTGTTCCGAAGAGGCTGAAAAGCCCAGGATTTGCATAGCACATGATAGTATTTTGGCCACACCCTGCTTCCCAAGCTACACTAGCAGTCAGCAGAGGGTTGTGTAGGAGCCCTTATGCCCACTCTGTGCCACCAGAGGATCACCATTCCCCTGGGATGATCCTTCTGGGACTGGACAGCCGGCTGTAGGGCAGGAATATGTATGTCTGCAGTGAGAACTTAGCCCAGGCTCTGCGCTTGGAACCAGTCTCATTTGTCTCCCTACGAGGTGAGCCTCTTGCCTCCCCACAGTCAGGGATTCTGGGCATTTCCCAGGGTGGGTGGTCCTAGGAGCTGTCATTAAAGCTGGATGGATTTTGAAGACCTCCAAGTCTTGTCTCTGGCTGCCATTATCCATTTCCCCCTTTGCACACACCAGCGGTAGCTGCAGCGGGACATTACTGAGCCTGCTGCAGAGGGAGCTGGCAGCCTCCCCTAAGGCAGCGAGGGGCACCTTTGCAAAGCTCCTACCACGGTGCAGGGGGCTTAAAGTGACATTGACACCCTGGGCCTTGTTTTGTCACAGACTTGCATGCTGCAGGCAACAGTCCCAATCACTAGATGAATCACACACGGGGAGAAGGGGCTGGAACCTTGCTCCTAAAACAAAGGCTAAAGGAGAACTTTGTTAGCTGATGCTAGTAGCAGGTCCCATACTCTCTCCGTAGGCCCAGCCACTAAGGGTTACACCTAGCTACAAAGCCAGTGCATTAGAGAGTGCCTCCCACACTGCTGCATTCCAGCCAATAGGTATGGGAATTACTGGGACTGCTGTATTGTTTCTTGTTCCAAAGCAGAGTCTCCCTGATCTCTAGGTGTTAGGAGGGGCCAGGAGCAGAGATTGTGGTATCAGTTTAATGGCACATAGTTGTCTTGAATTTTTTTCTACCTTTCCCCACCCCCAACAGACCCTTCACGGAAGAAATCTATCAGCAGAAACAGAAGGCGGCAAAGAAGAAATAGCAGCAGCAGGTGTGTTTGCAGAGTACTGAGGAGAGCGCAAGAGCCGGGTGATTTCAATAAGGGGAGTTGGTCTGCTGGGCCATCCACCTGCGCGAGATAATTTGATGGGATAAGAGAACTCAGCCTGACTTCTAATTATGCCCTTCCCTGAGCTTTGCATTCGCTGACTCTTTCTAATCCCTCTCTCTAGTTCTCAAGAAATTTTGAACTTCAAACCCCCACAAAACCCAGCTAGGAGGGTTTCTTCACAATGAATTTTGTTCCCACTTCCCAGTTGGTTCCAAAACAGCCAAGGCAAAAGTGTTTTGATTATAGGCTTGAACATGAAAGAAAGGCAAAACCGGCAGGTAACCTTGAAGTTAAACATTTAACCTCTATAAAGCTGCAAGAAAAACCCAGCTACTGCATAAGGCGTAACAGGCGCGATTGTGCAAAAGTGCATACACGCTCTGTGAGCCTGCATCGTGGACGTGCAAACCAGGTAAAGCCATGCCTGGCTGCCCCATTGCAAGTGGAGATCAGGTCATTCCAGACACACATTTGCACATGCTTGTGTTATGAAAATTTAGCCCAAGCGGCCTGATTTTTAGACTTGCACGTGTAAAGGCCTGTACCAAAAGGCTTGGGCAAGTACCTGGCTGGTCTGCATGCACAGTTACTGCCACTGCACCTTTCGCTAGTCTTAAATTCACCAAAATTTGGCCAAGATTTTCCAAAAGTGACTAGTGATTTTGGAGGCCACAATTTTTGGATGGCCAGAGTGAGACATCTTCAAAGGACTAATGGTCAGGAAGTGCTGAGTGGCCATCGGGCCCCGTCAAAGTGCTTCAGGTTGGGCATTCAAAATCACCAGTCGCTTTTGCCAGTCTTGGCCAAAGCCCACTTAAGCTTCCAGCCTACTCTCTAGCATCAATGCGCATCAGATTAGACCTGCCACTGGTCCTACAAAGCATGCCTCATCGCAGCCAAAAGGAACCATGCAAGAAACGGTTCTCCAAAGAATTCTCTTTTTCACTTGCAAACAGCAGAAGTCAGAGAATCCCAGGATCTTGGTGTGGACCTGAGAGGTGCTCAGATGGTGGTGACATAACAATTTTTTTTATTTTTCTCTCTTTCTCCTTTTGTGAGACAGTTTCTCGGGCTGCTCCACACACGGCATGGTTTGCTGGTCCTCTGGATGTGTGATTTGCCCATTTTCCCTTTGAAATGTCTCTTGCTTATTAGCCAAACACACCCCATCCTGCCAATGAATTCTACCACGGCAGTTGTAACAATCAGAGAAACAGCCAGAATAAGAGAGCTAAAAGCACTCGCAGGAGCCCAGGAGTTCTGTATGGCTCACTCTACCCTTTATGTCTCCTCCTATTGCCCTGGCTCACAAAAGCTGAAGCTCAGACACACAAAGAAAGTAACCAAGAAGAAGGAGATTAGCTCAGAGGACTATCATGCAGCACCTTTCAACCTTTCTCCCACCCATCTTGGGAGGAAGCAAAACCAGTTTTTAGAAACCAGCAAAACAACACAAAAAAAACCCCCAGCAAAACAAAACTCAGCTGTATTTTCTAATTACAGGGCCCATGAAATAGTAAACAGGGCCCCGGGGGGACATTTGTAAATAGTTTCTCAGGACAGCAGTCGCCTGTTCCAGCTGATCTTTCCTGCAGATGTCCCTGGAATGAGACGGTTAAGTAGAGTGACTTTCAAAAGGCTGTACTGTATTGATGTCCCTAGTATTCAGCTGACACTCTGCACTTTTAATACGGTGCATTTAATCCAGACATGAGCTGTAATTGCACCATTTGCTTGAAAAGTCGACACCTCTGACTTTGGCAGGCATCCCGGTTTCTCTAAATCCTGTGGTGACTTTGCAAATAGCCTCTATTGTGAAGGAGCGTGAAACACATCATGACTCCGCCAGTCAGTGGGGGCCAGAAGCTCCATCCTCTCGGCTCAGCTGGTGTCCTACAGAAGGTGGCACTTTGCCATCTTTGAACCAGTAACGGAGAAGGAAGGGAGGTGTCTGCAAAGCACTGTGACCTGGGATCATGTTCCTAGGGGAACAGGGCGAGCAGAAGCACCGTGCAATGAGCGTATTTCACCAGGGGGAAATAATGCAGGCACCTCCGAGAAGGGAAGATGGCGGTGTTGTCTGGGGAGTAGCGCGAGGGGCTGGCAGTCGGGGCTCCTGAGTGCCTGAGCTCTGCCACTCCCTCAGTGGAAGTTTGCCATCTAAATACCCTTGAAGCTCTGGGCCTTAGGGCTCAGATGTTAGAACTGTTGAGCCCCCGTAACTCCAGCTGAAGTCTAGGGGAGCTGCAGGTGCAATCATGGCCTGTGCCTCCCATCGGTAATGCTGACCCTACCCTCACAGGGCTTTTGTGAGGCTTAATTCAAATTAACATGCGGAAAGTGTCTTGAGATGCTGGGCTGCAAGGTGCCATGGAAGGGCACGGTGTCTCTCCGGAAAAGGGTCCCTGCAAAGAATAGAGCCTTGATTCATTGTAGTCTCTATTGAGCTGCCTTTTGACTGTCTCATGCCCTCCGTCTTTTCATTCCACTCACTGACTTGTTCCATCGTTATTAACGAGAGTGCTCGATGGCGGTGCAGGGACAGCGTCTACGTGTTCGGTGCTTGATCAAAGGGCAGGCGGGGTTCACTGTGCAGAGTGAAAGCTCATCAGACCCCCCTCTTCTCTCTCTCTCTCTCTCTCTCTCTGCTACAAAATGTTGTACCCTGGATGAAGCGAATGACCTCAGACAGTGTTGCCGAAGCACAGCCCCCCAAGAGGAATGTTCCAATTTTCCTCCATTATTTTTTTGCAGAGAGCCTGCATTCCTGACCGCCATCGCCGGTGCTAATGATCTTTTCATCTCTGTCCCGCTGTGGGGGTTTTAGGTTATTTTTCTTTCTTCCCTATTGTTTTCATTAGCATTGAGCCGTTCAGCCATCCCCTCTGCACACCAGGGATTGAAATCCCAGCCCTTGTGTCTAGTTATTCAAAAGATACTAGGGTTCAAATTCATTCTGAATGGGAATGGCAAAGGGTTAAAGCTCCCAGCCTGAGTGAATGATGTGTATGGACTCCTGTGATGGCTAGAGGCACTCTGAGAAGAAAGCCATGTGAAGAGTCAGTTTTAGTGAGGGAATGGAAAGCCACGCGAAGGGGAGCTTGCATTGTTACTGAGAGGAATTGGGATTAAAGCTAGAGATTGGGAGTTAGGACTCCTGGGTTCCTAGGACACCACTGACCCACTCCATGATCTCAGGAAAGTCACTTAATCTCTCCATGCCTCGGCACCCCCGTTTGTGCATTGGAAGTAATAATCTGACCCACGGCCCAGCATTGTTGTGAGTATTAAGTAGTGTTTGTAAAGCACTGAGATCGCTGGCTGGAAAGAACGTCAACACGTGGTATAACCAGGGGCGGCTCCAGGCCCCAGCACACCAAGCGCGTGCTTGGGGCGGCATGCCGCGGGGGGCGCTCTGCCGGTTGCCGGGAGGGCAGCAGGCGGCTCCGGTGGACCTCCCGCAGGCGTGCCTGTGGGAGGTCCACCGGAGCTGCGGGACCGACTACCGGCAGAGCGCCCCCCGTGGCATGCCGCCGTGCTTGGGGCGGCGAAATGTCTAGAGCCGCCCCTGGGTATAACTGAGCATGATAATGTCCTTAGTAAATGCCAGTGGTCCTCTTACTCCCTATATTGTCTGCCATTGTGAGTCTGCCGCCACCCTTGGTTCCCCCTGGATTTCTTCTCTGTCGCATCCAAACAGTCTAATATCCACCTGATTTAGTTCCTCTGCACATTTCACTTCAAGTCTCTGGAACTCCCCACCTCCCTTTGGTTTTTACTTTCTGAACTGGCTCCAGCATCCGGGAACCTTTGTGCAGGTGCCAGGAAGGGGGGGCGGGAATTGCCATGGCACAAACGTTGATTTTTCTGCAAATAAAATGAAACCCCCAAACTGTGCCAGACCATGTGTCACCTGTTGGTGCTTCTGTTTCCTCCTTTTGAGTCCACCCCTGTAAAATAGTGGAACATGCTGTAGCTTTTGCATGGTTGTAATTTGCTCCATTTCCTTTATATGTCACTGCCTGATGTTCCCAAAAGAGAATTAAATCCGTTTTTGAATCAAAACGTTGTTTGCATCCAGTCTGTCTTGCGGACACTGCATTTCTGTTTGCGTTTCAAAACCATTCAGTCGGGGGGATTCTTCTTTGTCACCAACCTTCTTTATAAAGACTTTTGCATAGTATTTTATTTTTAGCAAAGTTTCCACATCCCCTTCACAGCTAATGTTTACAGTCAGATGTTAAAGTGGCCCTGTACCCATAGCAACCAATGAGGGGAAGATGCATTATATTATGCAGCCGATTTATGTCAGAGCTGCTTGTTGCGGCTTCAAGTAACTGATATAAACAATCCCACATTTGCGGATGGATCGTTAGTATTTTCAAATGAAAAGATTCTTTCCTAAGACGTAAACATCTAACTAGAATAAAGATAGGGCCTGGTTATTATTTATTTGTATCACCATAGGCCCATATCCTAAAAGGTTATTTATCCCCTACTGAAACCACTGGAGTTAGGAGCCTAAATACCTTTGAGGATCGAGGCCATTGTGCCTGGGAGCCTTAGTCATGAACCAGGACCCCAGAGTGCTCGGTGCTGTACTGTCCTCTTGTCACTTGGTCCCTGTTAAGGGTTAGATCATGTAGCCTTTATTCTGGGCACTCAGCAACTAGACACCTGTGGCTGGCCTGGGCCAGCCGACTCGGGCTGCGGAGCTGTTTTATTGCTGTGTAGACTTTGGGCCTCGAGCTAGAGTCCAAGCTCTGGGACCCTCCCCCCTCGCAGGGTGCCCAGACGTTTACACAGCAGTGGAACAACCCCACAGCCCGAACCCCACGAGCCCCCGTCGGCTGGCACAGGCCAGCCACAGGTGTCTAGTTGCTGCGTAGACAGACCCTTACCCTGATTGTCCTGGTCACATCAGCGGGGCCGGTCGTGTCAGTGCTCACCCTTGGGAGACGGGGTTGCACAATCGCCTCCTGAGCCGGTACAATCACTGGGGCAGGGACAGCCCTTGCAGGACGCCACAGAGTGGGACCCCTGAGCCTGATTTGGGCCTCAGGGCAGCATCTCAATACAGAGAAATACATTCAACAGCCCCCTGCAGCAGTCTGTGGAGAGACTCTGGGTAGAACAGGAGTAAGCTCAGGATGAAACCAGAGGAGCTTAGTCTCAAGGAATCATAAGTCAGAATTTTCTTTAGATGAAAACAGAGTGGGGGACAAGCAGAGGCTAAAGACACTTCAGAGCACGGTTTTGCATCCCTGCCCCTCCTGGACCTATCCTCCAGGAACTTATTTAGTTCTTTTTTGAACCCTGTTATAGGCTTGGTCTTCACAACATCCTCTGGCAAGGAGTTCCACAGGTTGACTGTGCATTGTGTGGAAAAAAACCTTCCTTTTGTTTGTTTTAAACCTGCTGCCTATTAATTTCATTTGGTGGCCCCTAGTTCTTGTGTTTATGAGGAGGAGTAAATAACACTTCCTGATTTACTTTCTCCACACCAGTCACGATTTTATAGACCTCTATCATGTCCCCCCTTAGTCGTCTCCTTTCAAAGCCGAAAAGTCCCAGTCTTATTAATCTCTCCTCATATGACAGCCGTTCCAAACCCCTAATCATTTTTGTTGCCCTTTTCTGAACCTTTTCCAATGCCAATATAGCTTGAGATGGAGTGACCAGATCTGCAGGCCGGGCGCGCCGTGGATTTATAGAGCGGCGGAAGAGAAATGCGCGGGAGTGGCCCTCAGGGAAAGCCAAAGAGCAGTGTGCTGGGCTCTTTGCTGTTTTGGGGGAAGGAGGTGGAACTGGGCCATTGCACAAAGCTGCATTTTAGCCCTGCTAACTCTTGTGAGGCACCTGGCACTGTGATAGGTACAATAGCAATCGGCAGCGGGGCAGGCCTTGATTAACTCCCCGCCAGTCACTGTGGGGCTGAGCTGATAGACCCCACCTGTGCTGCCTGCCCCGCCCCCCCCCCTCCCCATCCCAGGCAGGTGTGGTCCATTGCTCTGAGGAGAGGCCGTCCCTCACTGAGTCACTCCCTCTTGCCTTTCCTTAATTAGCTGGTCTGCCCCTTGACTGTGTGCCGCACACCTGCAGGCTATAAAGAGAGGAGGCTTGGGCCTGCTCCATGTTTCACTCCATAGAGATATGCAAGCCAGGGAGGGACTAGGTGGGAAAATGAGGCCTAGTTTGCTACATAGAAGAACAGGGACCTTTGTGAATAGGGACAGGTTGGGAGTGGGTGAGTGAGAGGGAAGGAAAGAAAGAGCCGAGCTGGGGTGCAGGCCGGCTTAGAGCACAGGGCAGAGCAGGGGCCCAGTGTCTGGGCTGCTCCCCCACCCGCTCACAGTGGAGGACTTTGCCTGAGCTTAGGCAGAGCAAAGGGATCGTGCTGCCTGGGTGCATAATGCCAAATGCGGGATGGGAACAGCCAGCGCCTGAGAGGTGGAGACAGAGCCCTGCGGATTGTGGACCCCTTCCCACGATGTGGGGCTTGTGCTGGACGGAGGGTGTGGAAGAGCCTGGAGCTTCCCTAGAGAAGCCGAGAGGGGAGAGTTGCTCCTGTCTTACTGAGAATTCCTGCAGCGCTGTAGGGCTGGCTCACGGACATAGCTGGGATGCTGGGTTGTGGGTGGGAAAAGGTCCTGAGGCAGAAGGGCCCCTGGACTGGGTGCATAATTAGCCAGCTTCCTTTGCATCTCAAACAGGGATGCTAATGATACCTGACAGCCCTGATCTTCTGGGCTATTCAAGACCCAGAGCCAAGTCTTACAGCTTGAGACCAGTGCTACCGTTGGGTCAGTTAAAACTGGAGTCTTTGCACTAAACTATGAAACCTCTTTCCCAGTTGGACAGCCCGAGAGCTAAGTCTGATCTCGTAGTAGTGGTGTAGCTCCATTGGCTTCAGTAGCATAAGTCTGAGCTTACACCAGAGTCAGTGTGTGCAGAATCAGGCCCCTAGTTGCTCAGATTGCTTTGCACAACTAAGATCTTCAAGCTCTCACCCCCCCACCACCACCCCAAAAAAACCCCAAGCCCCATCCAGTGTCTAAATGCATGTTCCTGCCACTCTCCGCCATGGCCGTTATTACATTTAACATTCAGCTTCTTGCCATGATCTTTCCCGTCCCTGGCTATCCCTGCTGTCTTGCTCCAATTACCCAGACTTCCCTTTCTTGACCTTTAAATATACAGTAGACATTTTGTTTTTCACCTACAAATCCTGTCTGGAATCCTTAGCATTCCTTCTCTGTATCTTTTTTTCTTTTGTTGCTTTACCCCTCTGTGGTGTCACCCCAATGCAGCAGTCAGATGGGGAAAGTATGCTGACGCTGGCTACAAAGGACCCGATTCTCCCATCAGTTTCAGCAGAATCTAAGCTTCCGTCTCTCCTTTTTTCCCCTTAAATTAGTTACAAATCCTTGTTGCGGTGCCATCTTCCTGAATCTGCTAATGAACAGTCTGAAACACTAGTTCCGAGAGAGCTGAGCTGCCCTTTTTGTCTCTCTGGGAGTGTTGACTCTGAAACCTAACAATGTCACTTTAACTGTTCATTTTTTCCTTTTTTGCTGACCACTTTAAGAGAAATATTCAGCTACTCTAGGTTAATGGGAGGAGCATGGGTTTGTGGGCAGAGTGTGATTCGTGTACACCACCCTTCCCTCTCCCACTCTGACCATTACCCTCCATTCATGCAAAAGGTCCTTTATGACAGTGCAAAGCCATAGCCATTGTCACTTTAGTTTTGCTTGAAAATAGTTTACAAACAAATTTAATTATGATTTAAAATCAGAATATTCTAAAAGTTGGGGTGAGGGGGTTGGACCTCAGTCAGAACCAGCCCTGTTTGAGGTTTTGCAAAACTACTTCCACCCTTCGATTAGCCCGTTTTAAATCAAATTCCAGACTAGTTTGATGCTTCCCCATTTGCACATACCAGTCATGCACCAATTTTGTCCAAAAAGGGGGACATAAGTTTTCTCTGATTTACGCTAAACGTGTCCTGTTTTTTTACTACCTCATATAATGGCGCTGATATCTACTAATCTACTCTGCTGTATGTTTGGAACTAGTTTTGCCTGCTGTGAATCTGGGTTTTGCAAAAGTCCATTGGTAATTCATAGCCATCTGCTTTACTCCTTAAAAAAATAAATAAATAAATAAAATAGGCTAAAGGTTGTGTTATAACAAAATTCTGATTGGGATCCAAGGTTTGTCTTTTTTTCCATATAGGTTATCACTTAGATTCCATGAGTACCTGCATGGTAAACTCAGGTGTGGCTTGGGTGGAATATTCTTTACTACGAAGGCCACAGTGGAAAAAAAATTACAAAGGCTCCATTTAGAATTTGTGGACAATGTTTGACTTTCAGGGAAGGATTCTGAGACTATCCTGGCCATTTCGAAGGAAAGGTTTAACTCCTCTCTGATGAGCTAGCGCAGTATTTCTAAGAAGTTGAAAGTATTGGTTTGACATCATCTCTGTGTCTGGCAGCCTAGTTCTCGCCATGAAAACCACCCAGTAGGAGCCAGTAGTTATTTCCTCCATCAGTGGGGAAACCTACTTAGAACTAGATTGGATAAAGTGCTAGAAAACAGAACTGGAAGGGAACAATCTTTCAATAACTTGGGGATGGACTAGATGACCGAATAGATTTGGTAGATGTTTGGGCACTTTGTCTGAGCTCCTGCATAACACAGGCTGAAGCAGTTCACCCAATAACTCCTGCAGAACATCCAACAATTTGTGGTTGATCTCCAGCATCTGTTAGAAAGACATCTCGGCTTCATTTGAAAGCTTCAAATGATGGAGAATCCAACACCTTTCTTGGCAATTGATTCTAGTGGTTAATTACCCTCACTGTTAACAATTATTTCCAGCTTCAATGTTACTGGTTGACCTTAAACTGCACAGGAGGTGTTTGTTTAGTAAGGACACCCAGGGTTGGGTTGGGTTGTGTCCAGCAGCCTCAATGCAAGCCTCCCCATTAGAGTTAGTGAGGGTGTCTCCTGTCTCTCCCCTACAACAAACATCATGAGAGGCAAAGTGAGACACAACGTTTCTATCCTGGCCTGAACGTCCCCTGAGTTCAGGAGGGTTGAATTGGCATGGTGGGCCCAGCTCTGTTATGGAGTACCTATTTATTCAGGGATCGGAGGCACCTGGCATCTGCCAAGGCACTAACCTACAGTCCTTTCACTTCAGGTGACTGTGGCACAAGCAGGGCACCGCATGTTGTTCTGAAAACCAAAGACAGACCTCCAAGCCCTTCCTAGCAGCTCTGGGGCACGTGTGATCAGTTGCTAATATTTGCTTTTTGCCCCCGCAAGCTGCATTTCTTAGACTGAGCTGGCATTGGGAGGGAGGGCTATCAGGCATTCACCACCTTAAACAAACACTGTTAGCCAGTGCAGACCTTTGAAGAATAAACATGGGCTGCAAGGTAAATAAACCCTGCTCGTCTCATCTGAACTGGCACAAGTGGAAAATGGTTTAAAAAGAACTAGCATTTACTCTGCAGCACGCCATGTGCTGCCCCACAGCACGGCTGCACTTGCAGTAACAGTATTTGAGAGGCCAGAGGGAAATGAATGCTTCCCACTGTTTGCCCAGCTTGACTGCATTTTAGCTCCAAGACTCTGCACCAACATTAGCTAATTCATCCTTATATCTGCCCTAGGAGTCAGGTTGTGGTTCGGGATCTCGGGGAAACTGAGGCACAACAAAGTGACAGGTCTTGCCAATGGTCAGACCGTGAGTCAGTGGCAGAAATTAGGAGTCCCTGATAGTGACCCGTGTTTTAGTCCACTAGACCATGCTGCTTCCAAGCTGAGGGAGATGCAGCCGCAACAGCTTTATTAAGAGAGAAATCCTCCTGTGTAGGCAAAGGCATTGGAGTGTTCTCTGCGCCAGGCGAGATCAGTTCTGAACAGTTCTACCCACAGGAAGATCCCCAGGGATTTTGCAGGGCACTTCCTCCGAACAGAGGCCCAGGCGTGCTCCCCTGGGCCAGAGGTTGTTGTAGGCTGATTAGCACAATGGGTTCATATTTGAATCCCTATTAAGAAAGTAAATGGACAGCAGCAAATTGCCTGGCGGCGATGGGATTTCACCTAGGGTATAATCCAGTGGTTCTCAACCTATCTACCGCTGTGGGCTGCATATGCAGCTCTCTGTGTGTCATATGGGCCACAGCCACAATATATATATATATACTACCTGTATGGTCCTGAGGATGTCACATGGGCTGCAGCTGTGTGCTGATTGGGAAGTGGCCTGTGGGTAGAGAACCCCTGGTATAATCTGGATTGAAACAGTCAAGTGTGCATGTCTGTTTGCTGGGAATGAGTGACAGGGGATGGATCACTTGGTGATTACTTGTCCTGTTCATTCCCTCTGGGGCACCTGGCACTGGCCAGCGTCGGAAGACAGGATACTGGGCTAGATGGACCCTTGGTCAGACCCAGTAGGGCCATTCTTATGTTCTTTTCCTTTTCTCTGCTGGCTGGTATAAGAACTGCTCAGTCATGCATCATCCGCCTTATATTGTTCACAAGTAATTGCAGATTCTGCTTTGGCCAGTGCTTCTGGAGTGGGAGGATCTGAATTCCACCCTTGATGGTGACGTGAAGTTCCAAGCGGCCAAGGTAGTGCTGCTAAGCGGTTGTGTTGCTGCTGTGCCACCAGCTGTGCGTTACGGGCAGGTCCCGGGTCTCGGGGCTACCCACAGGTGGTTCTTGGTGGCAGTGGCATGCACAGGAGTGACCCGCCACACTCAGCAAGAGACTTTCAGAAAGTTCCTGCTGTTCAAAGTTCCCAAAGCACAGAGTGTTCATTTAGAGGCTGCAGATACATCAGCTCTATGCGCTGTTCTGTGCTAAATGTGAGAGGTGGCCTCTGACTGAGAGACACTTCAGCCATCCCACTCAGCTGAGCACAGCCAGTACATTATCAGGGAAAGAATCAAAGTGACAGGCTTAGCTCTGGCCATTTCGCTTCCCATTAACTCCCTGAGTCCCCTGTCAAGAACAGGCACCGGTGTAAATCAGCGCGGAGATGTCTGGGAGAGGAAGGAAATTCATCTTCAAAATAGCATTCATTGGCACATCAGCTGCCTGGATGTTTGCCTCTTGCCGATGAATTTCACTGGGGTCAGAGGGTCGGTGGCAACACTGACACGCAGTTAACTACATGCAGGGATATTGTTTTGTGACTGTAAGTAAATAGCAAAAGATGGGAACCTCAGCTGCTTCGGAGGGAATCCTTCTTCTCCCCAGGACACAATAATCCCGTTCTGCCAAGGTGTCTGCAAGGCGACTCCACAGATGCAGCCACATCAAATATTGTACAGGCATATTTGAATCACTCCTCAGGCTCCAGCACAGGTGTTGGGCTCGTGGAAGTCTATGGGCCATTACCCCCACCTACCTTGATGTCATAAGGGACCTACAAAAAGAGGAAATTTTCAGGAAGAAAACTGACCCTCGACATTTCCTCCTGGGTAGTGTTCCATCAGCTTTGCATTGGAGCAAAGGGGCCGGTAGCACCAGCTGTGTTAGTACAAGATGCTGCCCTCTTGTGGAAAGCTCAGCTGGGTGAAGAAAATGCAGCCATTCACCCAATCCAGCACAGGCCACAGAAAGGCCGCCAGCTTCCCCACTGATGTGGGACACGCCCTATTATCCTATCACAACTGGATGGTCTCGGTGGGGCACGGCTGACTCGGACTGATGGCAGCCCTAGAGTGGGAAGGACCAGATTGTTCCCCTCAGATCCCCTGTTCTTGTCCTCTGTACCTCCCACCTACCCTGAGAATCAGCTGATTGCCTGGAAGGCACCTGATAAATCCCAGAATCGCCCCAGCTTGAGCAGAAAGTTCCGTTTGAGTAACCACCTCCACATCCCCATTTGCTTTGATCTCACCAGCCAGGCTAGGTCAGTACTGGGATGGGAAGTGCCCTGCTCTCCCCCACAACCCTGCCATGTGTTGTTAGAGGCCTGTGCATGTTAGTTGCTGCATCATCCTCCCCGGCTAGTCCTTCATGCTCCTTCCACTTAAGGAGCTACTGGAGTACATCTTCCTAAACTGATCCTTACTCTCCTTTCTTACACGCTGTGATGAGCAGTGAAATACTTTAAATGTCAGTACTGTTAACTAGCATCATTGGCCTCGGAGTCAACACCCATTGAGATGAATGGAGCACTTCTCACCTCATATCTGTTGTTTCAGGCTCTCTGCAAACTCAAGCAAACATCACTGCTTCACATTTACAAGTTTTTCTTTGCCATCATAAGAGAGAAAGACTTTCAATTTTCATTTTTTAAAGTGACTCTGGAACAATTGAGACTCTAGCCACACACCCACAGCTAGACCTTCATGCCACCCCAAGAGGAGTACACTCCCACTTTGGGAAACACTGCATTAGCGGGATGTGTCAGACAACACAGATCTCCCAGTGCTCTGTGACATTGCAATACACCTGATAAGTTTCCTGCCCAGCCAAATCAATCCATAAACTGATTTATCTGTCTGCCTCCTTAGACACACCGGCTAGAGTGTGGAGACCAGATTGTTCTTCAGCTGGCACAGTAGGGACAAAATCCTAGATCAGGTTGGAGGGTTTTACGTTTCAGACTTTAATCCTATTTTGTCACTAGTGTTGAGACGCTTGGGATTTTTGATGCACGTAGAGGGTTTGTTTATTTTCTGTTTCATCGAGTTGGCGCAATGAGCTTGGAACGTGTTTGCTCTTTCGAACAGCTGGCCACTGAGCTGAGCCACTGCAGTAAAGGGCGAGTTGCTTTCCAATCTCTGTCCAGCTGGTGCCGTCTTCCTCCTCCTGCAAGGCCTTGTGCTCTGTACCACTGAAGTGAGACATGGTCTCTAATATTCGACAAGCCTGCCCAGTACTGATGGGGGTATTCTCACGCTCTGCCGGCGGAAGACATGCCCCAGCCCCAGCCATAGGAACGGACGTTGTGGCTGACCCCTGGAAAGTAAATCAGACACACTTTATAAATCCTGATGCCTTGAGTAGGCTGGTAGGTGAGGATAGAAAAGACGTGGAGGAACTGAATGACCATGACCATTTCCATACCTGTGTGTTTGGGGAAGGAAAGTCACAGCAAGAAGCGGGGGGTCCCCTTCTTTTTTATTTCCTTTCTAAAACTACAGCCACTCCGCCTCCATGAGAAAGTCTTGGGATAAACACAGCCTGTTGCTGGGCTTAGCTCCATTACAAAGGCCATGAGAAGGGGAGGCCTGGTATGGCAGGTGGGCTTTGAAGAACAGAGGTTGGTGCTGGAATGATTGAAGCCAACAGCACAGAAAAGTCCGCAAAGACGCTGGTAAGTTAGAACTGTGCCGATGGAAAACGAGCACAACGCAATGATGGGGCCTCCTAGCAGCCACGTGCCCAGCTGAGCTGGGTGTAGGCCAGTGTCTTGAATCCGGAGTCCTTTGAGCTTTGGAAAGTGGGGAAGAACAATTTGAAGCCACCTTCTGAGCTCAGACTCTGTTCCGATGGTGCAGTTCCAAGCTGTAGGGGCCAGTTTTCTGGTTGTGATCAATACATCCTTTGGGGCTACCAACCTTGCAAGAACCGCTGGTGAGATTTGGATTCTTCAAATCCCAACCCTGGCCCTGACTCAACCTAAACTCAAACCCCAAACTCTAGCCCTGATCCCAACTCAGACCCCAAAACTCTCGCCCTGATTTGACCTTGAACTCAAACCCCAAACCCTAACACCAAGCTGAGCTCGAACCCGGAGCATAAGCCTAACTCCTGTCTTGGCTCCAACCTCCTCAGCTATCTCTAGGTAGCGGGGGGTGATGCGAAGGACTTGGGGCAGACAAGTGACACGTCTAAGTCTGTAATAGTCGTCATAGAGCCTGGCCCGTGCGGCCCTTGGCACTGTCTCGTAGTGGTGAGATTGATGAACCCTGGTATGCTACTTCTGTCCTTTGAAGGGCTTTGTTTCTGAGCTGTTCCATTGGTAGCAGCTGACATTTCCACAGGAACCTGCTTGAATCCTGCAGCGACTGGGCAGCCGGCTCCCTGCTCTCCATGCCCTAGATTTCAGGGAGTGTTGTACTTTGCTCAGGGTGTCTCTGGTTACAGGTGACATTTCCTCCCTAATCCCAGGTAGGCTGCCATGCTTTTAAAGCAAACAGAAGGTACGTTTCTGGGTACAGCTCCGGTACATGTTAATGCCTCCCACCCCACTGGCAGACGGACACTGAGCCATTCTTCTAATCACAGCAGCACAATAGCGAATGCTATTTCTAAACAATCGGTCCTGCATAACCACTGTCCCAGCAGTCTAACTAGGTGAGGCTCATGTGAACTGGTTTCATTCAGTGCATCGCTTATAACCAGGTAGGTATAAAGCCTCTGGTTATGGGAAACAGAACAAATCAAGGTACATCGCATCTGCTATCCATGTGCCATGCAAACAGCTGTGGCGTTAATACCAGCACGTGGCCCGTGTTGGTGAGCTCTCCTGCAAATGAGGAGCCGGTCTCTGCACCTTCAGTTTCATGGGAAAGGGCCATGAGAGACAATGCCGAGCACAAGCAGATTCCTAGGGCACGGTAACATAGTGGGGAAAGTGCTAAGTGCACCTGGGCCTTGTCTACACTACAGCTCCCAGCAGCTGGGCTGCGCCCTTTGGGAGTGTCAGTTCCGAGAGGGCCTTAGGCAGCCAGAGAATTAGATACGGTCATGGCAAAGGTCCAGCTATTGCCAACATGGTCAAAAGATGCAACCCGATGCTCAGGGGGACCCTGAATCTCTGACTGCCAGCAGCCAAGAGGGGAACTAGGAGTGGATCTCTCCAGAACTGCCCTGTTCTGCACACTCCCCCCAAAGCGCTGGTAGTGGCCACTGCCAGAGACAGGACGCTGGGCTAGATGGACCACCGGGCTGACCCAGTCTGGCCGTTCTTATACTGAGCGTTAAAGCTCTTTGACGCTGAGATATGTTACCATAACCAGCTCCTGCCCCGCACCTACTACCTGGTGTCCCTTCAATATAGCAGCCTCATCCATGCGCCACCACTTGCAAACCAACGGTGCTGAGTCACGCTGCGTGTGTCTCCTTTGCGCCAACCTCGCCAGCATTCCTAAAAAACTCTTTAGTCAACTGACACTCTGCACCCAGGACAAGTGGGCCGTGTGTTTCCTCGCAATACAAACGGGAGGGAGGCAGCGCTGATAAACAGGGGCTGGGCAGTGATCTAAGTTATCAGCTGTCCCTTTCCAGCTAGAAAGATGACTGGGCCAAAGAAAAAATTCACCGCCTTACACAGAGGCCGTCGCACCCCAAGTGCTAAGCACCCAGGAGGGCTCCTCCTACTTGCCAATGTTTCCTGGAGGACTGATGATTAGAGTGAGCAAATAATTGATTTTTCGGTTTGGGAGCCAAACTGGAAAAAGAAAATCGCTTCGTTTCGAACCAAAACTGAATTTTTTTTCAACATTTTTTCCTGACAAAACAAAATGGAAAAACAAATTCATAATGGTCAAACAAAACCTTTCCAATGCCAATTCGACAACATATGCAAAGTGAAATTGTGAAGCGTTTCGTTTTGAAAATGTCAGAATGAAACAGTTCAGTGTTTCCAGGTTCATTTTTTCAGGTTGTTTGTTTGTTTGTTTGTTAGTTTGTTTCAGGGGTGTGGAGGGGTATGGCTAAAACTATTGGCTACCTTTAACCCAAATTCATGAATAATTTCACTGCCCCGAAACAATTAATTTTGGGCAAATTCACCAAAAGAATTCGCCAAGCTCTGCTAAGGCCAATTTTTTTTAAGACGTACAGAACAAGAAGAGGTAGATCTCGCCCCATCTCCCTGGCTCCTTCACAACTGCCAGCCTCTGCAGTATCCCATCTGGCCAGGGGGTAGCGTGACCAGATAGCAAGTGTGAAAAATTGGGACATTTTTTTTTCCAGGGGTGGGGCAGGGTGGGATAATTGCACATATAAGACAAAGCCCCTAATTTCAGAACATCTGATCAGCCGAGGCAACAGGAGAGTCTTCGCTACATTCCCCAACCGACCTTTGCTGCTGACATCACCCGAGTCTAATAAGGTCACGGAATAATTTTTCAAGTTTGTGGGGATCCTACTGAGTTAAAGGCTGTTTAGACCCCCAAAGCTGCGGCCGGCATTGTGTGCTTTGTTAATAAACATGAGTTTACCTACCTAGTTATGGACATTAAAAGCACTGAGCTAGTGATCGCAGCAAGTGTGACTTCCTTATGCGCCAACATTTAGAGACAGTAGGTAAGTCCCTTTGATGTGTTTGTTAACGATAAAAAACGTGTTTTGAATTTCACTCGTGCTGTGAGCCTTGAATTGTCAGTGACTGTCACTCCTGTTCACACCCAGCCAGATCCCTCGCTCCCCGGATGGGAACCAATAAAGAAAAGAGAGGAACTCAGCAGGCTTCCAGGTAAAAGACCTATCTGAGTCCTAAAGACATTCCCCCCAGGAGTGTGTCCCATCGGATGCAATTTAATAAGAGTCTACATGGTTCGACTGTAAGCTCTTACTCTAGGCACGTACACCACCTTGCACAATGGGGCCCCGACCTCATTCGCCTGTGGGCACTACCACAATATAAACGCTAACTTAGAATACTTTAGTGCCTTTTACCCTAATGCCTCTGGTGCTGGGACTGGGAAAGGGGCCCAGGGGGCCATGCCCCCCCCCCACTTTTTAACAAAAGAAACATCAGAGCAGAATTCATGTCCCCTGCAGAATAATCGATTATGCTGGGGAGGTGCTGCAATTACACCTTTCACCCACCAGGGGCTGCCATGGTGCCAGAAGGGAGGGCAGTTGGCTCACTGCCAGGGCAGCCAGCCGTGGAGAGGGAGGAGGCACTTGAGCTTTCCCTCCCCACACACAAAGTTTCCTGTGCCCTTGCCTAAAGCGCTTTACAAACGATACATCCATCATCATTGAAATGCAGCCACCTCTGGGTGGAGGATTATGGCCAGCAGATGCAGAGCACAGCGGATGGGTAGAGGGAAAATGTTCTGGGGCAAATCCCCATACTCTTACAATATGGGCCAGGGGTTCTGTAATGCTCACACAAAGCAGACAGGACCCTGGTTCTTAAGGATCTGCACACTGTGAACTACACAGAACTCATTTTGTCTGCCTCAGAAGGATCAGCCATCCCTGCTGGGGTTTGGGCCTGTGTTTCCCGGGCAGCCTGATTTGCAACTCATGATGCTTGTACCGAAGCCTGAGTAAGTCTGAATAAATCAGTGGCAATCTTCAGTTCAGTGCCAATAGCCTCTTAAAACTGCCAGCTTGGAAAGCCACAAGACAACAAATTGCCAATTCAGACAAGAAATAAGGCATGCCTAGCAGGGTGCAGCTGTCAGTTTGAAACTCATATGCTCAGTGGATGATCTGTTGTTTCCCAGACACCCAGGTCTGCACTAGAAGCGTGTGATCTCCCAAGGCAGACATGCCATTGCACAGTCTGATCACTGACACAGCAGGGAGAGCTGCAGAGAGCATCCAGCAGGGAACTGACAAGAAACAACACACCCTGCAAATGTAGGATAAGCAATGCAGGAAGCTAGCACTTGTCTCTGTGTGGTGCAAGGTGTCTGTCTTCCAACACTTGGGGTACATCCACACAGCAAAAAAAGACCCATGGCAGACAGACTGGGGTTCATGAGATGGCAGTGTAAATGTTTCTGCTCGGATTGGCACTCAGGCTCTGAAAGCAGGGGGGAGGGGGGACTCAGAGCCCAGACTCCATCCTGAGAAAGAACCTCTCCACTGCTAGTTTTAACACTGTAACGTGAACCCAAGTCTGTAGCCCCAGGCTCTGAGACTCACTGCTGCAGATTTGGGGTGGGGTTTTTTTGCAGTACCTGACGAGTCCAGAGCCAGCCTTCAACAAATTAATAGCAAGACTTGAATTGACTCCAATGGGAGGTGGCTGGAACCTGCAGTACTCACTGAAAGTAGGTCTTGGGTGGCCAGGTTGGAGTCACCAAAGCACAGGGAGCCTGAAGTAAAGCCCAAATGAGGTGCAAGGTCTTGCTCCATGTGCAATCAGGCAGAGGACGACCTCCATGGGCTGCCGAACTCACGGAAGCTTTGTGCACGCTGAGGATTGTTGGCAAAATGCTCAGCTGGCAAGAGGCCTATCCAGGAAATTGTGACAGGGAATTCAAAATGTAACAGGAACTTATCGGAGGTGGTGGAAGGGAGTTTTGTGGAAGAAGATATGATGCCTTGGAAGCCTATTGGAAGGGATGCTGCACGTCTAATGCTCTCTTTATGGCAGACAACTTATCTCTACAATACTGTGACTGTGCTAGTGTAGACTGGCACTGCTTTGCCTACACAGTGCACTTCTGCTTTTGATATCACACTGAAGCTTCTTTGTAGAGTGAGCGTGCATCCATCTCCAGCCATGGTATCTTCCAAAGTCCTTCCACTGTGGCTGCCGTAGGTCTTCCTTGCCTAGCCTTGTGTTCTTCCAGGCTCTTTGATTATATCATAATGTAGCTCCTTGCATCAAAGAAGGGACTATCCTTCACTGTGACACACCAAAGACCAAAGGGCCCCACAGTCAGTAGGGGAAGGGGCCTAGAAAGAAAACAGCATTTCCACTTCTAAGCGGTCCAAGATGGGTTTGAGTTTCTGGAGTGGGCTAATTCTTTCCTGGGAGAAAATACAAGGGACCCAGACTGCATGGAACCTGGGGGAGGAAGGGAGGAGTTGCAGTAGGGAAGAGTTTGGAGGAGACATCAGGAAATCAGTCTGTGTACACATGGCTGGAATGTTAAGCAGCAGCTGGAACACCTCTGCAACCAGTTGCCAATGAAGAGCCTCACCAATACTTAACTCCTCAAAACTGAACTTTCCACATGTGGGTGAATGGCACGCAGTATCTGCACAGCTCCCATCCACCTGGAACATTATCCTGTGATGCAGCAAAAGGCAGCAGCTGAGCTCAGACACAAATTGCTCCATTTACTCCGGCTAAACAGCGTTCTGGAGTCTAGTTCCCCAATTCCAGGGTGCCTCTCTGTGGCTGTGTAAATCCTGTTCCCCACAGTTGGGTTCCACTCAGACTGTCTCAACCCCACCCCTAGCCAATTCTGTGTTAGAGGGGCCACCCTTGAAGTCACTGTCTCAGTACTGCCAACCCCAAACATTCACAAATCAAGAGATTGTCTTAAAAATCATGAGATTTTTTTTTAAATGTGGGTTGTTTTATTTACTTTTGGGTTTTTTCACCTTTAGGCTGCACTAGGGTCTTGTTTTTAAGATTTTATCCCTAACCATCAGGACTAGAAACTTTTTTTTTTTAATGAAAGCTGAGAGTGTCATATTTTCACATGACGTGAGTGGCTGGAGCTGTAAGAAATAGACCGTGTCTCATGAGAATCAGCAGCACTGCTTCCTCAGCCAGTCAGAACCAGTGCCCAGTTTGAGACACCTCGTCTTAAACGCGCCAAAGCAGAGAACCAACCTCTTTTCTGTTCTGATTTGCACTGGCCCTGTACCTTCCTCCCCACCGCCCCCCAAATCCCAGCAAAATGACAATACCTTGGTAATAAATGCAGTGTGGCTGGAAACGATGTCATGCTATGAGTCTGATCCAAAACCCATTGAAAGCGTCTCATTGTCTTCAACTTGCATTGGATCAAGATCTGTTTTCAAGATGATTAGTGATTTCCCTGCTTTGATGATTCAAGAAATTAGGGAATTTAGAGATGTCTCAGGCTTTCAAGGTGGTTCTGTACCAAATCCTAAGTAGCGGATGAAATCAAGATACACAGAAAATCACTGCCAGAGAAATGGGCAACCCCCCCCCCCACACACAATCCACTAATGAAATACTTAGAGTTCTGTATTGCATCCCAGCTGGGAGAAATTATATGCTGCAAACTACATACAGCTGTGGAAGAGCCTTCCAAGGGGAGTAGTGGGGGCAAAAGGCATATCTAGCTTTAAGACTAAGTTTGATAAGTTTATGGAGGGGATGGTATGATGGGATAGCCTAATTTTGGCAATTAATTGATCTTTGATTATTAGCAGGTAAATATAACCAATGATCTGTGATGGGATGTTAGATGGGGTGGGATCTGAGTTACTACAGAGAATTCTTTCCTGGGTGTCTGGGTGGTGAGTCTTGCCCAGATGCTCAGGGTTTAGCTGATCACCATATTGGGGTCGGGAAGGAATTTTCCTCCAGGGCAGATTGGCAGAGGCCCTGGAGGTTTTTTGCCTTCCTCTGCAGCGTGGGGCATGGGTCACTTGCTCGAGGATTCTCTGCACCTTGAGGTCTTTAAACCACAATTTGCGGACTTCAGTAACTCAGACATAGGTTAGGGGTTTGTTACAGGAGTGAGTGGGTGAGATTCTGTGGCCTGCATTGTGCAGGAGGTCAGACTATAAAATCATAATGGTCCCTTCTGACCTTAAAGTCTATGAGTCTATGAGTCTAGAGGTGATTTAATGAAATCAGGCAGGCTAATAATATATGGAATTAATAGAACCAATGGCTGTTGCATCTTGATTTAATCAGATGCTTTCCCCTAATGGATTTAGTTGTAGCACCACAGCTGGGCCTCCTGTTCCCTAACCAGCATCTCTCCTCTTCATTTTAAAGCTCTCTCATTCTTCTAGCCATGGGTCAGTCCTGCAGCGCTGACTTCAGGCTAAATCCAGTCCTCATGGATGGGAAGCCAGTAGGAATTGCATAGAGCCGAACGCCGAATGTTGACCTTTAATCTGCACTGATGGTGCTGATTTAGGGCAGCAAGATCTAACCCTATTAGATTTTCCCCAATTGTAGCTTTGGGAACGAGGAGGCTCATGGGTGGAGACGGGGGAATGAAATATACAGCATCCCCCTCATGGATTCACAGAGCCCTTCCAGTGTCCAGCTTTTGACAGAGATGACCCGTAACTGCCTCAGGGCAGGGCAGGGCAGCAGAGTGAGGGCAGCGGCTTCAGCGGATTTAACTGAGCATGCTCACTCCGTGTGCTCACTCACTGCTGGCTTTTGAGGACCAGTTACTGCTCCTGGGAAAGACCATTGTGTTATTAATTATTATTATTTAGTATCCCTATTGCAGTAGTGGGTGGGGTCTCAATCGCAGACCCCATTGCTCCAGGCGCTCCACAAAGGCAGACCCAAAAGACAGGCCCTGCCCTGAGGAATTCACTCGCCTCCCGCCAAGGAGACGTACAGCCCTGTCGTCACCTCCTGCCCCCGGCCCAAGAAAGGACGGAGGTGCAGAAAGTTGGCAATGTTTCTGGAAAGCAAGTGACAGAAGCAGCGGCCCTGGGGAGAAGAGCAGAAGAAAGAGAGAACTCTCCTGTTAAGAGGGCTCCGGGGAGCCATAGCTCATAACTGGCTCCAGGCTGACGTCAAAAGATTGGTGAGAAAAAGCCCAGTGTAATATTTACCAATCGCTTTCCAACCCCCACCCCTTGTTCCAGCAGGGAGAGATGTTATTACAGCACTTCGGACGGAGCATAACAGAAGGCCCTTAATCAAGAGAGATGAAAAAACCTATGACACACAGTGCATTTTGGGCTCTTTATTAAGCTAAGTGAGGGGGGATAATAGAATCAATGCGCTCCTCGTAACTGCATGCTCTGATGAAAGGAGCGCCTTTTAGAGAGCCGTGGTGAGTCAGCAGCACAAGCCCAGTGGGGAGACATCAGGACTGAAGTCCCTCCCATTTCAGGTTGTCTCTGGAGGCTGCAGCAAGGGACTGGAAATCTGGCCTCCAGGATTCTGTTCCCAGCTCTGGGAGGAAGTGCCGTGAGACTGGGAACCAGGATTCCATGCCCAGCTTGTGGGAATTTGATCTGGTGGTTAGACCAAAGGGGACTGGGAGTCAGGACTCCTGGGTTCTGTATGTGTCCTGTCATTGGCTCTCATGTGTGATCTTAGGCAAACTGCATAAGCCCATTTGTTCCCTCATCCATCCATCTGTAAAATGTGCAAAAGACACAGTACTATCCTCCCCGCACTGCAGGAGCCAAACTGGCCAGCCAGGTAATAACAGCCATGTTATGCTGATCAGTGTTAACGGCTGCCAGCAAGGGGCTGTGTGTCTTAGATCCAAAGACAATCACGAACCTTGGTAAACCCAATGGCTGGGCCACATGCTCGCTGTGCGGTTCAACGTATGGTCACCTGACGTGTGCGTTTGTAGGACCAGTAAGCTCCCGCTGCCCCACGCCCCCATGATCGAATGCTGCTTTGAACACTGGTGAAGCCTCATGAACTCCCACCAGCTTTTGATCCCGCAGGGTAGAAATCTCACAAAATCCTCCCTACGCCTGCACTTTCTGCTGACTCGGGCCCTGCGAGAACGGCATCTTGGCGGGATGGGTGCAGCCAACCGCGGATGGGAAAACAGGTCGCTGGAGAACAGATGAGCTTGGCACCGTACCCTGAAAAACAACACAGTTGCGGTTTGTCTGACTGGAAAGGTCAGTGGATCTGATGGCCCTGCATTGAGAGCTCCCTGGCTCTGAATTGTCGCACCTGGGCATGGTTAGCAGAAGTTACCTAGGTGTCCTCAGCCATTTCAGTCCTAGGACAGGGCATCTCAACTAGCTGCCGACTCATGGAGGGCCTGAGGAGGTCATCTAGTCCACCCCCCTCATGGTTAAACATAGTGAGACCATCCCTGACAGGTGTTTGTCTAACCTGTTCGTAAAACCTCCCAGCGATGTGGAGTCCACAACCTCCCTAGGTCACCTGTTCCAGAGCTTAACTATCCTTAGCGTTAGGACGTTTTCCCTAATAGCTCACCTAAATCTCCCTTGCTGCAGATTAAGCCCATTACTTCTGCTCTATCTTCAGCCGATACAGAAATCAATTGATCGCTGTCCTCTTTATAAACAACCTTTTACATCTTTGAAGACTGTTATCATCAGCCTTCTCGTCTCTAGACTAAACATGCCCAATGCTTTCCTCATAGGTCGTGTTGACTAAACCTCTTATCATTTTTGTTGCTCTCCTCTGGACTCTCTCCAAGTTGGCTCATCCTGCTTGCAGCTTGCACCTGAATGGAAAACTCAAGTTCATTCCTGATCCTAGCTGCACCTTCAGATTTCCATGTGCCGGGTTTTGCGGTTCAGCATGTGTCGATGGGCTGGAGCAGTGTCTGGATGAAGAACATGCTGCTTTTCCTATCCCCAAGGAGCCTCACAAAGGGAGCAAATGGATTTCCCATGTACTGAGAAGAGCTAACTAGAGAGGAGGCTTTGAACAAGCTATTTTTATTCCCCCTGGGCGTGATTATTAAGTGTGTGGTTAGCGATAAATTCTGATCGAGATGTTCGATTTGTCTATCCCCAAGGAACAGGCACTTTCTAACTCCCTTGTTATTTTCAGCCAACCACTTCTATTAAGTGATCTTTGTTATTTCGGGGATTGATCAACTTGTGTTTTAGGACCATCTAATAAACCTCCTGGCACTCTCATTTATAGATCAGGAACATTCCCAATTTGGGAATTATACGCTCTCTGCCTAAAATCCCCCTTGCGGCTTCAACTGGCTATGATGTTTCCCAACACCTGGGTTTCTGTGGGCTGTTTAAATAGCTGTTGCATTCCCCCCCAGAGGCAGCAGCATTTTATAGCTGTAGGGCTGGCCAGTGTTTACAATCACTTCTGGATTAGGCTTCGGCTAGAGTCTAGATTTACGGCCAATGTGGGTTAGGTTCAATGGTATCAGATTTTCATGAGCTGTTCTTGTGAAACATCCATCATCTTAAATCTTACAAGGTCAGATATCTGGGGCGGGGGGGATTTCTCTCCAGCCACATCTGAAAATAAACCCTTCCAATACAGGGTCTGCAATCAAAGCCGCATGGGATTTTAATCCAAGCCATCTCATCTCTGTGCCCCAGCTATAGTGATCCTGGCCTGCATCATAGCAGCAAAACATCCATAAAACACCAGTTCAACAAGGGTAATATGTCCCCATGAGGGTCCTGAATTGATGGGGTACTTAAGCAAGCAAGTAGGTTCTATCCCTTTCTCCTCTGTCTTGTCTGTTTAGATTATAAACTCTTTCTAGGCAGAGCTATCGATTGCTCTGTATTTGTACAGCACCTAGCACTCTGGGCCCTGCTCTTGGGTGGCACTAGTGTGAGCAGTATGATTAACTAGAGAACTTTAATCACATGGGTAGTTCTAGTGAAGCAACTGACTTCAGTGGCACTGCTCCTGCTCATGTGCTTGATGTGTATACACTTGCATAAGTATCTCACTAACTCAAGGGCTACATAAGCCGTCCCAAGGGAGCAATGGAGCCCAGAGCCATATGGCCGGGCCAATGGGTTGGAAAACTGCCATAAAAGGCCTGACTGCAAATTGCCATCTTCAGCTTAGGCAAGAGCTCTGTTCTGCTGGCTTCCCCCGGCCCCTCTGACACACTAACGTCTCCCCACACTCTCACCTGGCAATGACTGTGGCTCACTTTTTGAGCTGCTTGTGGTTCCATCCTGGCCCAGCGCAATTTTGTTTCAAGCACTTTTTCATTTCCTGCTAACTCTGTCTTTTGGCAACTGATGCAACTGATGCTCTACAGTCACCTGCGTGGGTGACTGAGTTTGTGGGGTTCCATCTGCTCACCTAACATCTGTTTACTCAGGTGCTTTTTTGCCCTGTGCACGCTGCATAAAATCTAACATTGCGCCCAGGAAAAGAGACAAGCAAGCCGCACCCTCTGCTGCCCTCTAGCGGAGACACTTCGCGTTACAAGACACTTCAATTTGGCCACATTCTGATCTCGGACTCTCGTCTTGTCGTGATTCGTTTTCCCCTGTGTTTCGAGGCACCGTTTTTTTTCTTTGCATATTTTTTAAATGGGCAGAATAACAGCCCTGCTGCAGCAGCACGTAAATAACAGCCCTGCTGCAGCAGCACATACATAACAGCGCATAAGGCGTAATGAGTCAGTGGCGTTCACCCTTCTTGTTTGTTAATGCTTGTTGACAATTGCCACTGCTCGTCCAAGGTGAGAGGCTTTTAGGTTGGGAAAAGCAGCAGGCGATACAGAGCCACGCTTCAATAATGCATCACAAAAGCTTCCAGCCAGCAGCAGCGGGAGGACCGGAAAGTGTAATGGCTAGTAGGAGCTGACCCGCAAAAACCTGTTACTTGTTTTGTGAGTCCTCGTCCCTGCAAACTATTTCCATAGAGAGAGGAAAATACACAGGAAATGAAACCACAAGGGAAAAACAAAGGAGCGCAGTTCCCCAGCCACCCACAGCCTGGATAGAAACGGGAAAATGGCCCTAATCAGAATAGACAGAACCCGCCGGAGAAAGGGAACGAACCGGGCTTTGGGCGGTGGGATTGGGAGGCCAACTTTGGTAGCTACATTAGAGCGGAAAAAATCGAGGAAGCTAAATAAGTTTCCCTTCAGTGTAAGTGACAAAGGGCTGAAAGAGACACCAGAACTGGAGCGTGTGTCAACCACAATCCAACGTGTCCCGCTCAATCGATGGCCCCTTTTCAATGACTTGAACGGCAAATATCACCCCCCACCCCCCCGTGTGTTGGGCTCACAAAGCCTTACCCGGCATATTTGTATGTAATTGACAGACAATAGCCATCGATTTTCCCCGCCCGCTCCCCCCGCCCCACTTCTGCCCGCAGGCAGGTCCCCGAACTGCCCGGGATCCCCCTCTGCGCTGAAACAGACCAGCCCGGAGCCGGGGCGCTTCTGGCGGAGCGGGGAGCCGGGCACCGTGTATCCAAAAGGAGGGTGGCACCGAATCCAGCTGGAAGTGGAGGGGGGGGGGTCATTGCAAAGTGCCCAGGGAAATTGCACGAGCCCCGTCTCACCCGGGGGTGGGGGGCTCTGCCTGCCCCGGGGATCGGGCTCCAGCACTGCAGCAGGATAGTCGCCCCCCCCAGCGCAGGCAGACACAAGCGGCCGTGCACCAAGCCGCGCCCCCGGGCTGTGACGCTGCCGAGGGGCGGGCACGGCCAGCTCTATATAGAGCCAGCGGCGCCTGGGGCCGCTCACACCGGACTCGCAGCCTGCACAGGAGAGGGGGCGCCCAGTGGCCAGCCGTTCCCCAGACCCCCGCTGCAGCCGCCGCGTTTCCCCGCCGCCGCCGCCTTCCATGAGACCCGCCGCCATGATCAAGAAGCTGTGCCAGAGCGAGTCCGAGCTGAGCATCCCGGCCAAGAACTGCTACCGCATGGTGGTGCTGGGCTCCTCCAAGGTGGGCAAGACGGCCATCGTCTCCCGCTTCCTGACGGGCCGCTTCGAGGAGCAGTACACGCCCACCATCGAGGACTTCCACCGCAAGTTCTACAGCATCCGCGGCGAGGTCTATCAGCTGGACATCCTGGACACGTCGGGGAACCACCCCTTCCCCGCCATGCGGCGCCTCTCCATCCTGACAGGTACGCGGGGGAATGCCGGGGTCCCCAGCCATGCCGGGGCCGGGGGGGCTGCAGCGCCCCTCGGGGAGCCGCGGACAGTCCCCGCTGCGAATGCTCCTCGTGCCGGGCTCAGGGGACAGTCCCAGCTCTCTCTGGGCCACTTCTCCCGCTTGCCAAGCGATGGGGAGGATTTTATAGGGGCCACTGATAGGCCAGGAGGGGATCGAACCTGGGACTCCTGGAGTTTAGTAGTGCAGGAGCCGCTACCCCACGAGCTAAAAGCGAGAGGGCTGGTAGCTAAGGCTGGAGAGCAGACGCATTACTCTAAGTGGTCTTGGTGCCACTAGCTGGGACAGAGCACAATACCCAGACGGTGTGTGAGTTGTACTAGGAAAGTGAACCAAGCAAGGGCGGGGGGGGGGGATGTTTACCCAACACCCATGCAGGGGGGCTGGAACAATTTGTATATTCGGGGTCCTGAGAGCCATTGAACCAAACTGTAAATCCTGTATAGGATGGAAACCACTTCAAGCCGGGGAGTGCGGCAGCCCTCCTACTTCCAGCACTCATGTGTCTCGGGTGGTTTGCTCACACATGGCATGCCTTGCAATGTAAAAATCTAAAAGCAAAGCAAAGCCTGGAGCTCAGGGGGCTGCTTCTCTCCGCAGCTGCACCCTCACAGTCGAGCCAAGCCCCTCCACCCAGGCTGGAGTTTGCATGCAAGCTCAGCAAACAGCCTGGTGCAGGGAGTTTGCAAACTTTATTTCCCTAGGCAAAGGTGGCAGCAAATAGGGACTTGCAGAGCACTGCTGCTGGTTAGTGGCAGGGTTAATTAGGGGCTGTCCATAAATTACCTAGGCATATTTTGGTGATTTTGTTTTTGAAGAAGACCCCCCCCCCCACAACCCTGAAACAAACACACAATTCCACCCTGCAGTGCAGTCGTTTATGGACAGCCCTTAGGACAGTGCTGAGGTTGGTGAGCTGATTGGGGATAGGGCTCTGCCTCCATCCAGGACCAGGTCCTAACGTGCCCTCTCTCTGTGCCCCCTCTCGCCTACAGGAGATGTCTTCATCCTGGTGTTCAGCTTGGATAACCGGGACTCCTTTGAGGAGGTGCAGCGGCTGAAGCAGCAGATCCTGGAGACCAAGTCGTGCCTGAAGAACAAGACCAAGGAGAACATGGAGGTGCCCCTCGTCATCTGTGGCAACAAGGGCGACCGAGACTTCTACCGGGAGGTCGAGCCCCGGGAGATCGAGCAGCTGGTGGGGGCAGACCCTCAGAAATGTGCCTACTTTGAGATCTCAGCCAAGAAGAACAGCAGCCTGGACCAGATGTTCCAAGCACTCTTTGCCATGGCCAAGCTTCCCAGTGAGATGAGCCCGGACCTGCACCGCAAGGTCTCGGTGCAGTACTGTGATATGCTGCACAAGAAGGCGCTCAAGGGCAAGAAGCTGTTGAAGGAAGGGGCCGAGGGCAGCGGCGGAGAAGCCTACGGCATTGTGGCCCCCTTTGCCCGCCGGCCCAGCGTGCACAGTGACCTCATGTATATCCGGGAGAAGGCCATCGGCGGCGGGCAAGCCAAGGACAAGGAGCGCTGTGTGATCAGCTAGGAGCCTCCTGCTGCCCCCCTCCCCAACCTCCCCAAAAAGAGAGGGAGATACATGGGGGGGGAAGCTTGTTTGATAATAAACTCTGGCTGCCCAGGGGTGGTATGTGCCCCGGCCAGGGTGGCATCTGCCCCGGGGGCAGGTTACCTCCCACCCTCTGCCCAAGGGGATGATTTGCATCTGCTGTCCTCTGCACCCACTTTTGGGGTGCAATGGGGTGGGGGCTGCTGCTGGGGACACCCTCCCCCAAGGGTGAGAGACTGAGGACTTTATGAGCACAGACAAGGCACCTGGGAGTGAAAAGACATTGACTCCAAGGCACCTCCCCACCTTCGCCAGCATGGGCCAGTGCACTGCCTTACAGAAGAGACGTGGGGGGTGGGGGGATATGGTTTGGACTTGAGAAACCAGCCAACACTGAGCTCTGGAAAGGGGCTTTGTGTGTGCATGTGCGTGTGCATTTCTGAGCCAGGAGAGCTGCAGGAGGACACTTCCGGCCGTTGCAATCGTCTGGCAGGCCTCTCTAGTGGCCCCTCTTACAGAAGCAGAGATGGGTGTGTGGGTGGGTGTCAAAAACTGACTTTTGTTTACATTTGTCTTGTCTGATTTGGAGAAAAAAAAGCGCATTTTTTTTTTTTTAAATAGGCACTTTATGTAGGGTAGTGTGTGTGTGTCCTGGACATGAACAAAATCTTATACAAGTGTTTTCTACGCTCCATGTTTTATGTTTACTATTTTTTCTACAAAAATAAAACCCGTTTTTTAAATTAATCTGTGCTGGGTTTGTCTTTGGTTCCTCACTGTGTTTCTCAACATTATCAAAGCCTCACCCTATCTGCTATGGAACATCTATACTGAAGCTGAGCAACGGTGTTTACTTATGATATCCCCCTTCAAATCAAAACCTTTCCTCTACATACTTCCCTTCAGCCCCAGAGCAAAGGTTCCCATTACTGAAAGTGCTTGACAAGATTTATTTCAACACAACAAAATAATTAGGGGGAGGGGTAAATGAACGGTGCTGCCAAAACAGATCACTGATTGGACTAAAACTTTTTCTAATTACTGTACCTTGCATTGAACCATAAAGTGACATCTAGAGGGCAGATGAAAAAGTGAAACACTTCAGATCCTCGCCCATGAATGCATGTGATCATAAATACTAGCCGGGCATTTGTCCTAGGAAATGTGAGTAAAATGAGACATGACAACTTCATAATCAATTAAAATCGCTTCTAGGACCAGGCATTCCGGTAATAGAATAATCTCTTAGCCTGTTTTTCACACTTGAAACACATGCAATTCAATCATAAAAGGCTTTTTTCAAATACTAATTTGCACTCAAATCAGAGAGACCTCTTCTCCTTTGCAACACACCTGAAGGAAACATTCCACTTAAAAAAAAAAAACCCCATACTTGCATTTGAAAGAACTATTGTTCCAAGTAGCCAAGATTGCCAGAAATGAAAGAGAATGGGGAAGGAATAAATTCTCATTTGTTCTCGTTTGTTTACTTGGTGATTTTGAAAACACATTAGGGACTGGTTTTTCAGGGCTGCTGAATACCACTAGCTCCCACTGAACTCAATTGCTCAGATCCTCTGAAAAATTAGGCCTTTTGTGTTTAGCCAGTCTCCTTGTTTCACTAGCCCGTTTTCCCTGTTACTTTCCTTGCCCCCTACCCCAGCAATAGGGGCCAGAAATATTTTTTTAATTTAAAGATAAGGAAAATGTGCATATGAAACCATAAAAATAGGCCAGGAAACTGATGTAGCATCTGAAACACCTTTTATTACATTTAAAAACAAAAACAACACCTGACTGGATTTTAAGTTGAAGGGGTCACTTTCACCTGCAACTCCACATTTCTCTGGACTCATACTTTATTCTTCCATCTCTTCAGTACGTGCACAGTTCACTGGAATGTACCGGTATATTGAAAACAAAATGGATTATTTCACCATCTGAAACAGATGCCAAATGTACTGATCTTAGACAATGGCTGGCAGAAATGCACTGCCCGTGTTCATTTTCTAGTGTGTATTTTAGAGTTCTGTTTCACTGACACAAGAAAGGTTTATCCCAGGCCACATTTGCATCTTCCCAAAGAAATGAGTTTAGCACTATTTTAAATGGGGTGCAGAGTGGCATATAATAAGCAAGCTGCTGGTAATTTGGACTATCCCACCAGCATGGTGTCCCTGACCTTACCAGAAACACTTTCCTTTTGGCTGGCAAAGGGAAAGCAATTTCAAAACAGAGCTTGTGTTGCTCTTTATAGGAATGAGCTTTATCTCTCTTCCGGGCACTCGACTGGCTTCTCTGTGTCCTTGTGTTATATGCAAATAATCTGCATTCTAGTGACTGTCACAGTATTTCATCATAATTTATAAGAGCACTTCACAAGAAAGGCTGGGACCCAGCCAACCCTGGGCGCACATGCTTGAAACTGTACACATATTTCTATTAGCCAGAGAGATCCAGTGCCACTTACCGAGATCTGTGATAACCGTGTTTACCTCCATTTCCCATGGAAGGGGCGGGCAGGCAGCAGGAAATTCCCAGCTAGGACTCAGCAAGCTGACCCTTGCTCTGTTTGAACATGATCCAATGGTCAGCAATTTTCATGAGTTGTAACCGGAGGTGCCCCTCAGTTACCTCCATGGAAACCCACTGGGACGGATTCTCATCTCCAGGTCCAGTGCACTGAAGCCAATGTGTTTACATCAGGGATGAATCAGAGCAGCCAATGGCCCAATCCACCACCGCCCAGATCCCCCATCTGAGCACTTCCCCATCAAGTCTACTTCTCCTGCCTCTAGTTTCTACAGTTGAAATACTGGGGGGTGAATTTGCTTCTCGTGAAAGCGAAGGTAGCGCAGGCCTGGCTAGCACTACCCCCGGCCCAGCCAATACATCTCAGTCTGGGTCAAGTCCCAGGCTCCCCTTGAGCAGAGACCAGCTCTTATGCTGTAGTGTGTGGTGGCCGTGGGGTGAGGGAAACGAACCCACAACTGTTTTTATACTGGTGACCAAGGCCCGGATCCTGCAAACCTCACTTCCGTGGCAGGGCGGTGCTCTTACACCGGAGTTGCACCCAGGTCTGAAGAAATGAAAGGTTGGAGGCCTTAATCCAGAGTCACCAGCCTATCTATGGGCTAAATTCTTCCCTGGTGCAGCTCCACTGACTTGAATGGCCCAGTTGCTGCTCGTTGGCTATAGGGCCAATCTCCCTTCCCATCTCCATGGGGCTGTTTACCAGATACTTGTCTGGGTCCTGCGCTGGATCTGCACAAAGCACTTCATCTCCATCCATAGCTGCAGGGGGGAGGGTGTAACACAGTAGTGGACAAGCGTCCCAAATGCAGGAAGAGGCCCATGTAGGCAGGCAGTGGATTCTGCCCTTGATTAAAGTACTCTGGGGTATGCAGCCGGCCTCCGAGAGTCTGCCGGGAGTGACACTGCCTATGTGAGTTGGGAATTGAGGTACCTAAATCCCTGTGACATTCACTCAGAGCTGAGCACTGACTACTCCTTTCAAAATTCCCAGCCTATATCTACTAGGCTATTTGGCCCCAGCCCTGCTTTTAGAAAAGCAATGGAAGGATAAAGCACCCAGACAAGCTCCGCGGTCTCCCGTGCTTTCAGAATATCCCTGTGCCAGCCTCGCAGGCTCAGTACAGACGCAAGTGCCACTCAGGGTTTTCAAATCTTTACTCAGATCATCTCAGATACAAACATCACTTATGCAAAAAAAATAAAGGTGATAAATACAAAAGCAGGTGTAACCAATCCTGTCTCTCCAGACACACGCTCTGCAACCGGCGCAGGGAGAACCGCATCCGCTGCCTCCTGGGAGCAGGACAGGGAGCTTCATTCTGCTCCTTTCAGTCCCGTTCCCCCGCACACTTTGCCCAGTGTCGATTTCCACAAAAGGGAAGAAAATGCCCCCTCTTTCTGGCTGCAGGCAGTAATGTCAGCACCAGATCATTTACTCCTCATAGCGAGGGGGAAGCGTAATCCCTCCTGCGCGCTTGCATAAAAAAAAAAAAAAAGACGCACTCCAGAACAGAGATATATATAAATACACGCAGTCCCACAGCAGATCAAAGCAAATGTACCGCTGCAATCATCATACGTCAGGTACACAATGTTCTCCCGGGTTAATGTCACGTGGCTGTGATCCACACAGCAGCAACCTTGTAGGAAGAAGACAGAAAAGAAGGGGAGGAGATGTCTTGCTTTCCCCTGGGGCCACAGTTCCATACAGCGGAGTCCCGTCCCGTCCCTTCCCTCCTACTCCTTGGGGATTTCAAACATGCAAAGGCTCTTGTATTTCTGCAGCAGTTCGTTCTTGGTCCTGACTTGCTCCCTCAGGCTGCGCAGCTGCTGTTGCTGCTGCTCGGGGCTCACGCCGATGCCGGGCATGGCGCTGATCATCTTTCTCATCTCCTGGAATTTGGTCTTGAGTTCGTTCAGCACCTGGTGGACATCCTGGCTGTCCTTGTCCATGCTGCAGGGAAGCAGAGAGCAGATACGACAGTTCACACCTTGCATCAGACTCACTCACGGGGCTACGTCCATCCCTACACAGACTCCTCTGCAGCCACCCACCGGAAGCCGTCAGGAATGAGTTCGCTCTACTGCGCCCGCCCACGTCCATCCATCCACCCTGAGAAGAGGGGCGCAGGCACGGGCGGTTAGCTACATATGCCCAACTCTGACACGACTGCCGATATCCTGGGAAGCCCCCGTTAAGTGACGTTAGCCCTACAGCCACTTGACAGCTCTGGATCAATGTGTCTTGTTGAACGCACACACCCAGGGGATAGTCACACTTGTCAGGGGCAGACGGCTTGAGGCTCTAATGTTTACCGTGAATCAGGCCAACTTTCCCCCCTGTTAAGTCCCCATCCCTCTCCCTTTAAAGAAGTCCCATATCACCATCACGTTCCTCTGGCTAGAAAGGCTGCATGGGATCCCTTCTGGAACCTCTCAATGACATTCGTTGACCAGCCAGGGTGTGTCACCACAATATGATGCACATTGTCCTCTCACCATAGAGCTGGCCATACACCCTCGCCCCTGGGGCTTGTCTCTCTTCCTAGCCCAGAGGGTGAGACAGAACCAGCGCCCCCAGCTGTCCTGGCAGCCGAGCAGCAATGCTGAAGGACCCCAGGCCTAGATGGTCTCCCCCAGCTTCTGTGACTCATGCTCACAGGTCCTGCCTCCTGTTGCACTTTCCAGACGTGATAAAATGGTTTCAAGTTGAATGAGCAGGAGAGGGGCTGGGGGGAGGAGGAGGAGGAGGGACCGAGAGTCGACAGGAGCCAGGCTCAGGGCAGGGAAGCTGTGGGTGCACGTCCCTCAGCGCAGCTCTGCTAATGCCCCTCACTCCTGACCCGCAGCCCCAACACGCCTCCGCCTCGACCTGCCTTGCTGCCTTCAGCCTGCCATCCCCACCCCCTCCACAGCTCTGCCAATGCTACTCTGCAGCCTACGTCCAGCTCTGCCGCCAGCATCCTGTTATTCCAGCCCTGCGTAGCATAGGATCAGATCTGTTTTGAGGCAGCACTGTCCAGCGGATAAGGACTCAGGAGACTTGGGCTCTATTCCCAGCTCCACCACTAACCTGCTAGGGGACCTTGGGCAAGTCACCCCCTACTATACCTCAGTTTCCCCTCCCTCCTTTTGCCTGTCTCCTCTACTTAGACTGTGCACTCATCAGGGCAGGGACTGGCTCTTACTACATGTACGTACAGCACCTAGCACAGTGGGGATCCGATTTTGGTTTGGGGCCTGTAATACAAATCATTAATAAACAACAGCATCACTGGTAGCTGACAGGAATCAGATGCATTCTGCCATTCAAGCTACAAACAAGTTCCTTGAACTAAAAAATAAGGAACGCCAGAGAAAACCATGCTGCACAGACTCCAAAGGACCCTCTCTCTCGCTGAGGGGACAGTAACGCACCCAGGAAGGAGAGACGGTGCCCTATTTTAAAAACAGCTGCTTCCTCAGCATGCTCCATTTTTTAAAATAGCTGCTTCCTCTCACACCAGGGCAGCTCATTAGTATCTGCGATGCCATTGTTAACACTTAGAAAAGTCTCTCCTGGCTCAGAGGAACAGGCAAGAATTTGCTTCCCTGCTTTGGAAAACAATTGCTAATGGGTTGGGGTTGGAAGGCCTGCTCAATAGACAGCTCTAAAAATAAAACCAGCTTGGCATTGCAGGGGCAGAGGAGGACTCAGTCATTTGGGGAATAATGACACAGCCCAAAGGGAAACGTTGAAGCAGATGGTGCCCGTTGGTTTGAATATTAATTCTTTCCAAGCTTACTCAGGTAGGACATTTTACCAGCAAAATATTCATCAGGCTCTTCGTACGTAAAACTGCAGCTGGATGCTGGGACTGAGCTGTCAGTGAGCGAGTATCTAAATTGCGATCAATCATGAACGCTCAGGTGGAATTGAATGACTGCGGGTAGGCCCTTTCCGAGAATCAAGTTCATCTAATCATTGACTGGCCTCCTCGCTCTCCCGCCGGTGTAACTCTAACTTCAGCGGGATCACTCCTGATTTACACCACCACGAGAGCTTAGAAATAAGGCTCTACACGTCTGCGAGGAAAGACGCCCACTAACTCAATGACATTTGGATCAAGCCTCGAGAGCGGTGGAGCTTTTTAGACTGAGGGCAAAGAGCTGGCAGAAATTCCAGGGACTGAAACAACAGGCAAGGGTGTGTGTTTTTGAATGGCTGTTAGCATCCCCAATGACACTGGAGATCCGAGACACGCTACCTTATGTTCAAGTCCCGACTTCGTGATAAGCGATCATTTGACAGGATGAGACATTTGCAACCTGCCAGGATTATGAACGAATACTCCCTAGCACAGGAAAGCTCGGCTCCTCAGCTGCCAGTTGGATGAAGCATCACTCTCTAATGCTAGCAGTTAAAGAGGCTGGCTGCTAAAATCATGCTGGAATTCACATAGGGGCAGGTGAGTGGATAGTGATCAGAGGAGAGTGGAGGGATGGGCAGTGGGACACCGGGGGCCTTTCATCAAACCTTCTCACTGAAGACATGCACAACCTCCCAAACCAGCCCTGTATGGCCACCACCGAGATCCTTCCTGAAACGCACCCCCCTCCCAGGACACCCACCAGCCGGTGAGTTCAAAATGATCACTTCAGTTATTCCCCCTCCAGTGTTCATTCCCCAGTGTGTCCTGCTCTCCCTGGGCCTGCGCGTCGGACTGCAAAGTCTCTGGGCATGTCTACACTGCAGTTAGATACCCACGGCTGGCCCGTGCCGGCTGACTCGGACTCGGGCTAAGGGGCTGGTTAATTGCAACGTAGACGTTCGTGCTGAGGCCCGCGCTCTGGGACTCTCCCCCCTTTACTGCCAAGTGCTCCCTGCAGAACAGAGTTAAGGCACTAGGGTGGGGCAGCGTGGCAGGAGCTGGCACTGCCACCCGCTGTGCTGACCCTGTTTTGTGCGGACATGGCAGTCTTCAGTGTCCAGGGCTGTTAAGCAACCCTGACTTTGCGCAAACAAAACATGTGAAAAGGGGGCTCTCAGAATGTCAGGGCTAGAACTCCTCAGCTGGCCCCAGATCTACTCAGGACCAATATACTGTACTTGTCCAGACACTGATCCTGAATCAGAAAGACAAAATTCCGATCGCTACCATGAGATGATCCACCACCCTCTTTTTAAGGAGCTAGAGCAGGAAAATGTTCCTGAACTGCCCTGTGCTGACCAGGCCTTTACTGCGTGTTTGTCTGGCACAATTAGATGCAACTCAAATCCAAGACGGACATTGATTTTTAGATTCCAGGTTTACACTGCAGGCACTGTTCAGCTACTGAATCCGACTGACCTATGCTCACAAGAGAAACAACGCCTGATTTAAAAACGCATTTCTTGAACGCCGGAGATCAGCCAACTTGAGACAGGTTTCAGAGTGGCAGCCATGTTAGTCTGTATCAGCAAAACCAACGAGGAGTCCTTGTGGCACCTTAGAGACTAACATTTATTTGGGCATAAGCTTTTGTGGGCTAGAACTTTCTCAGAAACTCTCAGCCAGATCGTCAGCAGGTGTAAACTCCACGGCACCTGCCCTGATTTCATAGAATCTCAGGGTTGGAAGGGACCTCAGGAGGTCATCTAGTTCCACCCCCTGCTCAAAGCAGGACCAAACCCAACTAAATCATCCCAGCCAGGGCTTTGTCAAGCCTGACCTTAAAAACCTCTAAGGAAGGAGATTCCACCACCTCCCTAGGTAACCCATTCCAGTTCTTCACCACCCTATTAGTGAAAAAGTTTTTCCTAATGTCCAACCTAAACCTCCCCCTCTGCAACTTGAGACCATTACTCCTTGTTCTGTCATCTGCTACCACTGAGAACAGTATAGATCCATCCTCTTTGGAACCCCCTTTCAGGTAGTTGAAAGCAGCTATCAAATCCCCCCTCATTCTTCTCTTCTGCAGACTAAACAATCCCAGTTCCCTCAGCCTCTCCTCATAAGTCATGTGCTCCAGCCCCCTAATCATTTTTGTTGCCCTCCGCTGGACTCTCTCCAATTTACCCCAGCGGAGGCTCTGGCCCACAGTGTCAATGCCAGAAAGGTACAAGTAGATCAAGATGGATCAAAAGGTAACGAAAATAACTTAAAACTAATCAAGCCTGGAGTTAAACGGCCTCATGAAATCAAAGCAGCAGGTAGAACCGAAGGTGTTGCAGAAGGAATTCCATCACCCCCAATGCAGGAACGTTACTTGCATTTTACCACCCATGCAAGGGGACTCCCATCCCCTTCGCAGACCCTAGTGACTCATGGTACCCACCCGTGCTGCCTGGCCCCAGAATGCCACGCTGCTAGGCTCCAGAGAGCAGGCGGCATGCTAGGAACACTCATCTCCGCCAGGGATGCCCTCCCTGCTGAGGAGGAGGGCAGCCCGAGCTTTGGCCATCCTCTGTTGTGTGGCTGGTGGCCTGGGGCAAGCAGGGGACCCAGGATGGAGGGGATGGCAGGAACCCTAGCGATCTCAGCCCTCTGGAAAGCAAAGTGTGGATCATCCCCTCATTCTCTGTTTGTGAGATGGGGGGACACGGGAGGGGGATCCCTAGTGATCTCTCTGCTCCGGGGTGTGTGTGAAAAGATCCCCAGGTCTCTAAAGGGCAAGGGGAACCCCAGCGAGACCCCTGGAGCTGTCCCATGGGTTATCCCCAGTGATCTCTCTGCAGAACGGGGCGCTGGAGGGACCCCCGGGTTCTCTCCCCGGAGAGGGCCGGGGGGCGGGGGCCGGCAGAGCAGCGCCGCTGGAGGGGTGGGGGTGGAGCGGGCACGTTACCATTTGATGGTATCATGGACCAGGGGCAGGAAGGAGAAATCCCCCTGCTGCTGGGACGGCGGCGGCTGGGGCGGCGGCTGGAGCTGGGGCTTCTGCTCTCCCTGCTGCTCCGGTGGCTGCGGGGCTTGGAGCTGGGGCGGCGGCGGCTGCTGCTGCTCCTCCACCGGCCGCACCCCCACACCGGCCCCGCCGGTAGCCATGGTCCCCCTGGCCCGCTCCGGCTGCAGCCAGTCGCGGCTAATGCACGTCCCCCAGGCCCGGCCCCTTGCAACCAGAGATAGGCCGATTGCAGCCGCGGCTCCTCTCTAACACGTCAGACGCGCTGGGGGTGTGCACAGGCCTGGCTCGCCCTGCCTGCTGCAATGGGGCTCGGCGCTGCCTGCTGCAATGCCCGCGGCTGGGGGCTCGGCGCTGCCTGCCTGCTGCAATGGGGCCCGCGGCTGGGGGCTCCGCTGCCTGCTGCAATGGGGCCCGCGGCTGGGGGCTCGCTGCAGCAAGGGGCATCGCACCGGGGGCTGGGCTGCAGCCGTGCACCGGGCGGCTCCCGCCTGGGGGTGCAGGAGCGGGTTTGCTGGGGGTTGCTGTGCTGCAGGCATGAGACAAGCGGCGAGGGCCGGGGAGTTGGGGGCGGCTGGGGTACGGAGCAATCGGCCCGGCCCTTTAGCTGAGCTCTCTGCCCATTGCCTGAAATGTTGGCCCCGCCTGGAGAGAGTGGGGCACCCCTGTGCAGTTCTCTAGTTCAGTGGTTCTCAAACCCCTTTCACGTAGCAAGCCCCCGAGAGCTACCCCCTCCATACATTAAAAACACTTTTTTATATATTTAACGCCATTATAAATGCAGGGTGTGGGGTGGAGGCGGGCAGCTCACAACCCCGCATGTAATAACCGTGTGCAGGGGCGGCTCCAGGCCCCAGCATGCCAAGCGCGTGCTTGGGGCGGCATGCCGCGGGGGGCGCTCTGCCGGTCGCCGGGAGGGCGGCAGGCAGGGTGCCTTCGGCGGCATGCCTGCGGAGGGTCCTCTGGTCCCACGGCTCCACTGAAGCCGCCTGCGGGAGGTCCACCGGAGCCGCAGGACCAGCGAGCGGCAGAGCGCCCCCCCGCGGAATGACGTCGTGCTTGGGGCGGCGAAATGTCTAGAGCCTCCCCTGACCGTGTGACCCCCAGTTGGAGAACCCCTGCTCTAGTTGCTTGTGTGCAGACACCCTCTTAACTCGTGGGGTTAATTTTAAGTCGTTTTAAAAGGCCTTCCCTTGAGGGAGGATTTTTTGGCCCTGCACAGGGATCAGTTTTTAAAATCACTCATTTGCTGCCTTATTTTTGTGGCTCTCACAAAAATTAAAGGGAGCTTGTTCTGCAGCAGCGTTAATCAGCCCCTCTAGCTGGGGTAGTATCAACCTTGGGGTCTAGTGTGTAGTCCCTGATTTGTGTGTTAGTGGGTTGTGTTCAACGCTGCAGAAGACAGGTGTGTGTGTGTGTGTGCATCCGTCCATGATGACCAGATGTCCCGGTTTTATAGGGACAGTCCCGATGTTTGGGTCTTTTTCTTATATAGGCTCCTATTGCCACCCCACCCCACCCCCTGTCCCGATTTTTCACACTTGCTGTCTGGTCACCCTAGTGTGTCCGCACATCACACACACAGTGAACAGAGAGCTGTTAATAAACAGTTCAGTTAGGAACCCACAAGGAAAAATTAAATTCACCGATACAAAATAGGGAATAGCAGGGGAGGCTCTTGTACTGCAGAAGAGGATCTGGGGGTTATAGTGGATTATATAATGCATATGAGTCAACAACATGATGGTGTTGTGAAAAAGGCAAATATCATGCGGGGGTGTATTAACAGGAGTGTTGTGTGTAAGACATGGGAGGTTATCATTCTGCTCTGCTGGCACTGGGGAGGCATCAGCTGGAGGATTGTGTCCAGTTTTGGGTGCCACCTAAGGAAAGATGTGGACAAATTGGAGAGAGTCCAGAGGCGAGTAGCAGAAATGATAAAAGGTTTAGAAAATGTGATTTATGACAAAAGGGTGGGGTTTTGTTTTGTTTTGTTTTGTTAAAAGGGCGTGTTTAGTCTAGAGAACAGAATGCTGAGGGGGAACCTGGTAACAGGTTCTAGTATGTTCAGGGCTGTTATAAAGAGGTTGATGATTGATTGTTCTCCATGTCCAGTGAAGGCGGGAAAAGAAATAATCAGCTTAATCTGCCACAAGGGAGATTTAGTTTAGTTATTAGGAAAAACTTCCTGACTACAAAGGCGGTTAAGCACTGGAACAGGTTACCTACGGAAGGGGAATCCTGGAAGTTAGACGAACAGGGAAATACAACCTGGATAGAGCTACTATAAGGTGGGTGCATAACTGGTTGGAAAATCGTTCCCAGAGAGTAGTTATTAGTGGTTCACAGTCATGCTGGAAGGGCATAACAAATGGGGTCCCGCAGGGATCGGTTCTGAGTCCAGTTTTGTTCAATATCTTCAGTGATTTAGATAATGGCATAGAGAGTACACTTCTAAAGTTTGCGGGCGATACCAAGCTGAGAGGGGTTGCAAGTGCTTTGGAGGATAGGATTAAAATTCAAAATGATCTGGACAAACTGGAGAAATGGTCTGATGTATATAGGATGAAATTCAATAAGGACAAATGCAAAGTACTCCACTTTGGAAGGAACAATCAGTTGCACACATACAAAATGGGAAATGACTGCCTAGGAAGGAGCACTGCGGAAAGGGATCTGGGGGTCATAGAGAATCACAATCTAAATATGAGTCAACAATGTAACACTGCTACAAAAAAAGCAAACATCATTCTGGGCTGTATTAGCAGGAGTGTTGTAAGCAAGACACGGGAAGTAATTCTTCCGCTCTACTCCGCACTGATTAGGCCTCATCTGGAGTATTGTGTCCAGTTCTGGGTGCCACATTTCAGAAAAGATGTGGACAAATTGGAGAGAGTCCAGAGAAGAGCAACAAAAATGATTAAAAGTCTAGAAAACATGACCTGTGAGGGAAGATTGAAAAAATTGGGTTTGTTTAGTCTGGAGAAGTGAGAGCTAAGAGGGGACATGATAACAGTTTTCAAATACATAAAAGTCTGTTATAAGGAGGAGGGAGAAAAATTGTTCTTAACCTCTGAGGATAGAACAAGAAGCAATGGGCTTAAATTGCAGCAAGGGCTGTTTAGGTTGGACATTAGGAAAAACTTCCTAACTGTCAGGGTGGTGAAGCACTGGAATAAATTGCCTAGGGAGGTGGTGGAATCTCCATCATTGGGGATTTTTAAGAGCAGGTTGGGCAAACACCTGTCGGGGATGGTCTAGCTAATAGTCCTGCCATGAGTGTAGGGGACTGAACTAGATGACCTCTCGAGGTCCCTTCCAGTCCTATGAATCTAAGTTTTTAAGAACAGGTTAGACGAACACCCGTCAGGGATGCCAGGGTCCTGCCTCAGAGCGGGGGTGGGGGGTGGACTGGATGACCCTCAAGGTATTTCCAGCCCTGTAATTCTATGACCAAGATGTTCTAGCAACACAGGTGTCTGCAGACAAAGCGAGTGCATTTTGGTATTTGTTCTTTATTAACCAGTTCCCTTTGGTGTGACTTTGACTTAGCCTGGGATAACCTGTTTCGATGGTCTGTAAAAGTGCTGAGATGTGGTGCTCGAAGTGACTCAGAGACAAGCATTTTTACTTTAACCTGGGAGAAAATTATAGTTAAATTAGTTCAGGGGAAGAAAACAGTGGTAACAATTTAGGGCCTGATCTGGAAGCCTTTACAACCCCACAGCTCTCAGTGAATCAATAGGAGTTTTGTCTTTTGCAGCATAGGCCCCAGCTGCACTGGGCAAAATTACAAACACTTCCCTTCTGGTTCTGCTGAACTGGGGTTAAACTGATGGGAGCTGCCCTATAGACACAGCTCCAGTGGCAGGATTGGGGATAGTGAAGTTGTATGGAAAAAGTCAGGTGCACAAGTGAGTGCAATATAGACTGATAGAAAGGAAAAACGACTTTCACTCTGAAGCCTTGATCCAAAGCTCAGTGAAGTCAATAGAAGGCCTCCCCTTACTTAAAGGGAACTTGGATTACGACCTAAGAAAGATGGTTCTACTGCATTTAAACTTTGGATTCAACACACCCGGATTATGTTTCTCTTTTGGTACAATAACACTAACAGTCTCTGGGGTTTTTTCCTTCCTGGAGTGCTATACCTCTACCCCGATATAACGTGACCCGATATAACACGGATTCAGATATAACATGGTAAAGCAGCACTCCGGGGAGGCAGGGCTGTGCACTCCGGCGGATCAAAGCAAGTTCAAATAACGCAGTTTCATCTAGAACGCAGTAAGATTTTTTGGCTCCCGAGGACAGCGTTATATCAGGGTAGAGGTGTATATAGAAAACATACAACTTAGTCTCCATCAGATATTTGCATTTGCCAATTATCACAGGAAGAGTAGGGGCAGGAAAGCTACTTTCTTTTTTTACACTCATTTATGTATATAAATAAATATGAACAGGCAGATGCTAATTATATATCAGTTGCAACCCTATTAAGCAGATGTACACTGGCATATTGGCCATTTGCTCTAAAAATAACTAACGCAACCGGTGACTGAATACCTAATGTTGGAAATAAACACCAGCTACGACCCTGATTCAGAAAAGCCCATGTTTAATCTTGGGCCCTCAAACTGGATTGTTCAGGGCAGCCGATGGGACTTAGGTACCTAAGTCCCTGCAATCAAATTGATTGTTCTCCATGTCCAGTGAGCACCAGGGCGTAATCCTTTGGCATTGATTAGAAAAAAATATGATAGCTACTTTCGTTTCCTTCTGCTTGATAAATAGGCAGATAAGTTTATTTTTACGTATTGTTCTACGGGCTATTTTGAAAATGTCCATTGAATTTGACAGAAGGGTTTTTTGAATCTTTTGTACGGTGACGATTTTTTAAAATCTGGGCTTATTTTCTTGAGCATTTTGTCTAATTGCTAAATTGCTTTATTCATATATTTGGTGATTTAAATTTGATCAATAGGTAGGTTAAATATCAATGGAGCACGAGGCTGTGTACACACACATGGAGCTGAGCTCTAATGACAGAGCTGTAGACTCACGTTTTTCTCTGCCATTTGGTTTCCGTTCTCGTTTCTCCTGTGTAGTTCGTACCGTATCGATCACACCGCAGTCTGGTTTATTTCTGCACCATCTCTTTCTCACGATGAGGCCCATCCCAACCCAGTCACTGCCGTGGAGAGATCCTGCATCTCTCATGAGCCCTGGATCTCTGCTCTGGGGGATCTCTCTGTGCCCAGCTGCAGAGGGGGTGAGGTTGAGTCCACTAGCTGTTCTCACCCATGGAGGGGATTGTACCAGCTACTGCAGCCTTGAGGTGCAGGACATGGGTGAATTGGGCCCACTGGGAATTACGCGGTTGATGAGCTCCTTGTCCAAGAGGATACTTAGGCATAGTGCAGATCTCTCTTCCGTTCTGTGCCTGCCCGTTGTGTATTCTGCATTCATTCCATGGACAGGTCACCTATTGATGTCCATGCCTATTCTACCTGGCTAGAATGTGCCATAGAAGGGGGACTGGATCTCTCAGGGGACTGAGGAGTAATGGGATATGGAGCCTTTCAACTTTAGGAGGCATGTTCATAGCTATCCTCTGAGACAGTGACCCAAGTTCTTTCCATGGGATGGCTATTTGGTGAAATGAGTTTCACCCTCTCAATCTAGTTCCCATCAGATCACAAAACACAGAATCACAGATCACATCACAAAAAGCACCTTCAGGCCTGGTGTTAATTGGCTCCCTTCTCGACAGCCTCAGCAGAGGTCACAGATTGAATGGGCCATGGAGACTGAACTGAGCTCTCTTATGTGTATCCGAAGTGGTCCCTCCAGTTTGGGGGTGGGGCAGCCTGGCAAAAACTTGCACTGCCCACCCCACGTTGGGTCACATGGGGGGCTAAACATGGGACCTCGGCCCCCATAGTCATCAGTCTGGAACTTTTCCCATACATTGGATTCATCAACAAAAAGGGATGGATGGTATGCTACAACAGCCCATAACAAAGCTTCCAGACAAAGACAAGAGTATGTAATAGCGTGGACAAAAGGTGCTTATTAATATGAGCAGGGGAGGATAATTTCACCCTTGATTTGGTAATATAATTGACCTGCCAGCCAGTATGTCCTATTTTTTCTCTGTATAGTTTTGATTGTCATGTTTAATGTAATTCAGTTGGCCGGCGCTCAATTCCTGGAACTTTCAAATGTCTCAAAATTGCCTGATCCTTTATGTCTTAAAACCCGCTCATAAACTCGTTTCTCAATCAAATGGTTACTTAACCTATTTTCCTGGAGACCAGCTGAATAAATGAACCTTATTATATTACTAATATCACTTCCCTTTCTGTCATCCCATTTTAAACTGCTTCCCTGCCTCCCAATTCGATGTAGTTTCAGAGGTTGCTTTCTTTCTCTTTGGATTTATTATCAATCATTTCATGCAACATCATCCAGTTCTTTTTGCAGCTCCCCTATGTTAGATTTTATTTGTTAATAGCCTCATATTTCAACTTGATCCACTTCTCTTTGTGTTGCTGTCATGGTTTTACTCTATCATTATCAGTACCATTGTGATTTTTACTCTTTGGCTATTACCATTTGCAGCTTTATCTCATCCCACTGCAGCAGAGTCACACCTTTGACCTGGAAATCTCACTGGGTATTCTATTTAAAGCTTGCAAGTCTCGAAGATTCTTCAGAGGTTGTGTTCATTGAAGGACCACAAAGCCTTCAAATGTTCACCAGATACTGGACCTGATTCTGGTGCCATTAAATTCCATGGCAAAACTCCTACTGGCACAGAATTCAGTTTCTTGAGACTCCAACCATCAGCTTGCAATGCCACAGGAACTGGAATTTGCATGAGATTTCTGCTATCCCCAGCTCCTGATGGGTCCAGAATTACCCTGAGAAGTAATATTTTGGCTTCCAGATCCAAGGAACATAACTGTGAAAAAGCAGGGATAATAGGGGAATAAAAGCTTTTTGTTTGGTTCCTGAAAGATTTACCTTAAAATTCAGTGCAAGATGGGCCCCATCTTCAGGAGCTGAGCTGCTTGAAAAGCATTTGACGGGACAGTTTTCGATCAGAACATGCAGCGGAGTTGAAATGGAAACATTTTGCGGAGCATGAATCTTTCATCACAAATGTACCTGGGAGAATGTTGAAATGAATCTGTCACGGCGTAGCGGGCCCTCGGAGGGGGTCAGCCCCAACCCTGCCTGTGACAGGCTCCAGTAAGGAGAACATGGCAACCCAGCCTTGAAAAGAAAGCCCCCAAGTGGCTTGCAACAGGCTACTTGGACCAGGCGGGAGCACAGGGCTCAGGACTCAGGTGACAGAGTAGAGCCCTGCATGGGACTATTTTTTAATCCCACTGTTATGGCACCAGGTCCTGCGGGATCCCAGTGCTACTGCTAGTACCATGCAGGGCTCTGTCCAAAGGGGCAGCAGCCAGCCAGGGGTCCAGCCTCTGTGACTGGCACAGGGCACGTCCCCTTGTCACTGAGGATGATAGTCAACAGGGAGAGCTTGATGTTTCCCAGCTCATGCTTGTTTTGCACATCTGTGATTTTCTCCATCCCAGTGAGAGAAGAGGGGGGAAGTCTGGAATTGCAGGGGGCTTCCCGGGGAGGGGCAGGGGAGAAGAGGGAGCAGATACAGCCACGAAACCAGGCGACTCTCGAGAGAAATGGGCATGGAGGTCATGTCAGCAAAGGGAAATGAATATCCATCATCAGAGTCCCCTTGTGAAGGATCGCACAGGTATACACACATGGCACTTCCCTTTTCACAATGACAAATGAGCCTTGTAACCTGCACAAACCTGAGAGCTCAACCCTTAAAAGGATGGCATTTTTCCAGATGGTCAGTCAGATAAATGTCTGTGCAAATGTCAGTACAGCGTATCCCCTTTCTCCAGAGTGTTTGGCATCTGGAGAACATAGGCAGCTTGGGAGCTGTTTTTTGGGTAGGGCGCTTGTTCTGCAGGTTGGTGCAGTTAAGGCTGTGATGTTTTGTTTGCTTGCATATGTATAACCAGTAGGCAGCAGCTGTACACTTAGGAATGATATTTAGAGAAATTTAGGCAGGGTAGACAGACATGTTCAGCTTCTTCAAAGAACCTGGACCACAGCTGACAAATGACATTCTCCAAGATCTAACTGCTTATTCGTTCAGATAAACAGAACTTACAACACTATGTAGAATCATGCTGTCTGATGACTTCCAATATTGTTACGTATGCTCTGTGATATTCCCTGGGTTCTTTAATAACCAGAATATGAGAGAAACAACACACAAATGTACAGGTCAGCAGGAATTAGAACGGTGTGAGCAAGCCAGCTATGCTCTTCCAAAACACTACTGGCCACTCTCAGGACCGTCTCCAAATTCACATATTGAAAGTCTGAACATGTTAAGGGAACATTTATAAACTCTAATCCTTTAACATGTATCCCTCGGGCTGCCCATGCTGGGGAGCTGGCGTACGACCACCATACAGACAATTCCTGCATGCCAGTGAGTATGGAGATGGTCGAGATGCCCATCCTCTGGCAAGATGGATGAATGCTGTATTCAGAGACGTTTGCAAAGGATCCGGCCAGTTTTTGCAGCACAGCTGCTTTGGTGGGAGCTGAACAGCTAATCATCCTCCTCAGGGAATGCTTTGAGGGAGTGGGGAAAGGATTGTTGGTCCATAGAACGAAGAGGTGGGGTGGTCCCAGATCCCCCATTCAGGCGTAGAACAACTCTATCCAGTCCTTGGCAGAGCAAGAAACAAGCACGTGCTTCAGCGGGCCTGAGAGTGGGGAGCTGCTGAATGTTCCTTATCTCCTTGGGTAGCCGGGAGTGGCAAGGGGTAGGGATGAGAGGCGGCTACTGCAGTGGGGACAAGTGAGGGTAGATAGAGGGCACTGGAAGCCAGTACATCTACTATTTTAGGTGGCACCAGGCCTGCAAATCTGGTACTGGTACTGGATGTGAAGTGCCAGCGGAATCTATACAGGTAGAAGGTGTGGAGACCCCACCTTGTCCAGTTCCTGGCAGGTTCCGGGGTCCTTTAAGCTGCAAAAACAAACCATCAGAACTCAACATGCCAAATGCCTTCTTGGTGAGACTACACTGAGGCCTGTGGAGTTCCACCAGCGAAGGACTCGGCCCATTGTCTGATGCTCACTGTCAGGTATTTACATCTGCCATTCGTCCTTCCACTCAGCAAACCGGCTTCTTAGCCTCTGCGACAGTCTTAGCTGCAGCGCTCCCTGGGCTAAGGTGCCCCACGCTGGTTGCCTTCCCCGCTGTGCATGTTTAACGCCTCTCGAGCATGCTCATTGCCTTGGTTAGGCGTGATCCTGCTGGCTGGGAGGGCGAGTGGTGTCTGAACTGAAGAGCTGTGATGCTCACAGGTGAATGGAAGTGCTGCTGACCCAGACCTTTTGCAGCAGCACCGTAGGTCAGGGGTGGCCAATCGGTGGCTCCAGAGCCATCTGCGGCTCTTCAGAAGTTAATATGCGGCTCCTTGTACAGGCACCGACTCCGGGGCTGGAGCTACAGGCGCCAACTTTCCACTGTGCTGGGGGGGGGGGGTGCTCACTGCTCAACCCCTGGCTCTGCCACAGGCCCTGCCCCCACTCCACCCCTTCCCGCCCCCTCCCCTGAGCCTGCCGTGCCCTCGCTCCTCCCCTTTCCCCAGAGCCTCCTGCACACCACAAAACAGCTGATCGGGAGGTGCAGGGAGGGAGGGGAAGGCCCTGATTGGCGGAGCTGCCGGTGGGTGGGAGGTGCTGGGAGCGAGGGAAGAGGGGGACTGATGGGGGGCTGCTGATGTATTACTGTGGCTCTTTGGCAATGTCCATTGGTAAATTCTGGCTCCTTCTCAGGCTCAGGGTGGCCACCGCTGCCGTAGGTGGTACAACAGCTGGGAAGCAGGGGTGGGAGTGGAAAGATTGGCCTGGCTGTGGTGGCACCCTGAGAGCCCCCCCAAACTGGTCACTTAATCTTGCAGGCAGGGGTACTCTCCATATGGGCTGACGGGGAAGGCCAGCCCACCAGTGCTGTCAGTCACTAACTACTGCAGAGGGGATTTAGCCAAGGGCACAGCAGTGTCTAGAGGGCTCCTGCTGGTCGCTGCCCAGAGACAACCAGACCATGTGGCTTCCAGCCATCCCCATGATGATGTGCTGGAGTGTGTGTGTGTGTGTGTTGGAAATGTGTGTGCTGCATGCAAATGCAGGGCGCAGCAGAATGCAAGCTGGCAGGCATGGAGGAATCATGGATCTGGAGATGTGTGTGATAAGAGAGGGGGCTGTGATGTAGCCATCTGAGCACTGATCCGGGACCCAGGAACTACTGGCTGACTGACTCCTGGCCTGTTGGCTGGGCCAAGACTTTTCCCTTTTCACTTTCCTTTTTGAGGGACAGAGGATAGGGGGGGGAGTAGCTCCTGGGAGAGGATCAGAGAGGCAGTGAGGAGGCAGTGTTGAGGAAAAGGGAAGAAGAAAAAAAAAACTGGCTACTGGAAGTGTCACTGTTACAGTCATTTCTGATTGTCAACGCTGGGCACCAGCACAGCATGTCTCCACCCAGGGGACCACCATGTTCTCTCTGCTGCCCCTCTGGCTGGGGGGGGATCTTTAGGCAACAATATCTTCCACTGCCTGCCCTAGTAGAGAGCAAGTCTTTCTTCTCTCTGTGCCTCAGTTTACTCATTGGTAAAATGAGGTTTATGAAATTTACCATCCAGGCGGGAGTGTTGCAAGACGTAATTAATTCACATGTGTGAACTTTGGGAGTCTCAGAAGAAACCTGCTATAGCAGTGCAAAGTAGTGCTATTGTGGGGGCAAATTCACACGATTCCCATTGGCTTCCCTGGCTGGAAGGGATGGATTATTGACATTATATTCTGAAAATGGCAAAATCTTGAACTAATTGAATTGATCCAAGGATGTGTAAAACGTGCCCCAGTCAGCAGCAGCCCATTAGATAACCTAAGAGAACCAAACTGTCAAAAATACTCACTGGGACCTGGGGCCTTCTCTCTGTGTGACACATGCACACACACACATGTCATGATCCCTTATCATCTCCCCCCTGCATGAACTGTTGAACTGTTCGATTTGCACTTGGAGAGTGCAGTGTGCATCTAAATGTGGATGTGGGTGCGTGCTACCCACGCCGGGATGGACACATAACTGCTCACCTGTGTTTCATAGGCAACGACACACCCAGCAATACATTTCTTTTCCGCTGAGTTGGTGGTAGCCTGGGCTTTTGGAGCTCCAAGACCTGACACATTGCACAGGGCCATCTTGGAATGGCTTGATGCCTGCAGGTTTGTTCCAATGTTTCCATGATCCACCCATTGGGTTTGGCCTCTGCCAGCCCGCCTTCATTTGCTTGCTCCTCTCTCTCTCCTGCTCCTCCTTCCCTCATCCAGGGGGGGGGGGGGGATAGTTTGAGCATTGGCCTGCTAAACCCAAAGGTTGTGGGTTGTGAGTGAGTCTGAGGGGGGGGATCTGATCTGGGGCAAAGAAAAGGTCCAGTTGGTGTAGGGGGGGGCTGGACCAATCACCTTTTCAAGGTCCCTTCTGGTTCTAGGAGATTGGTATATCTCCAATTATTACCTTTACCTATCCACTGCTGCAAAGGCATGTGGTGGCCCTAGCCCAGGTGTACTCCTAGAATTGAGCCAACCAGCTCGTCCCTTCTCTCGGTGAAAGGTAATTGCAGGGCAGGGAGTACCCAGGCTGGTCAGAACTGGAACTGAGCAAAATCAACACTGGCCCGGACACTGTCCTCCTCCTCATTATTTATGGCCCTTTTGTTTTGCAAACCAAACGGCCTTGCACAAAAGCCTCTGTCTGGATATGCCCCCGGGTGTGTCCCCCAACACGGACCATGGCAGACAAGGTTTCCTGTGAACAGCAAGGGTGGAGCTTTGCTGCCCGGCTCATCCACCATGTCTCAGCAGAGGCGATAGCAGGGTCAAGCCAGGATTTGCCGTGACTTAGATGAGCTTTTCTTATTCTTGTCTCTTCTAGAGTCTCCATCCTCTCTCCATAACCAGCCCTGATGTTCCTCCCAGGGATCAGCGTGGGCCCATTGCAGTTACAATGGCACAACCTTGCTGGGTAGTTTTTAAGCCTTGGGAAAGTTCTCCCAAATGGGAGGAGACAGCAGATGGAGCAAATGAATGGGCCAGTGCTGGCTTCACTTTGACACCTTGCTAAGTGTTTCCAGTCCCGGTGGGGCATGTACAGATGGAGTACTGCCGGCTACTGCTATTTGTGTAAACGAGCCTGGCACGCCTGATTGAATGGGCTCAGGACACAGAGGCCCAGCCGAATGCCTTTGCCCTGGAGTGGAGATTCTTCTCCCAGGCTGCATGTGCCCAGGTGTGGGGCTTTCAAAGCAATGCTGATTTTGACACAGAAGCTGGGAGGTGGAACCAGAGAAGTTTGGGGCATGTCTCCCATTGCAAGATTGGGGCCCGAATCAATTGCAAAACCAGTTTTTTAACTCGGGCATTCCTGGCTCCCAGGAACACATTCATTCCACTAAACTACATTGCTTCTCAGTAACCCACAATGTAATGCAAACTGGTGTATTCACAGCAGCCTGAACCCAGTAAACCCTTCTAATGAAACCAACCTGGAAATGAAGTTGGATTTATGATACCATAAAACGACTTCTTGCCCAGTGTGAATTCCCTCTGCTTTCACATCGTGTTTTTTTCCAGGCAACGGCACTGTACAAAGACATGTTTGTCTAGATCTAGGCGGCAGGGACTTGATAATGGGGCTCTGTTATTTTCCAGGGTGCTGTTGAAATCCCACAGGCTTCTTGCTATTGTCCTTATTTTGCTGAACTGGGTCAAGCTGAGTGGGAGTGTTGGTTTTCTCTCAAGTCCCACAGGCAAAGTAATCTCAGAAATGCATTTTCACACAGCGAACCCTGGGCATTCCAATTCGCAGTGAGCGGGGCAGGAGACGGGTTTTGTTTAGACTTTTCTTGGCCATTGCTGAAATGGGGGCAGGCGGTATTTCAGCCGGCGCTAGGCACACAGCCTTTCTCCCTTTCATTGCAAATATTGTGCTTCAATAATTGGCCTAATTACTGAAAATAGATGAATATTATGTACTCTTTGTAGGATGAATCAGGCATCTTTGGAGAATACGTTTTATATGTCAGGGCAAGGGGTTTCTAGGACAGCGAGGCGCCTGGTAGCCGACAGAGGCAGAGCCACCTCTCTGCACTCTGTTTTATGCAAGGACGTCTCTCATTTTTCACCCACTTTTCTCTCCATCCCACACAAGCCTGGTGCCCTTGTGGCTCTGCTAGTCTGCAGATTATTTACATCAGAGACGTTGAATGGTCGACGTGGAGATGGAGTCTAGAAGTTTCCCACTTCCTGTGAGAGTAAGAAAGAAAGGGATAGATAATAGGACAGAAAATATCCTATTGCCGCTATATAAACTCATGGAACGCCCACATCTTGAATACTGCATGCAGGTGTGGTCGGCTCATCTCAAAAAAGATATATTGGAACTGGTAAAGGTTCAGAAAAGGGCAACAAAAATGATTAGGGGTATGGAACGGCTGTGTATCTATTGGGTTCCAGGTGGAACAGCTGTGTATCAGGGTGGTTACCCTGCTCCTGCCCTGAAGCGCTTAAAACAGCCCTGGGGGAAGGTTGTGGCTGGGAGCTGCTAAGCTGGGCTGATTGGGAAGTGGTTGCAGCTGGGCCACGCCCCAATCAGGCCACAGCTGGTCGGTATAAAGAGGCTGGGAGCCAGGGGTTCAACAGTGTCCCTCTGCAGGCAGAGGGAGATGGGCCTGGCTGCAGGGAGCTAGACACAGGTGACCAGGGCTGGGGAAAGGCAGAGGAGCTGGGGAGCTCCAGCCTGGAAAGTCCCAGGCTGTGGCCTAGCAGCCACAGGGGTAGGCCAAGGCAGCAGGTCCAAACCCAACCTTGCCAGTGATGAGTGGCTGATACTGCAGTCTGCCCCAGGGCGCAGGGGCTAGACAATGACTGAGGCAAGGTGGGAATAGTGGGTGGGGGTTCCCCAGGGAGGGGAGACCCTAAGACTGAGCGGGTACTGCTAGGGGGCAGCACCCCAGGTAAAAGGGCACCGGGGTCCAGGGAGGGACACGGGAGCCAGAGGACAGGCGGATCACCGGTCTGCAGAGGGGACTCTGGGGCTGGAAGGAGCTAATTCCTGGAAGTCACCAGCAGGAGGTGCTGCAGGGGTGAATCCGCTCTTTTACAGGCTGCCACATGAGGAGAGATTAATAAGACTGGGACTTTTCAGCTTGGAAAAGAGACGACTAAGGGGGTATATGATAGCGATCTGTAAATCATAACTGGTGGGGAGACAATAAATAAGGAAGCGTTATTTACTCCTTCTCATAACACAAGAATTCGGTGCCACCAAAAAGAAATTACTAGGCAGCAGGTTTAAAACGAGCAAAAGGAAGTATTTTTTCACACAACTCAGTCAACCTGTGGAACTCCTTGCCAGAGGATGTTGTGAAGGCCAAGACTTTAACAAGGTTCAAAACAGAACTAGATAAGTTCCTGGAGGATAGGTCCTGTTTGCCAGGAGGTGGGAACGGGCGACAGGGGATGGATCATTGATGATTATCTGTTCTGTTCACTCCCTCTGGGGTAACTGTCATTGGCCACTGTCAGAAGACAGGATACTGGGCTAGATGGACCTTTGGTCTGACCCAGTATAGCCGTTCTTATTTAATCTCCTGTTAAACTCAGACGCTAACTCACCTCTGGGCCCTTTGTGACTCCAAACTAGCTCTAATGGACATATGGGGATGGATTCTCCGCTCTGCCAAGGCCACATCTGCTCCCATCACCCCGCCCCCCCATTTGTGGTGTGAGGGGGATGTAAGGGGCATTCCAGGGCAGGGTATGGAGGGAATATGGTGGAGCAGAAGCAGAACCTGAGCAACTCCAACCTGTGCTGGGGTTGAGACACAATCAGCTCCTTCCAGCCCTCCTCTCCCCTCTGTCCAAACCCACGGGGTTTGAATGAATGGGCTAGCTAGTGGGGTAGCTCTCCGTACAGTGCTGCTTAGGGCAATGCCTTTTGGGATGAGCTACCCAGAATCCGTAACGGGACGTTAGGTGCGTCGGCCTTGGGAGCTGACTTCGGTTGTAGTTGATCAGACCCACGTTGGGCTCCCAGAAATGGAGGCACCCAAAACCAGCAGCCGCTTTCGAAAGGCGGAACCTTCGCCTCTCTGGGGCAGTGTCCCCATCCATCAAACAGGTTTGATAACGCAAGCGTCTGACCTCTGTGCAGTGCTTTGAGCTCCTCAGATGAGAACGCGCCGAGCCTCGTCAATGCAGAACTCACACTAGGGAGCCAGCTGGTGCACATCTGCCTGCCTGATTTGCAGGCTAACCGGGCTCTGCAGACCTTCCTTTCTCCAGCAGGCTTTGCCAGCATCCCCCACTGGCAGCCCTGCTCCCTCATTGCCTCTGGCATTCCTGGGGTTATATTTTTTAATGTTGCAACAGGTCTCTGCCCTCAGTAAGCGGCTTTCACGTGGCTCTGAACTCAAACGTGACTTAGTGCCGGCCGTAATCTCTCTCCACAATGGGGTGTCCATCCACCAATTACAATGGCCTGCCTTGGACAGGATTTACTTTTAATTAAGCCTGGGCGAGTGCAAGCAGTGCAGAGAGGAAAGGGCAGCTTTGTCAAGGGAACACTCTTCTGTTTCAGCGGAGATCTGAGTCTCCGAGTGGTCCTTGCCCAGCACCCAAGCTGTAGCCTATAGCCCCAGCCGGGTCAGCTAGCCTGGGTTGAAAACACCGCCAAACTCGGATAAGTGGGTTTTGTGTGTGGACAGGAGGGGGGTTGGGGCAACACCCACGTAAGAGCCGGGTTAACACTGCAGTGGAGACATATGCTGTGTGGAACAGGGGACTTCCAGGTTCTTGGGAAGGGACAAAATCAGCTGCTAAGATGAATGATGCAGGGAATGGGTGGGCTCCAGTGTTAGGATCCCCAGCCACACTTTGGACTGGCTAAGCTGTGCCCTCCACTCACACTTCCCGTGCTTCTCCCAAAGTTGTGGTGCTTTTGGGGACAGTGTTTCCATCTGTCTAGTTTATGAGGTGCCTGCCTCTTTCTCACACACACACTCTCTTTCTCTATCCCATGATCTCCACAGACAGTTCAAAGTTGTCTTTGTTCCACCATTCAGTGTAAACTGGAGCAGAGGTGTTTTGGGATGGCAAAGAATTTGCCTGTAAGAGGTGGGGTCCAGCCCCAATCAACACCCGCCCTGGCTGCTTCTGCAAGTTGTGCACTTTTCGAGCTGCATTCGTGACCCCTTGAAGTTTTTATTCTTTGCAAGTCTGGCTGGCAGCTGCAGTGCATTGCAGACAGGTGAAAAACTCTCTGTCTCTCCGGGGAGCTGCCACAGACCCAGTCATGGACCACTAGTTCAGCAGTGAAGGCAAATAGAGGTCGGGCAGATGCTGCCTCAGGCAAGCTCCATTCCCAGGATCCTCCCAGCAACAGCAGCAGACTTCCTAATCTTGCTGCCCTTCTGGGGAGGCCAAGCTGGGACAAGAAGAGGAGTAACTGGCAAAAGCAGGGGTCCAGGAAATGGCTTCCAATGGGTCCTGGGCAAGCCCCCCGGAGAGCATGAATTGGCTCAGTGCCGAAGACGTTTGGATGCAGAACTGTATCTGAACCTGTATAATAGGCAAAACTGCAATTACCCTAAAGCCTCCTCCCAGTCCAGTCACCCTCAGACGTTTTAGGAGGGACTGAAATCAAAGCCTGGATCCCATGTTGGGTCCAGCCCCCTGTTTGATTGAACTCCTCAACGTCCGGTCACGTGCCCCTTCCACCCTCCTCAGGCTGGAGAGTGAGGCACTGATCCTGTAGTTGGGTCTCAGGCCCGTCTGTGGGAGGAACAGGCTCTCTGGTGAGATTTGAGCCCCGCCAGCGCCAGGGAGAGCAGTGGCCGTGGAATAGGGAGGGGAGCTGAACTTTTCCAGCCCTCACAGAAGGTCTGGTCCAATTCCTGAGGGACACTGTGGGTCAGTTCCTACTTTAGCCCTTCCTAGTGTGTATCCCTGGGCTGGTGGGAGGGATTTTCCCATCGTTTGTCAGCCTCACACATTCCAACCCCGCCAACGGGGCTGGCACAGTGAAGGGGGTTTTGCTCCAGACACTGCCCAGCAGGGACACTCCATCCTGCTTCTCTTGAGTGCGGAGCTCAGTGTGTTTAGCAAACACAGGGAGACGCCCTCCTCCAACAAGGGCTGGTCAGGGCCCATCTACGCCCTCCTCCAACAAGGGCTGGTCAGGGCCCATCTCTAATTCGTCGTGGCTTCCAGACCTAAGGCTGAGCCAGGGCACCTTACCAGGGAGAGTTTGCTGCCAGAGCCAGGCCACCGCTTCCTGAAAGCCCTCTGCACTACCAGGCATGGGGTCTGGCAGTTCGCCAAGGGCACTCTCCCTGAGGAGGGGATTGGCAGGAGAGAGAGATGTTGGGGGAGGAGGAATGATGGCAGGAGAAGAGTGGCATGCAAGAGGGAAGATGGGGAGGGGTGTGAGGGGAAAGAAAAGGGCCAGATCCACCCTTTCTCATTCAGGCAAATTCCATTGCTGATCAGTTCCAGAAAGGGGGGAGGGGAAAGAAAGGGGGAGAGAAGAGAAGATGGTGGCACAGAGTGAGACGGAAAGAAAAACTAAAGAGGAGGAGGGGAAGCAGGACAAGAGGTCACCTCTGCAGCATTCTGCCCTCAGTCGCACCGGTGTAAATCAGGAGTGACTCCACCAACTGCAGCAGAGTGAGTCTGGAGTGATGCTGGTGTCACTGAGATCAGAAGTTGCCCCTCTGTGTTGCTGGGCAATGCCCATCGCGACAGTTCAAAGCAAGCACTGCACTTGGGAAACACAAGGCTTGGATGGTGAATATACTTTCCATTTCTGTATCATCCTCCACTGAGGATCTATGCAGATATTAGTGACTAAAGCAAAGATCACTTGGGTATGTTTACACAGCATTGTAGACTGGGCCCAGAGTGAGATTTGAGACCAAACTCTCCTACCATCCACACACTAATCTGTCTGATTTGGGGCACCAAGAATCCAGGACCTGGCTCCTAGGACCCATCTGGAAGGCGGGGGAGGTCTGAGTCCAAACCCTGTCATTTTGCAATATGAACACAGCTCAAGCCACAGACCCGAGTCAGAAGGTCTGCGCAGTGCAGTATGGATGGTTAGAATGGCTGTGAGACCCGGGTCCAGCAGTTGTAAACCCAGGGTTACATGCAATGTGGACACTCAAGCATGGACTTAGACACTGAGTCCACACGTAGGAAGCAGGTTTACAATGCAGTGTAGACGTATCCTCTGAGGCCTTGGGAACGTTCAGGTCTGAATCATGCTTGACCTGCAGGTCTATAATGGGCTGAAGAGAGCTGCTCTGTACTGGTGCAGTGTCCTCCACCGCATGCACCCACAGTCTCCCCTTCCACGTCTCTGATGTGTCAGTCGTGTCAGCCACACCCTCTGGCCCCTTCACTCCACACACTAGCCTGCTGCCCATCTCTTGTGGTAAAGCTGTGAGGGTGGAGAGCCCAGGCCATTGACCGGTTGGATTCATGTGTTATTGTCTACCTGGGGCACATCACTGTGCATTCCTATTGCTCCTTTTGCTACCCTAAAACATTCTCAGTAACTCATTCACAGGTGACACACGTGTGCGCAAAGAGGCTAAACCAGGGATCGTCAACCTTTGCATGCGGCCCGTCAGGGAAAGCCACTGCCAGGCCGGGACAGTTTGTTTACCCACAGTGTCCGCAGGTTCAGCCGATCACAGCTCCCACTGGCCGCGGTTCGCTGTTCCAGGCCACTGTGGGGCTGCGGGAAGAGGCACAGGCCAGGTCACCTCTTCCCGCAGCCCCCATTGGCCTGGAAAGGTGAACTGCGGCCAGTGGGAGCTGCGATCGGCCGAACCTGCGGACGCTGTGGGTAAACAAACTGTCCCGGCCCGCCAGCGGCTTTCCCTGACAGGCCGCGTGCCAAAGATTGCCGATCCCTGGGCTAAACATCTGTCCAGAGATAAGCGTGTTGTCACCCAGGTGGAATCTAAACAAAGGAAGATGAGGCCACAGA